>NW_020664541.1:2467500-2733723 GCF_002925995.2 Terrapene triunguis | reverse complement strand
CGAGCCCAAAATGAATATGGAAGCCCAGTTGCATGTGCCTACATAGATTTGAGCACAAAATAACACATGAGCTCATCATAGCTGGATGGACATAAAGATGTCTCTGGTTAAAAGACTTGAGGCACTCTCATTTCAGCTAGGAGTACCACACCACGGGGAGTGTGAGGACAGTCCCTGCAGGCATCACCACTGCACATGTTCAGCACCTTTTGAGACCAGGTCTGGGACATGAATTCATGGAAACTAAAAACCAGAGAGCATCAACAGCAGTATTCATTTGTGTATCCTAAGTCAGAAATTATGTTTCTGACTGTAAGGACAAGCAGTTGTTAAAGCATTGTTTCTTTAATTAGTCTTCTGGGATGAGAAATGTTTAGAATAATTTCTTGTAGCACTGGGAATCGTGCAGGGAGCAGGCCTAACTAAAGTATTATGGGACCATATTTTGTTTTCATTTACTCTGGTATAAATTTGAAATAACTCATTTGGTTTCACTGGAGATTCTCCAAATTTACACAGGTGTAGCTGAGATCTGAATCTAGTCCAATGAATATCTTTAAGTAAGCCAAGTCCTGCTCTCCACTGCACCTGTGAAATCCCATCACAATTACTAAATGAGAGCAGAATTGGGTGCAATCTGTCTGCATAGACACCTTTCACTGAGCATGCATGAAGAAAGCCACTTCTGGGTCAGTGTGATGACAGCCAGCTTGGCCAACATACCAGGGACTTCTAGAATTAAAAACATGAGCTGCTACATCACAAGCTAAAGTAGCAAGACTACTGAAGTGGGGGCTATAACAGATTCATACCTTCTGCAGTTCAGCCCAGAGGGAGGACCTGTAACATATTACATCAGCATATCCATTCGTGTGTGTGTGTGTGTGTGTGTGTGTGTGTCTGGAGGTAAGCTGAAAAAAAATTGCCATCAGTTTTGTCTGCCACACCAAAACCAATGTATAAACTCTCCTTGCTAGTCTACAGCCAGCAGATGACTGATTAAACCTATTCCCATGATTGTGTAAATCATGCTGATATCACTGAGGGGAACTGGTACAAAATGAGAGAAATCTCCTGTCCTATCTGTTTTCAGTGGACCTGCAAATCCATCTTTCATGATGCTACCAGTTTCTATGTGCTAGAAGTTGGGGGATAAGGTTACATCCCCCAAGGAAAATCTAGTGCGACAGAAAGTGATGTTGGTATTTCAATAGGTGGCATTCTTTCTTGTGAGTCAAAATTGAGTTAATTCCCAGCAGGCTATTTATTGGAAAGTGTCATCTTTCAGGTCAGCATTCAAACTAGGGTTCTGTGGAAATTAAGAATCCCCTGACACTTTTTTTGAAGAGCAGGGGTATCATTAATCCTATTATCCTGACTAAATTCTAGATAGGTAATGAAATTCTGCCTGTCTGAAATTCCCTTTTAGTTTCACTTGGAAGATGGTATTCTCAACTTTCTGCCCAGAACAATTAAGTAGTATTGCTATGCCCTATTTAAAATACTACCTTCCATCCCAAAGATGGCTGAATTTCAGTGGTGAGTGAAAATCTCTTTGTGTATAGAGTTAATATGCAGTTGGTAAAGTTTATTAAGTGTGTTGAGATCTTTGGATGAAAGGTACTATATACACACCAGTAGATTATCTGTTAGAGCGCTTGTAGAATCTTTGGATGACAGGTGCAATAGAAATGTTAGGAGTGCTGAGAATCCAAGAACAGTCAATCCTAGGCCTATAGCAAGAAATCCTTAGAATGATTATTCATATTTTTCCTCTTTCTGTTTTATTTCTATATTTTTAAAATTATTATTTTCTTGAAAAAATAAAATTAAAAAGAATGTGGTATTGTACTTGTGGAAAGTGCTAAATAGCCCCCCAAAACAAAGTTCTCTCTTTATCTATAATATGGCTACAGAATGAGCAGTGGCAGCATAAACTTTCCTCCATGCTACCCTACCACTGTGTCTCATCTCTAACTTGAAGGGACCACCTCTAGGAATGAGAGAAGTTCAGTGTCAAGTCCTCAAGTTTCTTGAACTCTAGTGCAGTGATGGTTTTGTGACATGAACGCTAAAGATGTCATAAGACCACACACATGCATACTTGAAAAGTTCTAAGGGCCGTGTGATGCGGTATACAAACCGCATACCGGGCAACACTAGGTTAATGAGTTATTGTGGGCTTATGGGGCCCCACCGCACCACACCTCTGAGAGATGTCAGACTGGGAGGGAGGAGCTTCAAAAGAGAAAATGCAACACAATTGATAGCAGACCAGAGAGGAGAGCAGACTTGAAAGAAGAAGGCTGGGGCGCCTGATGCTGAGCCACCTTTGATGGGACTATTTCTCCATGATTTGGGGGTGGGGGGGTTGGTTGGGGCCATAGCTTAACAGAAGCCCTCTGAAGAAAGAGACTCTTAGTCCACCTGTGGAACAATTCATTTGTGTTAATTTCTTTCTGTGGAAGGGGTGGACTATCCAGGGCTCAGCTGGAGGACTGAGCCTCTTACAACGGGACTGATGTGGTGGAACACTCAGACACAGCAGAGCAGAGTCCGAGTGAGTGCAGGGCCCTGCCAAGAGCCCAGGGGGCACCCTGGGGAGGGAACACTGTGACAGGCCTGATCCACAGGGCACTGAAGTCAGGGGAAAGACTCCTATTGATTTTAATGGGCATTGGATCAGGCCCTAGGTTGGATCAGGCCCAACCTATAGCCCATGGGCCACACACGGCCCAACATTTCATAAGGCCCATGGCCTGCTTTAAACACTATACTAATAGCTGGTTCTTTAGTGTTTTGTCGTCATGTTTACATCATTTTAGTTTACACAAGTGTGTAAATACATAGGTTGTTTCTATGTACAGTATTATCTAAATACATACGAAACAAGCTGAACTTAAAATATAACTCAATACAGGTGACTTTATATCTTACTACAATATGTAGAATCTATTTGGCCCACACAAGGTTGTGTTTAGGTTTATGTGGCCCTCCTGTGTAATAGGGTTGGACACCACTGCCACCACACTGTGTAATTAAAAGATCTAATTTTTGTGCTCCAAGACCTTCCATTCCCAGAGGCTGGTTACACGTGCCTAGGGTTGCCAACGTTGTATTTCAAAAACAAGGGACTGTTTTCTTAGCACCCCACCCTTCCTCACAATACTAATTATTATTGGGAGGAGGGATGGGGAGGGTGTGCTAAGAAAACAGTCCCTTATTTTAATAATAATAATAAGCAGTACTTACCTACATTTGCCGGGGCATTTCTTGATCCTTTTTGCAGCACTCATCAACTCCCAATCTTGTTGTACAGAGATAAAAAAATAAGGGACATCCTTTATAATAAGGGACTGTTGGCAACTCTCCATGTGCCAACAGTCATATACTAGGTGATAAGCACCCTAGACATGCCAGTAAATAAAATAAATACTTCTAACCACTTAACCCAAACTTGGGTCTTAGTGAATTTTCATACTGCCAGATTGATAGCCCTGGACAATGGAGTCCTCTTTTCATCTACAAAACAGTTACACCACAAGCAACATTAGAACCCAACTTCATAGTGGTCCCTGATAATATGTCTTAACGATGAGCAGAGTTCATAAGCCAGGCCCATTAAGGCCTTGACCTCTCTGCTGAGACTGACAACAGAGGTGTCAATTGCTTTTTGTGATATAGCTGTCCACTAAGAACTGGACTGAGACCCCCAGCTGGTTTCACGCAGACCAGTGCTGTAATGTATTATCATGACTGGTGCTCTGGAAATACTTTAGATAGATTAGATTAGATAGAAACCTACAAAAGACAGTTTAGAACATTAACAGTTTATTTTGGAATAAACTAGGAATTTTTCTAGCTAACCCTATCATTATGATAGAAAAAAAATGTTCCCAAAGGAAAAATATTCTGTTTTTTCATTTGCCCATTAAAAACATTGTTATTGTAGGACAGAAAAGCCTGAGTTGAAGATGCCAAGAAATATGATAGTAGAGCCACTCCATACAAATATCACAGTTTCATAGAAATGCTAAGTACAACATTGACTATGTTAGACATCTGTGATCCTGTCACAGAGATAGTCACTCTCTAGACTATTCCAAGGTGTAGGTGTTACATAGAACACTCTGACATAAGCAGGCAAGGGAGAATCAGAGTCTGTGTGTGACATCATACTTAGTGGAATGGTCAGCAACCATGCGAAAGGGGGACTGGGAATGTCCATTCTGGCAGGACCGTCACTCATTTTGGTTCTGTAGCTCTGAAGTAGGGATAAAAAACCACATTTAAAACCCCTCTGTACTTTATTCTGGCTAAGTTTTGTTTTTTCTCTACGGCAATATATGAACTACTTTTGCATAAACAGTCATTTGTTTCCTTGAAAACTGTGCTTGGAAAATTCTCTGTCAGACAGCACAAAGATTCAGACTGATATGTCTTCCCATGAAACTGAAATTTTATTTTGATCACCTGTAAATATAGGGTTGGAGCCTTAAGCACCTCCCTACCTTGAGAGTGTCAAACCAAGCTGTTCTCCTCTAAAGGTTTCTGGCAGTGTGCTGGGCAACACTGAGCTGCCCTGGAGGGATGTGGGCTGGAGAAGAGGGAGAAAAAGATGGGAATGGGCCCTCAGTCAGCAGCCGACACTCTCCGGCTGCCCAGCTGTGAAGGTAGCAGCACAAAAGTAAGCATGGGATGGTATGGTATTGCCACCCTTACTTCTGCACTGCTGCTGGTGGGGCGCTGCCTTCAGAGCTGGGCGCCTGGCCCAACAGCCACCACTCTCCAGCTGCCCAGCTCTGAAGGAATCGCAGAAGTAAGGGTGGCAATACCATGACCCCCCCCCTAAAATAACCTTGCGACTCCCCCCTTCCGCAACTCCCTTTTGGGTCAGGATCCCCAATTTGAGAAACGTGAAATCTGTATAATATAGAGTAAAACACACACAAAAGACCAGATTTCACAGGGGGAGACCAGATTTCACGGTCCGTGACATGTTTTTCATGGCTATGAATTTGGTAGGGCCCTAGACATGTGCGTGAGTTTTTGTGTATGTAAAACTGAGTCACTCTGGGCTTTAAACCATCCCTGATGCCTATATGTTAGAGTGTCGGGTTAAACAATAGAAAAACGTTAGAAAACTGAACTGCGGAAACAGAAGCAGGAACTAAAATGTAGCACAATTTGTTAAGAAATAATCACATTACAATGTATATTTGTAGAACACCTTTCAAAATGTAAGATCACAAAAGCATTTTCAGAATCAGTGCCATTGAACCATTGAAGTCCAGCCTCTTCTGGGATTGAGGGAAGCAGCCCGCTCGTGCACAGCATGTTGCACTATAAACGGGAAGGAGAAATTTTGTTCAATCACACTTGGGCAAAACTCATTTTGTAAGAAAAGTGTAGAGTGGACTGGGCTTTAGTTTTGAAAGTCTGAAAGATCCCCCCACAAAAAACTGCATGGGACTCTGTTTAGTTCAGACCTGGTGGAGCCTGTCAGGAATGGAACTTGCTGTTCCACAGCTATGAAAACCTAAAAAAAACAACAACAACAAAAACCCACCACTTCAAAAGCCCATTTATTATATTTAAATATTTTTGTTCATATTTTAAATGCCTTTTACTTTATAAATGCATGATTCTCCTCTCCTAATGTCAATTAGGAATCACCCCAAAAAAGTCAGTGGTGTTCAACTGGTGTAAAAGTGGTCTCAATAAGAATCCTACATATTTTGCTTTTCCAGCAGCACTGGTATTTCCTATTCCTCCTTCACCCCTCCCCTTTTTCCACTCATCTACTATTTTATGTTATTCTTAAGTACACCAGTAACAATACTGATCTCAGCATAGTACTGACAGCTTTAAACAATAGGAAACCACAGGCAAACCTCTTCCACTTATTTTTGAACTCTGTATGGAACCTTTAGCACAAAAGTTGGCAGCTGATAATGAGGAATCCCATTGGGGAGACCCCTCGAACACAGAGCTGCTTGTAGGGTCTGATCGAAAGCCCATTGGAGTCAATGAGAGTCTGTCATATATGAGAGTTCCATGATTGTGGGATAGTATCAGGTTTTATGAGAAACTGTAATGAGCTAATTTTTCTTAAGAGAGAAAAACAATTTGCAGCTGGAGGAGTATATACATAGAATTCTGGAAAATTTAGATACAGCAAAAAAAAATTTCACCCTTTGATAATAGAATTATAGAGTATTGTAACACATGCAGAAAACTAATAATGGAGCCCAGCGGCATATTATCGCCTAGGCCGACAAGGCCTAGGCCCAGGGCGGCAAATTTATAATAGCAGCATTTTTGTAATCGCAGCATCAGTGACACCGCGATTCTACCAATCATAGCATGTATTGAAACCACCAATGACAGCACGATGCCATTTAGTAAACATACTAAACTTTATAAGAAATTAAGTGGTTCTCAGTTCAAAAAAAATGATATACAAAAGAAAGAAAGGGAAAATGAAATGATAGCAAAAATGCACAAAATAGATTCCTTTGTTGTATCAGTTAGTGCTAACAGTGAGACAGAAAAAATAGTTGAAAGTAGTAGTGAAGTAAAAAGTGAAAATACACCTCTACCTCGATATAACGCTGTCCTCGGGGGCCAAAAAATCTTACTGCGTTATAGGTGAAACCGCATTATATCGAACTTATATATATCCACCAGAGTGCGCAGCCCCCCTCTCCCCCCGGAGCACTGCTTTACCGCATTATATCCGAATTCGTGTTATATCGGGTCGTGTTATATCGGGGTAGAGGTGTATTGGTTTGATATTGAAAATATTGATGTTTAATAAGTTCATATGGGGCCGGGGGCGGCAATTATTTCAGGGCCTAGGGGCGGCAAAATCATTAATCAGCCACTGATGGAGCCAAATTCTTTTCACAGAGATGTACATGCAAACCTAATTGGTTTATTCAGGAGAGAGAATTTGGCACTTGAACCAGAAGAAGAGCTACAATCAAAATGGCGGCCCAGCCTGCTGTGGGGTGCTATGTATTTCAAACATTGCCTGCAGAATTACTAGAAAATATAATGAAAGATCTTCAGAAATACATTATGAACTTTATAGACAACAGTATACAAGACAAACTTAAAGGGTAAAATTCTATTCTCCGCTACACCTCTACAATACCATTGGCCCCAATGGAGGTTGCATCAGTAAAACTAAGAGGTGTGTTTTGCCCCCAAAAATCTATCTTAACCTAAAAGAAAATTGGGAGGGATTAGCTGATGAATAGCAAGGGGGGGGGGAGGGGATCCAGAGGGCATGACCCCTGTTAAAATAAGAGACGGAGCTACAGATACTGTACTTGGAAAATGTTGAGTAACCAAAAATGAGAGTTGGTTGGTGGGATGTTTTTTCCTTTGTTTAGAAGCTCTATAAGGGAGAGCAGTCAGATGTTTGAGTCATTGCTGATAATAAGTGGGTAAGTTTGAGATAGGCACAGTAGCTGTAACTCAATGAACCCTGTGAATAGGAGATTTGATAAGATCAAAAATGACATCAGGGACCATAAAGAGAAATGAAACTTGGATTGACACAAGTGATCTTTACAGAGAATCTTCTGATACCTAGTAAGAATAAAAGAAGAAGATTCATAATGAAGACCATTTATGTAGATGCAAAGGGATTTGGGTTCCCTGAGCATTGGAATGCCATCTGTGATGGCAGGTGATTGGATAGGGAAGTGATGGATCTTCTGATGATCTTTGATATATACAAATATTCATTTTTTGGTGAACCAGTGATCACATGAACAGGAGTGGCCAATGAACAGTCACATTAACTTCAACTTTCTATTGATTCATAGAGCATGGTTTGTGAACTGCTATTATAGTGGAATTACAGTCCATAGTTTTCTCAACTGTTGTGGATAAGATCTGTCATTGTATCTGACAGACCCATGAGCAGGGTCCATAGGGTCAGCATTTCAGTGACTCTGTAAAAAGGTGAAAGCATTATGTTATCAAGGGTGAAATTTAGCTGGTGCCATGAGGTCATTTCTTGGAGCTCTGTCAAACTGTGTTCCCTCTGAGAGGCTTTCGAACCATTGAGGATCTTTATGCTGATCACTGCTGCAAACTTCTTCCCAGGCCCACAAGATTTTTTTTAGATGTAGTTTAACTCTACTACTACTACTACTACTACCACCACTATTACAATATATGAAGAAAGAGAGGAAAGGGGTAGAATGGAGTAAAATCTGAAGCGGCAGCTCCTCAGCTGTTTTAAATTAGCATAGCTCCACTGAAGTGAATATACATACTTGCTGAGGATTTGATCCCAATCACCGAGTATTGTTTGACAGGTTTTTATTCTGAAAGTGTAGAAAAGAATTCTCAGATGGGCCCAGCAACATGGGTAAAGGAGGGAAACAGAAAAGGAAACTGAATAGAAAAAAAAACCCTGAGAGGCTGAAAGAAGGTCCCAAGACCTTAACAGCTGCTGCTCTTAAACTCATTGAAAGTGGAGGATATCCTGCTGGTCAGACACCACTAGCCCATGTGCTGAAGAGGAGCTTGCTGTCCTCAGGTCAGACTCTACCTGCACTTCAGCTGAAAAGGAGTAGCCCTAAAAAGAGGAGGCTACCCTGGCTGAAGAGGAAGATCAGAAAATAACACCCTGTTGCCTGAAATAGACTCTCATGCCAGAGACAACCATCACTTCCCTGAAAGCTGAAAGTATAGCCAACATCCTGGTGTCAGCCATCCCTTTACCCCAGAGAAACCCTCCTTGGTGCAACAATCATTTTTTCTTCAGATGATTTTTTTCCCTATGCCTCTAATAATTTCTGTGGCTCATCTCTGAATCCCTTCTCTTTCTGCTATATCTTTTTTTGAGATTAGGGCCGGCGACCAGAACTGAGCAGAGTGAGGATGCACCATCAATTTATATAATGACATTATAATATTTTCAGTATTATTTTCCATCTGATTCCTTTTGCATCCTAACATTTTGTTTGTATTTTTAATACCATAGTGCACCGAATGGTTTTCATTGAACTGTCCACAATTACTATAATTGCAAGAAAGAAGGTATAGAAAGAGAATTGGAAGAATGGGTCAAGTCAAACCCCAACGAAAGAAAGGCTGCCACCCCGCATGAGGATGGCCCAGGGGATGGAGTAGAGGCTTGGCTAACAGAGGCCTAAACCCCTTACCATTATGTGGTGCCACCAATGAACACCATTCATCACAAAGAACTCTGCCTTGTATGAGAAGGGACAGAAAGGGACACTCTTCCCACCACAAACCAGAGAAAAAGGGGGTCTGTGTTCACAAAACAATTCTTGGCAAACCTGTTTGGATTATAATTTTTTGCTAGTGAAACCTTGCCTGGATTATACCAGGATTACTTCACCTACTGCTTCAGCTAGAGTCAAAAGGTGAACTGACTCTGGAAGAAAAATCTGAGGCTGGAGGTGCCTTCTCTGTCCATGATATTATTTTGCCATGTTTTATTTGGCCCAGCATTTGAGAAAACAAAATGGAGGTTTTCTGTAAGGACTGGAATGAGGAGTCAGGAAGGATTACTACATCTCATCATCTGGAAATGCCTAGGGTGCTAGAGTCCAACACTGCTACAAGTGTCATGAGATCTAGTGTGATACAGGAAGCCCTCTGCCAATGTTTTGCTTCTGCAGCAGCAAATGGGGAGAAAAATATAAACTGACATCCAGACCCAATGAGCTTGATTTCCTTTTGGGTCCCTGTGTTCCAGAGAGATGCAGCAGCAGCAAGTCTGCAGCCGCTGCTTTAGGAGGGAGCCTGAAGTTGGCTAGCACACTGCACCAAAAATGGACAGTGCTGGCCAGGGAGGGTCATGGCCAGGGTATTCAGGGCACATGCTGATTCAGAACATTCCATTCTGCTGATAGGGTCTTGTGGAGTCCTGGCTACAGTTTAAAATTGTGGTCTCCCAAGAGAACCTCTGGGACTTAATTTGCCCTCAGGCTCTAGAGCTACAAATTGTACCCCTCTGTGCCAGTAGGTTTGAATCAGCCCAGTAGCTGCTGTGGGCAACAGATTGAGCAGTGAATTAGCTGATGTTAGTCATCATTTTTCCAATTATTTACAATATGATGTTTGGTTATTTCATCATGCATGTGGGAAGGGGTGGGGACATGGAACACTTTTCTGATAGCATAATCACCAGTTATTTTAATATACCTCTCTTGTTGACACTCATCAAAGCATTTAAGATAAGGTGTCATTTCCTCTATTAGAATAACAAAAATGACACCACAGATTTTATAACAAACATTGAATACACACTAACCAAATCTGACAAACCAAGGCTCAGGTAAGGATATAATCTGTAGGTTACTTTAATGCAGAAGTACCGTGTCCAAACAATCAGAATAATATGTGGAAGATGAACTGTTTGAGTGGATGGGGAGAGGGTGCAGGAGTCAGTGATTAGGGAGAGGGAAGTCTGGAGGGTGTGAAGAGTATAAAGTAGGAGTTGTTAGACTGGAAAGTACAGTACTTAACTGAAGCTGATGAAGGAGATGCTATGTTGTTATGCTCAGCTAAGATCTTGGTGTTCCTTTCTCATGACATCATGAAATCTCTCAATCTTCTGCCTAATAAATGAAGGCAAACTTTTTATCACCATCTGCCTGATATAGATCTCATGTTCCATGCACTATTTTACATGTTATTAAAGTTGTTGTGTTCATTTGCGATACTATGACAAGCAAACTGTATAAATAGGAAAAAATAATAGTATAAATAAAAGTATTTGTGTTGGTTTAGGTCCCTTTCTTTCATCTGCAGTCTCAGGGTATGTCTACACTACGAGGGTAATTCGATTTTACTTAAATCGAATATGTGGAATCGATATTGCAAAGTCGAACGTGTGTGTCCACACTAAGGACACACTAAGGACAGTAATTCGACTTTGTGAGTCCACACTAACGGGGCGAGCGTCGATATTGGAAGCGGTGCACTGTGGGCAGCTATCCCACAGTTCCCGCAGTCCCCGCTGCCCATCGGAATTCTGGGTCGAGCCGCCAATGCCTTCTGGGTAAAAAAAATTTGTCGTCATCCGTCCGTCACTAACGCCCTCCCTCCCTCCATGAAAGCGCCGGCGGGAAATCAGTTCGCGCACTTTTCTGGTCAGTGACAGCGCGGACGCCACAGCACTGCGATCATGGATCACGCTGCGACCATCGCTGCACTTGTGGCCGTTCTCAACACCTCGCAGCTTATCATACACCTTTCCCTGAGGCAGATGCAGAGAAATCGGGCGAGGAGGCTACGGCACCGCCGTGAGAGCCTGAAGTCGGAGAGTGGCACAGAGCTGTCAGAAACCACGAGCCCCAGCGCCCAGGACATCACGGTGGCAATGGGGCATGTGGATTTTGTTGAACGGCGATTCTGGGCCCGGGAAACAAGCACGGACTGGTGGGACCGTATAGTGCTTCAGGTCTGGGATGAATCCCAGTGGCTGCGAAACTTTCGCATGCGGAAGGGGACTTTCCTCGAACTTTGTGAGTTGCTGTCCCCTGCCCTGAAGCGCAAGGACACCCGCATGCGAGCAGCCCTCACTGTCCAGAAGCGAGTGGCCATAGCCCTCTGGAAGCTTGCAACGCCGGACAGCTACCGGTCAGTCGCGAACCACTTTGGTGTGGGCAAATCTACCGTGGGGGTTGTTGTCATGCAAGTAGCCAAGGCAATCGTCAAGGTACTGCTCCCAAAGGTAGTGACCCTGGGAAACGCGCAGGTCATCATAGATGGCTTTGCCGCGATGGGATTCCCAAACTGCGGTGGGGCTATAGATGGGACTCACATCCCTATCCTGGGACCGGACCACCAGGCCAGCCAGTACATCAATAGAAAGGGCTACTTTTCAATGGTGCTGCAAGCACTGGTGGACCATCGGGGACGGTTTACAAACATCTACGTCGGATGGCCGGGCAAGGTTCATGACGCTCGCGTGTTCAGGAACTCTGGTCTGTTTAGACGGCTGCAGGAAGGTATTTACTTCCCAGACCACAAAATAACTCTTGGGGATGTGGAGATGCCTACAGTCATCCTCGGGGACCCAGCCTACCCGCTAATGCCCTGGCTCATGAAGCCCTATACTGGCGCCCTGGACACAGAAAAAGAACTGTTCAACTACCGTCTGAGCAAGTGCAGAATGGTGGTGGAGTGTGCTTTTGGCCGTCTCAAAGGGAGATGGAGAAGCTTACTCACTCGCTGTGATCTCAGTGAAACCAATATCCCCATCGTTATTGCAGCTTGCTGTGTGCTCCACAATCTGTGTGAGAGCAAGGGGGAGACCTTTATGGCGGGGTGGGAGCTAGAGGCAAATAGCCTGGCTGCTGATTACGTCCAGCCAGACAGCCGGGCCATTAGAAGATCCCAGCGGGACGCCCTGTGCATCCGGGAGGCTTTGAAAGCTAGGTTCCTGAGTGAGCAGGGCAACCAGTGACTTTTCAGTTTGTGGACAGAAAAGCTGAACCTGCCCCCGTTTCTTTACCCAGTCCATTTTGACTATCCTCTCCAGTTACATACAACCTTCACCCCCTTCCCCTTCCCAAAAAATAAAATCATTTCGATTTTTTAATGAACACCGTTGTCTGTATTGCTGTTTTCGCGGGAATATTTTAAACCGGGGACGCAGACTGTGGCGGGGGGCGGGTTTAGTGTTCTGATGCAAATGATACTTCTAAACTCCCGGAATGACAGGCTCCGCACTGGTGGACTGGTTATTTCAATGGAGCCTGCCAGCACTCCTGGGGGGGACTGTGTGTATGTGTCGGCTATGTGACTTTCTGGCAGGGGGGGTAGGGTTACAGATCCCCTGCTGCGTGGATCTGTGATCCAGGATAAGGACCGCTGCATAAGATCTGTAACTGCCCTCCCCCGCCACAAAGTCACAGAGCAACCCCCCCCCCCCAAAACATGAAAAGCACCTCCCAGACTGACCAGGGTAACCAGTGACTGCACTGGTTATGTGTCCTGATGCTGGACCTGACACCGCCTCTGTACCCTGCTAAAGGTGACTGTCCTGTCCAATTACCAAGCCCCTTCCCCCCCTCCAGACAGACTCTCCCTCAAAAGAACCTGACTGAAACAGTAATGAACAGAAACAAACATTTTATTGCGAACCAGACATGAAACGTGGGGGGTGAAACTTGGACGGGGGCTTGTGTGAGGTGGGTAGGAAAGGACTTATGAAATTTTGGGGAATGTCAGCCTTCTACTGCTAGAGCAGTCTGCAGGGGTTGATTGAAAGTTTTAACGGCCCTTGCCGCCCCTCCTTCTTTGGACTTTGGGTGAGGGTGGTGTGGGACTTGGTGGCGGGTGAGGGCGGTTACAGATAGACTGCAGCGGGGCTCTGTCCTCCTGCCTCCGGTCTTGCAGAACATCCACAAGGCGCCGGAGCGTGTCCGTTTGCTCCCTCATTAGTCCAAGCAGCTTTTCAGTAGCCTGTTGGTCCTCCTGACGCCACCTCTCCTCCCGTTCCATGACTGCTCGGTGCATTTGTGACAAGTTCTCCCTCCACTGTGTCTGCTGGGCTGCCTGGGCTCGGGAGCAGCCCATTAGTTCTGTGAACATGTCTTCACGCGTCTTCTTCTTCCTCCGCCTAATCTGCGCTAGCCTCTGGGAGTGTGCTGACAGGCTGGGTTGGGAGACAGTCGCAGATGTGTCTGTGTGAATTTTAAAAAGGGAGTGAATTCCTGAGACAGATAAATGAAATTGTATACAAAGAACCTAGTCTTTCTCTGTGAACAAGACCATGCACTGAACCTCTCACATGCGCACTCAGGACAAGGTCGAATTTTCGGCCGTCGCCTTCAGTGCCTGTGGACTTGCGGAGGTCTTGGAGTGTTCAGAGAACTGTGGCTGGAGACCTGAACTTCTGGAGCGGGCAATAATGGTAAGCCGCAGACTTGTGGCTGCTTAAAACTCCAGCAGTAGCACTGGCCTCCTTTCACATTGAAAGCAATGCCAGTCTCTGCTGCCAGCAATCAGGACAGCATCAACTCTGCCCCTGTCCCACCCCCTCGCGGCTGTCCCAGGGAAAGATCCCTGTATGCTGCCCCTCTCCCTCCACCGCGTGGCTGTAAAAGTCCCAATACTAACAGTCCCCTCCCTAATTCAAAGCAGGGCGTCATGAGCGACATCACCCTCCTGAGGATCCCGGACACCCAGAGAGAACGCATGCTGCGGGAAAGCATGCAAAAACCGGGGCCGTATGCCGCCATGCTATGTCGGGCCATGATCCCCGAGTACCTGATTGTGGCATGGAGGGGACATGTCTGCTACCACGGAGGGCCCACTAAGATCGCCCTACCCCGGAACCTGATCAACAGGCTTGAGCTCTACCTCCACGAGACCTACGAGGAGTTCTCCTACGAGGATTTCTCGTCGATCCCCGGCCACATTGACCGGATTTTCGCGTAGGTGCACTGAGACTTTGGAGTGGAGCGTCTTGGGCCTGGGAATCATGTAGTAACGGACATTGTGAAATTTTTTTAAAATACTTGGGACTAAATTGAGAAGAGCCTAAGACAGAGAAATCATGCAAAACCCATTTGTTACCTTTGTAAATATTCCTGTTTTGTACCTGATTATTTTTTTACTAGTTTACAGCACTTTTATAAATATACATTGTTAATAGTATAAATATTACCGTTCTGTTTTAAATAAATGTTTACATGTTTACAGCACTTACTGCTTGATCCGTCCCCTGATTCTGTGTCCGGGGTAAGGGATGGGGACGGTTGGTAGGGGATCTCGGTAAGGGTGATGAAGAGCTCCTGGCTGTCGGGGAAATCAGCGGTGCCAGCGCTGTCGACTGCCTCGTCCTCCTCATCTCCTTCTTCATCTTCCCCGTCCGCTGTCATGTCCGACATGATCCCATCCTCGGAGTCCACGGTCAGGGGTGGGGTAGTGGTGGCGGCCGCTCCCAGGATGGAATGCAGTGCCTCGTAGAAACGGGATGTGTGGGGCTGGGATCCGGAGCGTCCGTTAGCCTCTTTGGTTTTTTGGTAGCCTTGTCTCAGCTCCTTGATTTTCACGCGGCACTGCGTTGCATCCCGGCTGTAGCCTCTCTCTGCCATGGCTTTGGAGATCTTCTCGTAGATCTTAGCATTCCTTCTTTTGGAGCGCAGCTCTGAAAGCACGGACTCATCGCCCCACACTGCGATGAGATCCAAGACTTCCCGATCAGTCCATGCTGGGGCCCTCTTTCTATTGGATTGCACGGCCATCTCTGCTGGAGAGCTCTGCATAGTTGCCACTGCTGCTGAGCTCCCCTCGATGTCCAAAGAGGAACTGAGATTCAAACTGCCCTGACAGGAAAATGAAAATGAATTCAAATTTTCCCGGGGGTGTGGCTGGTCAGAGCATCCGAGCTCGGACTGCTGTCCAGAGCGTCAACAGAGTGGTGCACTGTGGGATAGCTCCCGGAGCTATTACCGTCGATTTCCATCCACACCTAGCCTAATTCGATATGGCCATGTCGAATTTAGCGCTACTCCTCTCGTTGGGGAGGATTACAGAAATCGATTTAAAGAGAGCTTTCTGTCGAACTAAATGGCTTCCTGGTGTGGACGGGTGCAGGGTTAATTCGATATAACGGCGCTAAAGTCGACATAAAAGCCTAGTGTAGACCAGGCCTCAGTCTCTAATTGTCCTGCATTCTGTAATCTGCCAGATGTCTCAGCAGCGTCCTTCTCTCATTCCCTCTCCTGCAGCTTTAACTCCTTCCTTATCTCCCACTTCAACTCCAGGAATATTTTACCCCTCGGCATCTTTTCTCTTTTCTCAAGTTGCTAAGAGACTGTGTGTTTGTCCTGCTTTGTCTCCTCAAATTGTCACTAGTGGGATGTGGAGACATCTTAGGGAGCCATTGACATTTTCTCCTTTTGTGCATTGGGCATCATCGTATTTGCATCAGCGGGAGCTACTGGAAATTTAGAAGAAAAATAATTAAGGTTGCACTAGGGTTCTGAGTTGTCCCAGTCTTGTGAGTTTAGAATGAAGTTCTGCATAGATAAAGTGGTACAGACTACATTAAATACAGTCTTTGGGAAAATACAAAACATATTTTCCTAAATACTATCAGTGCTTTAAGGCAAAATGTTTCATTCTTACTTGGGGCACTTGCGGGGGGGGTGGAACCAAACTACTATACTAAATAAATATACTTTCCTAAAAATACTTAGTCCAATGTTTGGGGCATTTTGTTGAAAGTTTGGACTCTTACAAAATCTGTACCAAGCCAGCTGAGTAAATTGAGATGGTAACAGCAGGCCACTTACATGTGATGGTGATTACTCCCCTCTTCTGTTCAGGAGTACCTTACACATGCTACCAGTCTACACAGATCAAATGATGATACAGTCTGATACCCTGGCATAGTATTCAGGACATAAATTTTAAAGGAATACAGAGAGAGGGCAACCAGGTCTTGAAGCTGGATTTGTAGGATGGCTGTGGAATTGTCCGCAATTACAATGTGAGAATGGAGGGGGGGGGGGAATGAAATCCAAGATATACCGTACTTTTTCTGACTTGGATACCTGTCCCAATACCATTCACTAGCAGTTATGAGCTCATTCCATTGGTAGTGTTAGGGCCACTTGGTTCTGTTTATAGGATTTAGTGCAAATAATAAGTATAGATTTTTAATAGGCTTCAATTAGGTATGTCTCTTATTTAAGCTTTTTTTTTAATTCAGCAGAATGTGGGCACCATTTAGGGGTTGTCACCCAAAGCATGTCAAGTAAAGGTGCATCCACTCCCATCTCTTGGGAGACTATTCCACAGCCATCAGTCAGAAAACTCTTCCTGATATTCTGCATACATTTTCCTTTTCATCCCAGTATTCCTGTTGCTACTTCCTTGTATCACCCTATAAATAACTCCTCTCTTGGATGTTTACAACCCCCTCCCCACCCTCACCATACACACCCCATTCAACGGCCAGGTGGTTGTCAGCAAAGGTGTACTCTTTCTAGTCCATGTAGAATTAGGTGACACAAGTGATGATTAGATACAAACAAGAATGATTAGAGGGGCTGAAAAAAAAGAGATGAAGATAGGTTGATACAGGTGATCTTTACAGAGATCATTCTGTTGACACATACAAGTGCAGAAAAGAGAAGATGGCTAATGAAAACCAACAAGTATTTATATTTGGTAATAATAATAACAAATAATACCTAGCTTTTTATATAGCACTTTTATCAGTAGATCTCATAGTGCTCAAAGGAGTTAAGTGGTGATCCCACACACAAGAATAAAATAGCCACATGGTTTTTAACTTGGTCCTTCTTTGATGATCTGACAGTAAATCTGATCATTAAAGAGTGACATATCATTTGTCATGTGGCATATTGAAAAGTGCAGTGATAGGACACAAAATTCAAATGCAAGGAATAATGAGGCTTTGTCAAGGGTGGCCTCCATTTTGAATTTTTGTGAGAGAAGCAGAGCTTTGTCTTGGAATTTTTCACTGCATACAAGAACTCCTGCAACGTCTAAGTGCAGAATTTACACAATCTCAGTCTTTCATGGTATATCTGCCTCAGTTTATGCTGAATCTATCTGGCACTAAAGATCATTTCTTGGACCATGACAACCAGTGTTTCTTCACAGAGGCTGTTCAGTACAGCAAAGAAGATCTATGTTGCAAATATGTT
This sequence comes from Terrapene triunguis, assembly GCF_002925995.2. NCBI lineage: Eukaryota > Metazoa > Chordata > Testudines > Emydidae > Terrapene > Terrapene triunguis. The sequence continues at coordinate 2,716,033 of NW_020664541.1, read as the reverse complement.
CCCAGGAACACAAGATGTTTTGGAAATGTAGTTTATCACTAATAAATTAGAGGTATTAATATTTGTGCCTATTTACTGCAGATTTACATTTTTCACCTGAAATTCACACCAAATAGCCATCATTACGATCTTGTATTGAAATCTGTTTAGCTACTGATGTTTGATTTCAGGATTTTCAGGACTTTTAATATATTCCAAGAGTTTAAAACTGCATTGGAATACATTGCTGTGTGTTTTAATCACAGCACTTGGAATCATGTCATTATGAAGAACTTTACGGATGTCACCTCTGTCCCCACAATGAATAGTGTTTGCCCAGTTGCCATGGTCTGCAGTTAACAGTTTGTAGAGAGAAGCAATTGAGGAGCATGGCCATTTTTTTGAGAAAACTGCTTTAGGAAAGTTTATGTTTTACGAAGTGTCCTTTGCAATGAGAGACAGGAGAGAGCACAGGAGGCTGAGGGAAGAAGAAATGCTAAGAGAAAAAGTGAAATTCCTGACAATGGAGTTGTTAATAGCCAGAGAGGAAATCAGATCAGTCCAAAAGAAAGAGGAAGAAAGGAGGATGGAAAAGAAGGATCAGAAAGATTTGGAAGAGAATATGAGTCTGAAAAACTAATTTAAATGCCTGTCATTGGAACTGGAGCTGGTGAATGATAACATTAAAAAATTTAAAATCAAGACCTCAGGCATAAAGACAAGAAACAGACAGTGGGTGAAATTAACAGAATGATGGAAATATTAAATGTATGAAGTTGGACTCTCTAACTCAAAGAAAAACAAGCTGAATTATCAAATGGAGAAGGTGAACAGGGAAAAAGATGGGAAAGAATATGAAATGAAGCAGAAAGACCCAAAAATGGCTCTAAGATGGTGCAAGGAGGTCTCAAGACTGAAATAGTGGAAGCCCTTATAATGATCAGAAATGTGTTGGTGTCCGAGGACAAGACTATCCAATCAGGGTCATGTCCACCACCAGAAGAAAAGGCTGCACACCCTGGTTCCACCACTGATCCCCCCTGGCTGAAGAGGAAAATGCTCAGCAACTGTCAGCCACCACTCTCCCACTGTCTCAAGAGGAAGGCCACCCTGCAGAGTTCAGATTCCTCCCACCTGCCAGCTAAAAAGAATGCCAACTTGTCAGGGTCCAGCTGTTCAAAGAATGAGGCAGAAGATATCACTACATCAAGAAACACAGTATTGACAGTCTATACTTCACACTAAGTTATGTCAATAGTTGTGTAATCCAAGGAAGACCTTATATTGAATTTACACTATTTCAATATTACATTTGTTTTAGAACAATATGATTAAAAGTATTTTTATAAATTGCCACAACTGTGTAAAAGACTTTTATACTTCATACACTGGATTGCCTGGTTTATGATATCTCCTTCATTTGCTTAGGGATCATTTTATTTTTTTGGTGAAAGGAGTTTAAAAAGCATGGTAGAAAAGAGTATTAACATATATGTTACGATTGTTATAGCTCAATTTCCTCTGACTTGCATTGGTTTTACCCTGGTGTAAATAATTTACTTCATTTGAACTACTTCTGATTTATATTGGTGTAAGTAAGAGGAGAATCAGATTATATATTGAGTGTGATGCTGCTGATATATTAATAGTGGTCATTAAATTTTCCATGTGTGGTCTTTGGCCAGAGGAGTGTTTTTATGGAAATGTTGAGACAAATTGGACAAGTTGTTTCTGAGATAAGGACTGTAGAAAACAATAGGTGTTATTTCATTATTGAAAATACATCTACATTTTTTGCCACATTGTTTCTCAAAAATGGGTTGGCCTAGAAACTTCACATTTGTTTTAATCAAGTGTTCTTGATGAGATCTAGTGCACAACCGTGGTTTGGAGAGGACAGAATGTTTTGTTATGGAGTTATTCACTAGCAATTTGCTACAGCCCTGAAATTCTGTCAGGGAGCTGCCAAAGGTTTTGAAGCCCTGACACTGGACTAACTAAATTCAGGCACTATACTAAGGGGCCAGTTAAATTTGGGAACTGTGCCAAGGATCTAACTTATGCATGCACACCCTCACAGCCATCTCCTCCAGATCCCTTCTTTCCCACATAGATTCTTATGACACTCAGAAGCATTACAAGAACTCTGGAAAACATGAACTAGATTCTCTGCTGCATTCAGCTTATACGGAGTGCAGCAGAAAGCAGGATGTTCTCAGCGAGCCAGTTACAGATCTTTGATTTTTCTGTCCAGCCTTGGGTGCAGGTTAGAGTGATCTATTCTAACCTATGCTAGCAAGTGGTCGTTCTTAGGGGATGGTTTACACTGCTGAGTTTTGCAGCACTGTAGTTAAACCAAAGTAATTACACCAGTGCAAGCACACTGCACTACTGTAAAAAGTGACTTATACTGGTGAAATGTATGTGGATTTCAAAGCTGCACTAGTGTAAGTTAATTTTTACACTGGGGAGGTATATCACTGTAAGGGTTTGCTCCATTGCAAAAGTCACCATTGCAGATCAGCCCTCAGTGACCATCCACCAGCCTGGGATTGCCAGAGTGCAGGATGCTCCAGCCTCCCTTTCTCCCCACTCCTGACACCTACCCTGCTATGCTTTTTCAAAGACTAACACAGACAGCAGGGAAAATTGATTAACTGACTCTGCAGCAGAAACAAATAAATTAACTATACACAAGCTTCTGTAAAATGCACAAAATGAACAATATTTCTTCCAGTAACAGTGTTCCAAATGCTTTCCAAAGAGAGAAGAAGGAATGATCCAAGGAGCTCACTAAAGATCTATGAAACTGTCTTTGATCAAATGATCACATACTGTTTTTTCCATAGTATCCCTACCTCATTAAAGGCTTGTTCTTATCAATTACTGAGCCTACTGTAAGGTGCTGAGTGCTTGTAACTCCCACTGGCTTCAATGGGAATTGAGAGCATTCAATTCCCCTCAGGAATGTTCAGCATCTTTCAGGAATGCTGAGCATCTTCCAGTATTACAGCCAGGATAGATAGCATAGAAACAGATTCATGATTTTCACATGCATTTGAAGGACCTGGAGCAGTGGTTTGTGCTGTGCCGTGCGCTGGGCCTGCTCCTCCTCTGATTGAAATCAGTTGTATTTTTGGGCTACTCTACACAATAAGCCCTACACCAGCGCAGCTGCACCGATGCAGCTGTGCTGCTGTAGTGCATCTGATGAAGATGCTCTGTGCTGAAGGGAGAGAGCTCTCTCAACGGCATACTAACTACACCTCCAAGAGAGATAGTAGCTATGTCAGCGGGAGAAGCTCTCCTGCCAACATAGCGCTGTCCACACTAGCGCTTAGGTCAGTGTAACTTACATCACTCGGGGGTGGCTTATTCACACCCCTGAGCGACATAAGTTATACCGACATAAGTGGTAGAGTGTACAAGTCCTTTGTTTTACATTGATGTAGAGGGGAACAGGACTGAGCTCCCCAGGGGGAAACCATTGATTTTCAGCAGCTGTAGTTGGAGGATGGCAAGAAAGCCAGGTTGAATGCGCCATAGCAGCACTAACAGATACAATAAAAGCACAGTATCATCCCCATGTGAAAAGCCATTACTTTTCACACCTTCCTCTATCCCTTCTCTCTTGTACAGCTTTTCCTCTTCATTGAAACAGTGCCGCCTCCTTTCCCTTTCCTTTAGTTATGTTATGATGCAGAAACACAGTATTCTCTCAAGCCTAAGAGGCAATAAATCAATAAACAAACAAATTAAATAAATAAAACAATCTGATAAAGGAGGTAACCCATGCAATCACCACAGGGAAATAGAAGTGCAGCGTAAAAGGTTCATTCTGGCAAACACTCATGATCCCATAACAAACACCCACTATCCAGACTTGTAGCCTGTATAGATGGTGTTTGCTTGTGTTATATAGAAATGTGTTGATGTAAGTAGGCCCAAAAATCTATTTCCCCAAAATAGGCTTGACAATAGTCAAACAAGGCTTGGGAAAATGAGTCAAGTCAAGTGAGACAATGCAGAGGCAAATTAGAGCTAAGTGAGAGTTCATGACCTCAGGTCATGTTGTAAATGTGTTCTGATCCTAGCTGGTTTTTACAGTGTTTTAAATAAAATGTAAATATTTTGGAAAATGCTATCTTTATTGATAATTATTGGTGTGGCATTTATGTAGATGTTAATTAAGACTATGCTTAATGTTAAATAGCCAGTGAGAAAGTATAAAATTTAATTATGGAAATATAGCTATGGTAAAAGGTGGATTTAATGTTAATTAATTAAGAGGCATTATTATAATTGATTATAAAAAGGGTAGCATGCTGACTTTAGATTAGGTGCGTCAAGGTACTGTTAGAGAAAGGATTATACCCATTCTTACTATCCAGGGTCTGGTAATCCCTAGATGCATCATTTCATCTTAGAATGTGAATATAAATGCACTGTATGGTTATGCTGTAATGGCTGTTTGTTTTAACTAACTACTTTGTTTTAAATAAATTCTTTCATTTTATCACGCGTGTCATTCATAGTCCTCCACTAAATTAAATTAAATTATCTGTAACCACCCTAGAGGCTGGAACCTTAAAGAATTCACTTTGGCTTTATTCCTTATCTTTAAACTATTAATTGAGAATACTTAAATCAAAGATTACAGGCTGCTGCATGCCCCCCATCCTTCTGCCCACCCCCACACCCGGCCACACACGCTACATAAAGAACCATGGCATGAAGATGAAACATATAATACACAGAGCAATCAGCTATCATAAAAAGAGGAGGAGATAATGAATTTGATCAAGGTAGCTACCATTATGTTTTGGTAGCTCTGAAGTAGGACAGTAAAAATAATTTAACTTTATCTCAGGTAAGTATTATGTCAGGGATTTTTTTTTAATATTCTTGTTTTCCCCTGTGGTTTGACCTCTGTTTCCTTGGAGGGACCATGTTTTTGTATATATGTTGATAGATTAATAATAAAGAAAATGTTTGATTAAATATAAACCACCAGTAAACAGCAATGCAGCCTTCAAAGAGCTCCAGTCTAAAAATGGTGGTTAATGTAACTGAAAATTGTATTTTGACAATCAAAGACTTTGGTTAGGAGCCACATGTGCATTGCTGCACCAGCTCTTGAGAGCAATGTTGCATTCAGGTAGCTGGGATATATGCTTACAAAGAACTTCGATCAGTTCTCTCTTGGCTCAACAGGAACGTGTGAGAGGGGGAAAATAGAGAGAGAATTAAACAACTTCTTCCAGCAGACAAGACAAAGGAATGCGAGGGAAGCCTAGGCTCAGGGTTGGATTTAGGGGCAATGATGCAGGCAACCGCCTGAGGTGCTACATTGGGGTGTGTGTATATGCCAGCTTCTGGGTGCTGTAAGGTGTTCAAAAGCTTAACAACAGGGGTGGGGGGAGGGGCTGTGCCGAAGATGCTCGTTGCCTGGGGCACCATTTGGTGCAGGGCTGACCCTGCCTAGGCTTCAACTCAACCAGCAAGCACATGCTAAAGTACAATGTCCCTTGTCTGCACTACAGCATTAGAATGTGGAAGCTAACATATTCTTTACAACAATCTTTTTATTCTAGTCAACACATACTCTTGACTCAAGTCTTACTCCTATGAAGTTTATAAACTCCATGTAAGGCCCAATCTTGCTCTCTCTCTCTGGTCCAGTGGAGCCCATAGATTCTGCAGGTGTTCTAGCCATAGTGCACTCTGTGTTCCTTCCGAATTTATAAACTATGAAGGGCAAGAAAGGTGATAGATAGGGGACTTCTTTAGAGTTTTAAGCCCTGCAGGACCATAAACTCTTGTGTTATCCAGGTTCCGCTGGGCCACAGGCAATTTCCCTCTAATTTTTTACATGGGGTGGGGCCAAGGAGTTTGAATTGTGGGAGAGGGCTCAGGGCTGAGGCAGAGGGTTGTGGTGCGAGGGGGTGAAGGCTCTGGCTGCGGGCATGGGCTCTGGGGTATGGCCGGGGATGAGGAGTTTGGGGTGCGAGTAGGGTTGCCAATTTTCTAATTCCAGAAAACCAAACACCTTTGCCCCTTCCACTGCCCCGCCCCTTCCATGAGGCCATGCCCCTGCCTGAGGCCCCGCCCCCCACTCACTCCATCCCCCATCCCTCCGTCGCTTGCTCTCCTCCATCCTCTCTCATGTGCTCATTTTCACTGCAAGGCCCAAACAGGCATATATATTGTTTTGACAGATGTATTATGCTAAGTTCAGGTTTTATTTGTTACAGGATGGTAGAGCTGGCAGCAAAATAGTCAAAAAGGGTAATTTTGAAAAAAATGAAATTTCATGATTCATTCCCTCCCCTCTTCCCATTTTTCGTAACCAGCTCCATGTCTTTTGTTCACTAAAGTTATTGTCATTTTATGTGTGGAATTAGGACCACACATTATCACAGCTGCAATGGATCCATTAAAGGCCCACTCCCGAAGCCCAAATACAAATCCATAGAGCACAACCACAGAAATGCACACCTGTCCAGATACCTATAAAAATAAATCCGTAGAAACTGACTCCCACACCTAGATGCAGATACACATGTATATTCATGTGTACACATCTAGCATGTACTAACACATATACTTCCACATTATTTATTATTACAATTGTTATTTAGTGCCTAGAGACCCCCAACTAAGATCAAGGCTCCGGGGTGGTAGGTGCTGGACATACACATAAAAAGAGAGAGTCTGCAACAAAGAGTTTATAATATAGCTAGACAAAGGTGGGGAGAAATGTATGATACATTGGCGCTTCGGCAATTACTAGTCAACAACATTCTCTTTTTAAGAAATAATACATTTCTTTTAGAGTTCCCTTCTTTTTTAAATGTTATGAAATGAATACACACATATTTTATGTCATAAATTGTTTTGTGTGCAAGCCAGCAAAAGGAATAAAAGTCAAAGAGTTAGGTTGCAAATTTTATTCACATAGGTATACACACATGCGGCAATACACGCACCTCCCTACACAAAGACACACAGTCTCTTACACACATACAGTGCATGCATGCACACACTTGCCTACACAGAGACACTTTTTCATACACTTTTCCAGGGACTGCCTATATCTCCCAGCCAGGAAGGGAAGAGTGTGGGCTGGAGGGGAAAAAATGGGGGGGGGGGGGGAATGGGGGGAGAAAGAGAGAGGATGGGCAGGGAAAGAGGCAGAGGGGAAAGTAAGCCGGTCCAGTCTGGTCCGGCGTACTGGTAAGAGCCAGTACACAGCCAACCATACCGGCAGGGGGCAGCTTCCCCGGGCCCAGCAATTTAAAAGGGCCCGGGGCTCCTGGCAGCAGCCGGCGCCCTGGCCCTTTAAATCGCCGCCAGAGCCCCGGGGCTCCCAGCCGCGGCTACCACTATCATGGGGCTCCGGCAGTGATTGAAAGGGCCTGGGGCTTCTGGCCGCTGCTACTGCAGCTGGAGCCCCTGACCCTTTAAATCGCCACCAGAGCCCTGGGGCTCCCAGCCATGACCCTGGGGCTCTGGCAGCGATTTAAAGGTCCAGAGCCCCGGGCCCTTTAAATCACTGCCGGGCCGTGCTGAAGGGCTGGCTGGGGAAGTCTGGGCCCAGCCCCGCCCCTTCTGCCCGAAGCCCTGCCACTTCCAATTGAGGGCCTCTCCTCCCCACCCCCCCTCGCTCAGGGCCTCCCTGCATACCGGTAAGTCCCTTAAGTTACTTTCACCCCTGGAAAGAAGCCAAGGACGAGAGCAGGGTGGGGGTGAGAGGGGGCAGTGAAGAGGGGGGGTATGTGGGATGGATGGGGATGCAGGGGGAGGCAGAAGGCTACAGGTGCATGAGGATGTGAGTGGCACAGGGGTGTATAGGGACGCAATGGGAGTGCAGCAATGTATGGAGGTGAATGGGGTGCAGGAGTGGGGGGTGAGGGATATGTGGGTGGCGGCTTTGGGAGTGAAGAGGATGGGTGAGAGAGTGCTGTAAGCGGTACAGGGCTGGGATGGGTAGGTGTGGGGGGCGGGATGGGATGGGGAAGGGATGCAGTGATGGAGGGATGTGGGACAGGTAGGGATGCAGTGATGGGGGGATGAGGGTGCAGGGGGTTGGGACGGGGAGGGATGCAGTGAGAGGGATGGGGGTGCAGCCCCATTTCCAGCACTCAGAGACGGGGATACACATACCTCCAACTCCTGGGTGCCGGTAATGGGGCAACAGACCGCAGTTCGCAGCAGGGCACGCGCCGCAGCTTGAGCCCAGCCACACGAAGAGCATGGGGAGAAGAGGGCCGGGCAGCAGTGGGAAAAGCAGTGGGAAAAGTAGTGGGTGGGGGGATGGGGAAGCACGCGGACCCCCGCTGACAGCCCCTAAGCTGCTTCCAGACCTGGGAGCCATGCGGGCCATGGCGTGGCACTAGCAGGGAGTCTGCCAGCCCTGCTGTGGTGCCTCAAACTGGATATTCAACGGCCCGGTCAGCAGTGCTGACCGGAGCTGTCAGGGGGATTCCATTTCGACCGGGTATTCCAGTCCAAAACCAGACACCTGGTCACCCTAGGTCAGTGGTTCCCAAACTTTAACAGCCTGTGAATCCCTTTCAAGGCTCGTGAACCCCCGCCTAAAAATGAATATTTCCAGGGATTTTCTCCTTTGCCTGAGTATAAATTATAAAAACAGTGATCTTGGAAATATAAAATTTGTTTTTATGACATGCTTATTACACACTATTTATTATTAATTATTATTTATCATTACAGTATTTTTATTACATTATGAAATATCTCACTTTCGTAGCTTGTATCACTTTGAATAAGCCTGTTATAAGACAAGGCTCCTATGTTTCATCAAGGAGTATCAGATGTGAAACAGCATGAAGGTATTTAAGAAGCCAACTCAAAGAGTTCCTCCTACACAAGCATTCAGGTCTTGAGCAGTCCAGGCAAACAACGCATGTTACAACAAAGCTTAAACTTGTTCTTCATAATAATTTTAAAAACAATACTAGCTGCCTATTTAATTTTAAAAACAGCAAAAAATATCCACCTCCCATTCCAATTCTTATAAGGAGTCCTGAAGTTTAAATCTCCTCAGTGTGATAGATATTCTTGCTTTGATCTGCTTAGCTCTTGGAAGTCCAGGGGCTCTGGGATGCTGGCCCTGTGCTGCCCGGCGTCCCTAGGGACAGCTCTGTACACCATTAGGGATTTTTTTCCCGAGAATTCCCTGTAACATTTCGTGAACCCCAGTTTAGGAACTACTGCCCTAGGTGCAGGAAGGTGCTCGGAGCTACGGCAGAGGATTGGGGTGCAGAGGGGTGAGGGCTCTGGCTGGGAGTGTGGACTCTGAGTTGGGGCCCAGGATGAGGGTTTGGAGTGCAGGCTACAGCGGGGAGAGAGGACTCCCCCCGGCCCTCTCTCCCCGCAACAGCCTGGGGCCAGGGGAGAGCGCCTCTCCCCACTGCAGCCCTGCACGCCCCCTACCTCTCTCCTCTCCAGGCCAGGCACCTGTGGCTGCGCACCTGCACGGCCCTTGATAGCCTGCTGCACAGCCGTGCAACTTAGAGGGAACTTAGGCCACCGGGACTTATTATGTTTCTGGGTGTCACAGTCCTGAAGGTTGTCTTTGCTTCTGCACTCTGTAAACCCTTCATAAGTCCCATGTAGGACACTGAAGACTTTATTAACACTGCCAGGGACCTTGGAGACTTAATTAAGTCCATCAGAGACCCTGGAGGCCTCTCAGAGTTTCCAATGAATATTTCTAAAATGAACCACCCAACCTTCCAACACTACTGTAAATCCCTACTCCTCGTTAAAGACAAAGAAATAAAATAAATGTGAAGATTTTCAATCAAGATGTCAATGAAATATGATATACTGAACAAATTAAACTCTCCAGAAAGTGAAACTCTTACTCTTGTAGTTCTGAAATAAGTCCAAGTAACCTGTAGCTTTAAAAAAAGACAAATAAATAAACACTGACGGAAGCGTAGACGTGATAAAAGACAAGAAGAAAGGAGTTGTTCTGAGGAAATTGTGGTGGCAAGATTGTGTTAGTTACAATCCTAATTATGGAGTGCTATCATAGCTCCATAATGTGCAGTCAAACTTTGCGATAGTAGAAAGCACGTTTTTTTTTTAACGTTTAAATTATGCAGTAAAAATCACATGCTAATTGTACTGTGTAAGGTATTGCATAAGTGGGAAAAATATAATAACTGTTTCACATTAATATTGTGTCACATGGGCAAGTCAGGAATGCCAATAACAAATGAAATCTGCATTATACAAAATGAAACAAAACAGAACAACAGCTTCTGTTTCAAGAGTCCCAGTCAACTTTAAAATCACACGTATATCGGAATTATTTTTATCTATTGTTACAAATAACAACAAGAGACTATTGGAACAGATTAGAGAAAAAATATATGTTTTTACTTTATGTATGTGACAGCACTTTGGGCCTAATCAAAAGCCCACTGAAGTCAATGGCAGTCTTTCCCTTGTATATAGTTTCTACAGTAGAGTCAGACTCTTCTGTTGTTTGTGTGGGTCTTTCCCACAGCAACAGGAGAGAAAAATACTATTAAAACATAGAGAAAACTGATTGTAAAACCACAAAAATTGGCAGAGGAGCTCAATGACAGCTGAAGTACTTGAAAGTACTTCTAACTGAATTGTTTTAATCAGCTATATTTCAAGCTGATCGTGTCATGACAGTTGACATGTATTGTTGACAGGGACCTGATCCTACATCTTGAAGACAGGGAGGGTTTTATAATTGGCTGCCATAGGCCAGGTTCACTGTCATGCTATGAGCCCATTATGCCAGCCCCATTTGGGCAAACGGACTGTAAAACTGGTAAATCTGGCCACCAAGGAATTCTCCCAGTATAGGAGGTATCTCCATATGGCATAGAGATGCCATAATGTCTCTGTGCTGCTTCCCCTGTTGCAGAGAGTTGGTAGGGTCCATGATCAGGAAAGAGGGAGTTGCTGGAGAGCAACTGTTGGGGCCAGAGGCAGCCAGGTGCTACTTAGGTCAGCCCTGAAGCTGCATAACCTTCTAGAGGCCTAATGAGATGCCAGAAGAATCCAGAAAAAGGAAGGAGCAAAGGTAGTGCTAATCCTCCCCTCTGCTCTCACGCAGCTCCGGGCCAACTGGAACTTGGCTGGATGTGAGAATGAAGCCCATTTGGGGCTGCACCAAGCCCTAGCTAGATATATAGTTCTATACAACATTTAGTGCCAAATCAGCCAGAGTAACCAGAGTAAGGTGTAGGCTGGGGAATTTTGTTGGGTTCCGTTGGGAAAAGAGTTTTCCCCCTTCCAAGCCATGAAATGGCTGTTTCTGCAGCCTCAGGATTACATCAATCCATGTATGAACATAGCCCGTGGTTCTGCCCTCATCCTTTTGCTACCACATCCTGTCCTCTGATTTCCTGGCAGTAGGCAGAGCTAGCAGCCACAGAGAAGATGTTTGTGGGTCAAGGTTAGTGCAGGTACCGCTGCAGGATGGTTGTGCTGCAAGAGGGGAAGCACTGAGTACATCTGTTGTACATCATGTATAGCAAGGGGCATGTCCCTGCATGTCACTTAATGCCTAAGAGGCATTTTATGCCTTTCAAAGGCAGAGCGCTACTCCCACCTCTCACCAACGGAGGTGCTAATGAGAGGAGTTAGGACATTTGAGTCAGTCCTGAAAATATTGTACTCAGGTGAGTAACCCTATTTGACTTTAATGGGATTACTCATGAGGTTTAAGCTTTTGCAGAATCAGACCCTTGGGATGACATGCTTATTTACATAATGCTCCCAGTTTCTGATTTGTCAGCCTCAGGCCCTTTTGTGTTTAGACCCTGCAAAGCTTAAAGTTCTCTGTTAAAGGGTTTCACTTAACTAACACTGGGCAAATATATTTAATCACAGTGGGTGACATATAACCCAGAGCACAGGGCCAGACAAAGCCCTACACAACACGTAAGCCCCATTTAAACCATGTGTTAAGACCAAGAGGCTCGATTTATTCCAATGCTATTTCAGCTTTATGTTCATAGAGTTACACTGGCATAAAACTGGAATAATGTAAAGATAAATCAGGATCAATGTTTTTTCCTCAGCACCCAGCCTGGATAACTGGGTTGTGGGCTATGGATGTTTTCGGAAGGCAAGAAAGAAGGATTCTTTCCTCCTAGGCCATAGACCTGCAGCAGAACCATTCTTCAGCCACTGCTCCAGCCTAGTAGCTGGAATAGCTTGCAAACCTACTCCCCTCCCCCCCTCCCCAAGAGGAAAAGAACCAGAAGTTCTGTATAGCTGTGGATCTTCCATCCCTGTCCACTCTCTGTCCCAGGCTCCCAAACACAAACCTGAACCTGGAGCCCTCATAGATTGGTCTCCATGCTGTTCAGGGATTGCAAACTCTCTGTATGACTTTACCAATCCAATACCCCTTTTGCACAGTGGAGTGTGCACTTATTCCACTGCAAAAGAAGGAGCACTTTCTATACTTATAGGCAAATCCTGCCCCACCACCCATAAGGATCTAAGTGGTGCAAGTAGGACTTTACATGGACCCTCTGCAATTAGTTGAATTTCATCATTTATGTATTTTAATTATTATTTTTATTATTAATAAGATATGTATATGGATATACAGAAAAGAATGGGTGCTGCATTTGTAGTGCAGTATTACAATCAACATCTATAAAGACTGTATGTATGTAAGTTCAGTGTTATGTATTGTTCAGTGTTGTGGACCACCTGAAAGTCACTAGTGTTCTGTGTAGACACAGAGACTGAATCGGGACCTCTCTGTGGGAGATGTAATGCACAATTTCCTAATATTAGCTGGTTTTAATTTTTTTTCAATGATGTATTTGAAATATATATGTTAATTTGTCCAATATAAAATGTATAGTTTATACAGAAAAATCTCCAAAAATATTTCTATTACAGTAATTTAAAAAATGCAGTTGCATAAAAGACTTGGGTCCAAACCCTTTTACTTTACTCATGAGAATAGTCCCATTCACTTTAATATACTGCTCTTGTGTGAAAGAAGAAAAGTTTGGTTATACAAAAGATGAATACTTTATAAATAAAGCACATGAGTTGTTTCTATCAGTACCTCTTATTCTCTGGAAGTTCCTGATTTGTGTGACTGTTCATGTTGCCTTCCTTGTTATTCTGAGTGTTATATCTTCCCCATTTAAACTATAATAACTGGGGTTGAGTCTCAAACTGTGACAGTTAGACTAATGATCATTTTTAAGGGTCAGATTTAAGAATGCTGGCCTTTTAGGATCTGCAAAATAATTGGGGGCACCCTTTTGCACAGCAGTTATTTGCTCCTGCAGTTTAGGTCACAAGTTCAAGTGACCTAAACTGTGACTACAAAATAATTGAATAAATAATTGTGGGTGCAACACAGCTTCCACAATTATATGTGCCTATGGTTTTGTGAAAGCAAAATGGGAGACCCGCTAGAGGCCTGGTTAAAAATATGAAGCTAAATGCCTGATAATACATACAGCAAAAATCATTCATTATAGGAGGGGAACTTGAAACACCACCTTTAAGAGACTCAGGGCTTGATCCTGTAAGGTGCTGAACACTTTGGCCCTGATCCAGCAAATGATGTGTTTAATGGTTAACTGCCCTCATAGTTGAAATCAAGCATATGCCTAAGTGCTTTGCTCATTTTGCAGGATTGAGCCCATGGTCAAATTAAAAATCTTATATTTAAAAATATATTTTACTTGTATGGTTACATGTAACACCTTGTTATGAAAACTGAATTTAAAATCTATCATACCCTTCACTATGTATACTGTTTGTTTATCTTTTCCATTGTGCTCAGCATGTACAAATGAAAATACACTGGTCAGTTTCACTTTTGTTTATATTCATTTTCTGTCTCAGGCACTAGTTGCTTGCTGTGTGATGTGTGGGTTGGAGAAACTGCTTCAGAGTGGGAACGGTTACAAGTTGAAGGGCCTGTTCCGCATTGCTATACCAATTCACACCAGCTGAGGAGCTAGCCCTGAATCCTTTTTGGTTAGATAAAAACTATTTTTCTTTTAATTTATAAAAACAAACCATGGAAACATTTTCATTGCTTTTAGATTTTGAAAAAGCACCCGGAGAGTGAAAACAGTAGCATTCAATCCATTAAATCATATAATTTATATTGCATTGTAGCCCTGAGTCGACTGAGTATGATGATAGATTCCTTTCTTCTCCGAGAATTAATCCATATGTAATGATTCCCTCCCCTCTTTTCCTGCCCTGCCCCAGTAGCACAGCTTCTACCACAGTATTGTGTGAGGAGCAGCCAGGCTCGAGCTGTAAGTAGCCCGCAAGAAGAAAACTACAACTCCCGTGATGCCGTGCATCAGCGCAGTGCGCGATGGGAGTTGTAGGTTAACAGCGTTTCTGTTCCCTCAGAGGAGGGATGAAAAAACTACCATTCCCAGGAAGCGCGGGACTCCGGCGCAGGCGCAGAACAGGGTGGAAGGAGGGGGCGTGCTCCACGGGGCTGTCTATGTCTGTCGGTTTCGGGCGCTAGTCGCCATTTAGCGCGGAGAATTAGCCGGGCCGGGCGCAGCGGCTCCTCCCCCCTACCCTCGCGAGGGAGACACCCGGGCTCCCCGACCGGGGCCTTGCGGAGGAGGCGGCTTCGCGGGCGGCCCCGGTGAGAGACCCGCGAGGGAGGTTTCCGGCTCCCTGTGAGGCGCCGGCAGGCAGCGAGGGGGCCGGCCCCGCGGCGAGCGGTTACTTCCTACCGGGAGGAGGCCGAGGTCGCCATGGGCGCCGTGTGAGGCGAGAGCTCCCTCAGGCTCCGAGTGACCGGGCCGCGCTTCTCTCCCCCGGCGGGGCGTGCCGGGCCTGCCCTCCCCTCTCGCGGCAGGGGAGTGCGGGGCCTGCGCCCCCGGCGCAGCCGCTTCCCGGCCTGGGCCTGCCTCGCTCCCCACCCCCAGCCCGGGGGGCCAGTCGCTTTTCCTCTCGGAGAGCAGCTGGGCTGTCCCGCTGTAGGCAGCCAGCGGCTTCGTCCCGGCCCGGCACCCGCCTCAGGCTCCTCTCGACTTCTCCCCCCTAGTCCCGTGTCCTGGTCCCGCTGCTGTCGCTCCATGTCGGCCCCGCTGCCCGGCTCCCCGCTGCAGGATGGATGTGGACGCTAAGCAGGGACCCACCCCGCCGCTGGCCCAGCAGCCGCCGCCAAGCCCCGCTGTGAGGAGCCCTTGGGACCCTCCTCTGTTGCAGCAGCAGCCGGACGCGCTCCCCGCTCAGTGACACCTCCCATCCTCTCAGCAGCGCTACCCCGAGCCCCGCAGCACCATGTCGGAGGGCGCCGCAGAGAGCAGCAGCCCGGCCCCCCGCTTCCTGGCTCCCCCGCCGCCTCCGCCCAAGAACGGCTCTAGCTCGGACAGCTCCGTGGGGGAGAAGCTAGGAGCCGTCGCTGACCATGATGGCTCGGGGGCCGGAGGAACAGGCGGCGAGGTGGGAGGCGGGGGCCGGAGCGAGGAATACCGGCGTCGCCGTCACACCATGGACAAGGACAGTCGTGGGGCTGCAGCCACCGAGCACCGCTTCTTCCGCCGTAGCGTGATCTGCGACTCCAATGCTACAGCTCTGGAGCTCCCTAGCTTGCAGCCCGCAGCACCCCCGGCCGTCGCCACTCCCGGGAGTATCACCCCGCTGCTGGGCTCCCCTCCTGAACCCGCTAGCCAGACCCCCTGCATCTCTGTCACCCACGTCCCCCTGCTATTGTTGCAACAGCCGTCTCTGTCGCTTCCCCACGAGGAGCAACCCATTCAGGAGCCCCCTGCAGCAGAGGACATCGCCCCGCTACTGCCCAAAGGAGAGGCAGAGGAAGCTGCCCCCTTACCCCCTACCAACACGGCAGGCAGTGCAGCCACCGCCAGCCGGGAGCTCCAGAACCGACAGCAAGAGGATATCGAGGAGTTAGAGACCAAGGCGGTGGGCTTCTCCCTTGAGGGCCGCTTCCTCAAATTCGATATTGAGATTGGAAGAGGCTCCTTCAAAACTGTCTACAAGGGGCTGGATACCGAGACTACGGTGGAAGTTGCCTGGTGTGAACTACAGGTAAAAGAGGTGCAAATTCCCCAAGCACAGTCATTCCCCTGCTGCCAGCCTCAAGAGAAGGGCAGAATCCTCAGATGTCAGGTCAACTGTCATCAGGGATGGGGGACACAGTTTTCCCTAGGTGTCAGCCAGCCAGCCATTCTTTGAATGGAGGG
Organism: Terrapene triunguis; assembly: GCF_002925995.2. Taxonomy (NCBI): domain Eukaryota; kingdom Metazoa; phylum Chordata; order Testudines; family Emydidae; genus Terrapene; species Terrapene triunguis. Next base: position 2,699,813 of record NW_020664541.1, on the reverse strand, counting down.
AGCAACTTCTCCCATGAGCTAGGCTGCCTGTTCGATTTCCTAAAGGCCTCTTCCCCCTTATGAGGTTGTCCAAGCTCTGAGACTTCAGAAACAGTAACTGCATTGAGTTTTCTGGAGCACTTAGCCTTCATGTCTTCTAAAGGTAATTTGGAGAGCTGCACAAAATCCTTTACCTGAGAGATAAAGGGGTTCAAGCTATAAAATTAGTATTTATACTTCTTGAAATCTAGTTCAAGTCTACCTCCAGCTAAGATAATTTTTTTCAAAAGATTGGCATTTGACATTAATGTAAAGAAAAATGTATGAGGTAGGGGAAACACTTGCATGTGTGGCTAACGTCATCTTACAGGAGATACTCAAGAAATATGCTAGCGAAGTGCACATAATACAGAGGTAAACCAATGTAAAATTAAACTTGAGTTGGTAGTGTACTATGACTCCCCAGTAGCTCAGCCTAAGTCCCATGGCTGCCTGTTGATACACTGGAAAGTAAATGCTTGCCTTTCATAAAATTGCAAAGGCTGAAATTCAACCTTTCCAGGTAACTATCTGGTTAAACTGTTACAAAGATGTTGCCGTACCTGCCAGCTCTTTGCTTCGACAGAGCTAAGGCTGTGCCGAACCCCAGTCTCATGATGGCAACAGCAGCAACTTCAGCTCCATGGCGAGTTGGAGCATGTATAACTAAGTGAGAGGAAGGTTGCTGTGCAACAAGGTTAAGGGGGAGGGTAGAGCCTGGCCTACCAGTTACAAATATCTGAAATAGGGGAATGGAGAGTCTCTGCTCTTGAAAAATTGGAGGAGGCAGAAGAAAGGCAGCAGTGGAAAGTAATCTTTCCCCATTGCTTCTGAAGGCTCAAGTGCATGATCTCAGTGCGCTCTCCTGACTGGCTGCAGTATCTCATGTGCCAAAATTCTTCCTCCTCCACAGAGCAACTTACCTACTCTCACAGTCAAACTGAAAAATGACTGAGACCACTCTCAGCTTGTATTCGTAGCATGCATTTTGAAATCAAATGACACCCTCTGCCAGTGTCCTGGGTAGCTATGCATCACCACATACCGAACAGGTTTGTGGTAATAGCTTTGCAAGCTTTTTCTTTTTTAAATAAATCCTAAGACCTAGCAGTATACTCAGGGTACCATTGTCATTGGTCCTGTCTGTGTTTAATAGTTGATGCCCAGTCAGGTGCTAGGCACTACTTAAACTTTCAGTGCACTGTCTGAGTGGTGCATTATTTGTTTTCTTTATGCAGTCTGATGTAATTTTGATTTGAAATCCTAATCTTATTCTCTGTTTAAAAGGCTCTTTGAGTTCATCTCAGATTTATCTTAATATTCAGATATTGTTTATTGACCTGAAGTGACTGTCAGCTTGGTAGTGATAATTTCTGACTTCAGCAGATATCATGATAGTCAGGATGTACTAATGGTTATGGGGTACTATAGGAACAAATTAGCTAATAGAAACATCACATACCTTTTATTTACAAATAAGTCTCTTTATAAAACAGACTTAACCAAGATTTTGAAGTTAAACATTCTTTTATCAGACACTTCAAAAATAATATAATGGTTGGAATAACAATGTAAAACAGAGGGAAGAATCTTTATAAAGTAAGAAAAGGGTGATGAATTCCAGTTAGGTTTTGCTGGAAGGCTATGAGTGGGTTGTAGATTACATTATTACTATATTTCACAGTTTGCAGTTTAAGTAGCAATGTGTGATAATTCCACAGGGTGAGTGACAAAGGTACAGGACATGAATAGAGAACTGTTCTAAGGCGGTAGAAATAAATTTTCAACTACAGAAATGAGCCTGTGATGTATGGTAAATAGGATATTTTAAGGCCATGAGAGTGTTGATTTCTCACTGCCTTCAGTTGTTTTGACTGGAGAGGGACTCTGTAGCCAGTGGTGATGCTTTAGTGATGCTACACATTTACTTCAGTAATAATTACAGGAGGATGTCATTGCTGTTCTGTGACTTACATTGACATTTTCTTGGTCTGTTCACTTCACTCAGACTCAACTGTATGGCTTTTCAAGGATGAACTGACACTTTGTAAGGATGATCTACTGATGCTAGGAGTGTTGCAGAGAGGAGGAATTAGTGAATTCCATGCCAACATCAGGTGGATTAATTTCTTTTGTGAGCACAAATGAGCTCTGATTCTTTTAGGGCTGTCTTGACTTTGTTACCAATTTATGCTTAACCTTTTCATAGTTTTGGTGCTTTGAAAAGTATTATTTTAAAATGCAATAGCTACCTCTTGTCTATAGTTGAAGCTAGTAAGGTAGGGGAAGAATTTCAAACAATTAAAGCTTACTTTTCCTTTTGAAAAGAACTCTGTCCAAAATGTTTAGTTTATTCCTAGATCTCAAACACTAGCACTGCTATGTAATTTGGGAGCTGAAAGGGCATTCTAGACATAGGAGAGGTGATGAGCATGGCAGGTGTCCCTTTAGTTCAGGAATTTTTTTTTTTTGTATTCAGTGCTACCACAATAAGTCACATCTGAACTTTATAAGAATTTACTTAAGCATAGTGTGTAGCCACAGACACCGTTTTCTGGCTAAGGCTCGTTTGCATGATACAGCAGCCTAACCTGGTGAAAGTAAAACTTGATACATACATGGTATCACGCAATTGGAAAAGATGACAGAGGGATAAAACATCACAGTTCTTACTTACAAGGCATGTGATGGGGGAAAAACTGCAAATGCAGTGCATGGAAGCCTACCAAAACTTCTATATGTATTTAATTTATAGTCTTTTGAGTATACGTTTAATGCCTAAGTTATCTGAAACGTCTTTGCTAATAGGAAAGGCTAAAATGCCAATCTTTTTACTGTTTATCAAAATTGTTAAATATTTTTGATCATGAAGTGTTCAAATTATACAGCACTGAGGACAGTCCTGCTAGAGCATTCAAGGATTTGGTGTATTACGCAGACAAGCCTAGAATGGACTTGGCAATAGAATGTCTGTTTAACTGTGGGGTTTCTAACTGGATGACACAGCTGTCTTTGACTTCAAACTAGGAACCCGGTAGGGAGATCAAGGGTAAAATTTTCGGGAGTGTCTCATTTTTCAAAAGGAACGTAGGTATTTAAATCCATTTTGAAAAATGACTTCTTTTCCCAAGTCACTTTGGAAAATCTTACACCATGTCTTTCAGAAGCCTGGATGACTGCATGGTGGTGTCCCTTGTGTTTGTCAGGCTGAGGATAGTAGCATAAATGGAAAAGTAAGCATATTTTTGGTTCTCCAAAGGTGTGTAGCTTAATGGCAATCCTCCTTTTGCCAGGTAGGAAACCTGGGTGAAATTTCTGTTTTCGCTTCCCTTATACAGGAAAGGTGGGAATCTGTGATATGGAGGATTTTGGGGCTCTGGGAGTGATTCAATGGAACCCCAGTAAGCAGCCTTGTAGGATATTTTGGCTTTGTTCCAAATGCTTTGGTTCTCACTTCTGTTATTCTCCTTCCACTGGTTACAGGCATTGAAGTGCATCTTCCATTGTCATAATTGGACGTATCATAACTGCATCTAGAAAGAGGTTAGGGTCAGCACTCATAGGCTTCATGATCTAGATGGCAAGCACAAAATCAGTTGAATATCTTCTTGTGAATGGAATGACAGTAATTCAAAGAAGGGAAAATAGCTATGTATAACTCTTAACATGGCTGGTTAATCTGATTGTTCAAAAATGAAAAACAATTCTTAACTGCCTCTTTTCATTCAGTAGCATTGCTACTAGGAATACATGATGCCTTATTCTTGTTACATTAAACTTAATAACCCTGTATTATTGAGTAACTGTAGGTCGGAGGAAGTCACAGTTGCAGTTGATTATTCATGTAAGCTAAGTCTTAGGTGTGGTCTGTGAACCTCCAGGTAAGTCCCTCCTTTCCTCTCATTGAGTCAGTTTTGAATGGGATTGTGTAGTCTACTTAGGTTCATCAAATAACACAGACCTGCAGAATAACTGGTTTGAACTGAAAATCTTCTGAGTGATGTTGGATTGCAATGGGAATTTATCACTTGTGAAGGAGCACTAATACTGTGTATCTTTTAAACATGAAAGTGCAGTGGGTGTTAGGCCTGCTCTTAAAATAATTAATCCCTCCTTTCCTGATGTGTGTGAGGAATTTGAAGAATTACCTTTAAATTGGAAAGGGTCTTCCCTTTAATGCGGAAAGGGTGATACAGGAGCCTCCATGTGAATATTATTTAAGTTGGTTGTGGAAATGCTTCCAAGGTGCTAGTGAAAGTAATATTATCTGGAGCAATACTCCACTCCACCTGTTGTCATACAGCATTTGCCCCTTCCCATCCCCACTGCCAACCATAGCTTCATGAAGCTTTGCTAACATACACCACCTTTGCCATTCCTGTATTTGGCATCTTTTAACACAATACCCTGATTAATTCTAAAATCATCGATTTTCACATGGACAGATGTCTCGGTCCTGGCGCTAGTAGGATGTTGAACCTTATCATACTGTGATGCAAGATGGATGTCAATTCTGGAGGTGAAACTGGTGCAGTAGTGTGTTCTGATAGTTTTGCTTAAATGAGTAAAAGCTGAAAATGAACTTAATCTGAATTTGTTGCTATCTCTAATTCTCATTGTTAGCTCAGCTCTGATGTACAGACCTATGTTGTAGAACTATAAATTCCAGTTAGACTACACACTCAAATCCACTACATTTATGTTTGGGATCAACCGTCCCTAGTGATAGGTGTCCTTGCTTTCCTAGCAATGATGGTAAAGCTGTTGAGTACAAACATAACTGCATTGCTGTTTACATGCAACTGTCATTTCTCCCCCCTGCAGTTTATTTTAGAGTAATGATAAAGCATGCAGCCCTTGAATTTTACTACAGGAAGCAGTGATGTGCAAAACGTGTTTTCATACACAAATTCCACTGAAGGAACATTCTGGCGGTGATAGAAAATGTAAATAAGGAAACCTATTTAAGGATAAAATGTACTCTTATATAAATAGTTAAATAGGATATGAGAAGTTGTCTGGGTGTGAGGTAGGTTTCATTCTTAAGTGGTAATTTTGATACAGTCTAATTTTTAATTAGCTCAAACTCTTAATACAAAGATGAAGTCTGTAAACATTTACAAATAAGTGGAATGTAAAATGTATATTACAGGCTTTAATATGCCAGTCTGTGCAGACTGGTTGGTTCTCACACTGTTGCTTGGACAGTTTAGGGTCACTGAATGCATTCTGAATCTCCGTGACGTTCTGTCCTGAGGCAAATCTGGTGGGTTACGGGGTAGGATGCCAGTAAGGGATGGGTTTTAGGTCTTCCAGGGTGTGTCTTCCATCTGCTTTCATTGGGTCATAGCAGAAGATGATTTTTGGAGAGACGTTGGTAGGCATTCAGAGTAGATGGCCATACCACCTGAGTGCGTTGGGTGACCATTTGAGAAAGCAGGACCTGTTTAGTTAGAAAACAGATCTCTTCATTCAACTTGAATTTGTCTCACTAGAGGCTTTTGATTATTTGGAGATGCTTTATTTGAATGGTGTCCAGCTTCTTTTCAATCATGACAGTGAGTGGCCATGTTTCAGAGTACTGACCACCAAAGCATTGTATATGCTTAGTCTCATCTCTCTACTTAGCAGGGTGGTCGGTTTCCAGAAGATGCTCTTAATGAGGTGCCCCACTAGTGACTGTGCTTTTTGCAATGCTTTTTCAGTGCTTCCCATGTTACTGACAACAAAGGCAAGGTTGGTGAGTAATCAACTGGAAGAATTTTGCATTTACCCCAATTAATTTTCAGGCTGACTTTTGCCACTGAGCTTTTCCAGGACTTTAAATGCTGCAACTAGCTTGTCTTTTGATTCAATGGCTAGTGTTGTGTTGATGAGGTTCTTACCAAGGCATATTTCAAAAGTGCATTTATATAGTGTCTGGTCAAGTGCATAGTCTATGATGGCTTTGAAAAGTTCTGGGGCAGCAAAGCATCTTTGTCAAATTCCCAATCTAATTTGGAAGAAGGCAGTTGTTTTCCCATGTACAAGAACACAATTTGAGGCATCTCCATATGGGAGATGGGACACTACAGAGGATGAGTATGTTGCTCCAAACTGAGGAACTATTCTGGATATCAAGAATGTCCAAAGTTATCGCTTCTAAAGCATGAGATTTAATATAATCAATAGCAAATTTTTGGTTTATGCCAGTCTCTAACTACTAGAGATGAGGATGAGATCTATGTAGTGGGTAGATGATCTCACATCTGCACACTGTGGGTTTCTTTCACCTTCATCTGAAGCATCTGGTATGGGTCATTATCAAAAACAGGATGCTGGACGTAGATTGACTTTGACTCTGATCTAGTATGGCAAGTCCTACGTTACTGTGCCTACCTAATGTTACTTGTGTAGTTTTAACTGGATGGATACAAAAGAAATGAGGTTCACTGTCAAAAAAAGTAGTAGCATTAAAGCACTAGATGGTTTCTTTGGCAATTGTGTATGACTTGAGACAATTGCCTAATCAACGATAGAAAAATGCTGAAGAACCTTAGGATGGCGGTAATATACCCACTAAAGTTTAAATATTGTCTTTTTTCATAAACTTGAATGCATATAAGTGTGTGCCGCACTTACGAATGCAGCATGATCATGTGAAGATACACCACAGAGAGTGCCTAGATTCACCCTTCCTTGAATAAGTCATTAACAGACTGGCTAGGGATGACTGAGAGGGAAGAGGAGGATGACCAGGACAATCCAAATGGGGTCATCCACCTGTGGACTTTTTACATTGTCATCTGATCTAAACCTTAGCCTAGTGCCCCACCAAGTGGTTTTAAGGCATTCCAAGGTGCTTTGCCCAGTATTGTTGAGATGCATGCTCGCGGGTGCAAGAAAAGGTTCACATTCATGGGATTTTTCATTCACGACAGAGTGGGCATGCTGTTAAAGAAACATTCTGCAGCTAGCTAAAGATCTCTGGCTCACTCCAGACTGCATTATTTTCAAGGTTTCTTAGAAAATGCTCTTAAAATACTTGGATTAAAAAAAAACTGATCAAGGATTTTTCAGTAGAAGAAAACTTTGAGAATATTGGGGTGGAGGTGGGAGAGCTCTTATTAGAGTTTCATTTGTAAGTCAGGTCTGTAACTTAAAATTTCAAGTCTGAGCTGAAGCTTGCATTGATGTCTGAGCTTACCTGAAAAGTAGAAATTTAGCAGGCTGCAGAACATATATCCTTATTTTGAAGCCCATCTCTTGGTTAAAATGACTAGGTACTGCTGAGTGACACATAAGAGAACCTGGTGTTTTAGCAGGCTTATGCTGGGAGGAAGGAGTTGTTGGGGGGGGAAAGCTAATAATACTTTCAGTGCAGAAGGAGATATGGTGCCCTCTGCTGCTTGTTTAGTGCTGTTTTAAATGCCTGAACTTGGGATACTAGAGCCATCTAGTGATTCACAGGATAAGCAGCAGCAGTACAAGCTTGTTCCTTCTATTCTACCAGTAAGACTAAAATGAGGTGGAAGGCCCACCAAGCCTCTTCAATTCTTGGCATATCTATTGAGACAGCCAACAAAATTTTATCAGTGCTGATTTATGATGTGCAAACTCAGTTGGTTCTTGAACTGTTCCCATTAGACTTATTTCAACTAGGTCAGTGAGCAGTCAGCAGACTGTGAAACTTTTGATAACTATCAAATTGAGTGCCTATTCTCCCACTGCAGGATAACTCTCATTGACTATGATGGGAGAATAAGGGTATGTCTACACTACGAAATTAGGTCGAATTTATAGAAGCCGGTTTTATAGAAATCGGTTGTATGCAGCCGATTGTGTGTGTCCCCACATAAAATGCTCTAAGTGCATTAAGTCGGCGGACCGCGTCCACAGTACGGAGGCTAGCGTCGACTTCCAGAGCGTTGCACTGTGGGTAGCTATCCCACAGTTCCCGCAGTCTCCGCCGCCCATTGGAATTCTGGGTTGAGATCCCAATGCCCGAATGATGCAAAACAGTGTCGCGGGGGGTTCTGGGTACATGTCGTCAGGCACCTCCCCCTCCGTCAGAGCAACGGCAGACAATCGATTCGCGCCTTTTTACCTGGGTTACCTGTGCAGACAACATACCATGCCAAGCATGGAGCCCGCTCAGCTCACCGTCACCATATGTCCTCTGGGTGCCGGCAGAGGTGGTACTGCATTGCTACACAGCAGCAGCTAATAGCCTTTTGGCAGTAGACGGTGCAGTATGACTGGTAGTCTTCATCAGCGATCTGGGTGCTGGCAGACGTGGGGCTGCATTGCACACAGCAGCAGCCCCTTGCCTTTTGATAGAAGATGGTATATTACGACTGGTATCCATCGTCATCGTACTGCAGTGGCTGTCAATCATGGGCACCTGGGCAGACATGCTCAGTCCTATAGAACTGTCTTGATGATGATGGCTATCAGTCGTAGTATGCTATTTTCTGCCAAGCGCCCAGTATTTTCTGCCAAGCACTCAGAAGATGCCGAGGGCTATCAGTCATGCTGCACCGTCGTCTGCCAGCTTAAGATGTAAAAAATAGATTTGTTCTGTATTCATTTGCTTCCCCCTCCCTCCGTGAAATCAACGGCCTGCTAAACCCAGGGTTTTGAGTTCAATCTTCGGGGGTGGGGGCATTCTTTGTGACAGTTGTTTGTGTTTCTCCCTGATGCACAGCCATCTTTGTTGATTTTAATTCCCTGTACCTGTACGCCATGTCGTCACTCGCCCCTCCCTCCGTCCGTCAGATACTAGTTTTGCGCCTTTTTTCAGACCAGACGCCATAGCACTGGGATCATGGAGCCCGCTCAGATCACCGCGGCAATTATGAGCACTATGAACACCACGCGCATTGTCCTGGAGTATATGCAGAGCCAGGACATGCCAAAGCAAAACCAGGACCAGCCGAGCAGGCGATTGCAGCGCGGCAACGAGAGTGATGAGGAAATTGACATGGACATAGATCTCTCACAAGGCACAGACCCCAGCAATGTGCAAATCATGGTGTTACTGGGGCAGATTCATGCCATGGAAAGCCGATTCTGGGCCTGGGAAACAAGCACAGACTGGTGGGACCGCATCGTGCTGCAGGTGTGGGACGATTCCCAGTGGCTGCGAAACTTTTGCATGCGTAAGGGCACTTTCATGGAACTTTGTGACTTGCTTTCCCCTGCCCTGAAGTGCCAGAATACCAGGATGAGAGCAGCCCTCACAGTTGAGAAGCGAGTGGCGATAGCCCTGTGGAAGCTTGCAACGCCAGACAGCTACCGGTCAGTCGGGAATCAATTTGGAGTGGGCAAATCTACTGTGGGGGCTGCTGTCATCCAAGTTGCCAGGGCAATCAAAGACCTGGTGATATCAAGGGTAGTGACTCTGGGAAACGTGCAGGCCATAGTAGATGGCTTTGCTGCAATGGGATTCCCAAACTGTGGTGGGGCGATAGACGGAACCCATATCCCTATCTTGTCACCAGAGCACCAAGCCACCGAATACATAAACCGCAAGGGGTACTTTTCAATGCTGCTGCAAGCCCTGGTGGATCACAAGGGACGTTTCACCAACATCAACGTGGGATGGCCGGGAAAGGTACACGATGCTCGCGTCTTCAGGCACTCTGGTCTGTTTCGAAAGCTGGAGGAAGGGACTTTCTTCCCGGACCAGAAAATAACCGTTGGGGATGTTGAAATGCCTATCGTGATCCTTGGGGACCCAGCCTACCCCTTAATGCCATGGCTCATGAAGCCGTACACAGGCAGCTTGGACAGTAGTCAGGACCTGTTCAACTACAGGCTGAGCAAGTGCCGAATGGTGGTGGAATGTGCATTTGGATGTTTAAAAGTGCGCTGGCGCAGCTTACTGACTCGCTCAGACCTCAGCGAAAAGAATATCCCCATTGTTATTGCTGCTTGCTGTGCGCTCCACAATATCTGTGAGAGTAAGGGGGAGACATTTATGGCGGGGTGGGAGGTTGAGGCAAATCGCCTGGCCGCTGATTACGCGCAGCCAGACACCAGGGCGGTTAGAAGAGCACAGCAGGGCGCGGTGCGCATCAGAGAAGCTTTGAAAACGAGTTTTGTGACTGGCCAGGCTACGGTGTGAAACTTTTGCTTGTTTCTCCTTGATGAACCCTCCACCCCCCCCCCCCCCGGTTCACTCTACTTCCCTGTAAACTAACCACCCTCCCCTCCTCCCTTCGAGCACCGCTTGCAGAGGCAATAAAGTCATTGTTACTTCACATTCATGCATTCTTTATTAATTCATCACACAACTAGGGGGATAATTGCCAAGGTAGCCCAGGATGGGTGCAGGAGGAGGGAAGGAAAAGGACACACTGTAGTTTAAAACTTTAACTCTTATTGAAAGCCAGCCTTCTGATGCTCGGGCAATCATCTGGGGTGGAGTGACTGGGTGGCCGGAGGCCCCCCCACCGTGTTCTTGGGCGTCTGGGTGAGGAGGCTATGGAACTTGGGGAGGAGGGCTGTTGGTTACACAGGGGCTGTAGCGGCGGTCTCTGCTCCTGCTGCCTTTCCTGCAGCTCAACCATATGCTGGAGCATATCAGTTTGATGCTCCAGCAGCCGGAGCATCGACTCTTGCCTTCTGTCAGCAAGTTGACGCCACCTATCATCTTCAGCCCGCCACTTGCTCTGTTCATCTTGCGATTCAGCCCGCCACCTCTCCTCTCGTTCATACTGTGCTTTTCTGTAGTCTGACATTGACTGCCTCCACGCATTCTGCTGTGCTCTTTCAGCGTGGGAGGACATCTGGAGCTCCGTGAACATATCATCCCGAGTCTGCCGTTTTCTCCTTCTAATCTTCACTAGCCTCTGCGAAGGAGAAACATTTGCAGCTGGTGGAGGAGAAGGGAGAGGTGGTTAAAAAAGACACATTTTAGAGAACAATGGGTACACTCTTTCACGTTAAATTTTGCTGTTCACATTACACAGCGCATGTGCTTTCGTTACAAGGTCGCATTTTTCCTCTTATATTGAGGGCCTGCCGGTTTGGTGTGAGAGATCACTCATGCAGTGCCAGGCAACAGATTTCGGCTTGCAGGCAGCCATGGTAAGCCACAGTCTTTTGGCTTTTTTAACCTTCATAACGTGGGAATGGTTTCAAACAGTAGCGCCCTTGTTTCCCATACCAAGCACCCGTTGGGTTGGCCATTTAAAATGGGTTTGCAATGTAAAAGGAGGGGCTGTGGTTTCCGGGTTAACATGCAGCACAAACCCAACTAACCCCCCTCCTCCCCCACACCCAATTATCGGGGATGATCACTTTACCCCTCCCCCCCACCGCGTGGCTATCAGCGGGGAACATTTCTGTTCAGCAGAGCAGGAAGGGGCACCTCTGAATGTCCCCTTAATAAAATCACCCCATTTCAACCAGGTGACCGTGAATGATATCACTCTCCTGAGGATAACAAAGAGCGATAAGGAATGGATGTTGTCTGCATGCCAGCAAACACCGGGACCATACGCTGCCATGCTTTGTTATGCAATGATTCCAGACTCCGTGCTACTGGCCTGGCATGGTAAAGTGCCCTACCATGGCGGACGGGATAAGGCAGCCCTCCCCAGAAACCTTTTGCAAAGGCTTTGAGAGTACATGAAGGAGAGCTTTCTGCAGATGTCCCTGGAGGATTTCCGCTCCATCCCCATACACGTTAACAGACTTTTCCAGTAGCTGTACTGGCCGCGATTGCCAGGGCAAATTAATCATTAATCATTAAACACGCTTGCTTTTAAACCATGTGTAATATTTACAAAGGTACACTCACCAGAGGTCCCCTGTGTGCCCTCAGGGTCTGGGAGCACGCCTTGGGTGAGTTCGGGGGTTACTGGTTCCAGGTCCAGGGTGATAAACATATCCTGGCTGTTGGGGAAACCGGTTTCTCCGCTTCCTTGCTGCTGTGAGCTATCTACATTATCTTCATCCTCATCTTCTTCGTACCCCGAACCCGCTTCCCTGTGTGTTTCTCCAGTGAGGGAGTCATAGCACACGGTTGGGGTAGTGGTGGCTGCACCCCCTAGCATGGCATGCAGCTCCGCGTAGAAGCGGCATGTTTGCGGCTCTGCCCCAGACCTTCCGTTTGCCTCTCTGGCTTTGTGGTAGGCTTGCCTTAGCTCCTTAATTTTCACGCGGCACTGCTGTGCGTCCCTTTTATGGCCTCTGTCCTTCATGGCCTTGGAGACCTTTTCTAATATTTTGCCATTTCATTTACTGCTACGGAGTTCAGCTAGCACTGATTCATCTCCCCATATGGCGAGCAGATCCCGTACCTCCCGTTCGGTCCATGATGGAGCTGTTTTGCGATCCTGGGACTCCATTACGGTTACCTGTGCTGATGAGCTCTGCATGGTCACCTGTGCTCTCCACGCTGAGCAAACAGGAAATGAAATTCAAACGTTCGCGGGGCTTTTCCTGTCTACCTGATCAGTGCATCTGAGTTGAGTGCTGTCCAGAGCGGTCACAATGAAGCACTGTGGGATAGCTCCCGGAGGTCAATAATGTCGAATTCCGTCCACACTACCCCAATTCCGACCCGCTAAGGCCGATTTTATCGCTAATCCCCTCCTCAGAGGTGGAGTAAAGAAACCGGTTTAAAGGGCACTTTAAGTCAGAAGAAAGGGCTTTGTCGTGTGAACGTGTCCAGGCTTAATTCGATTTAACGCTGCTAAAGTCGACCTAAACTCGTAGTGTAGACCAGGCCTAAGGCACCTTAAGCCACTGATACAGAAAGGAGAGATTCTGTCTCATGACTTTTCAACTCCCTCTTCAACTAAATGGCTGTACCAGTTCCTACTTTTGCTACACCAGGAGCTGAAGATAGGTTGTGAGTCTAATCTACTTCTTTCCCTGCCAGTTAGATGTACTTTTTTCCATTTTTAGTTGTCTGCCTTCTTTCTCCCCCTGAACTCACACAGTGAATTACTGTGAAACGTGCCCATAATCTGTAGTATGCCTGTGTTCATTGGCAGTAGAGGCATAGGACCATTGGTCTTTGAGTGCTTTGGAATAAGTTAGATAGAATAGTTGTGATGGGATGCATTTGGATGACAGACAATATACCATGTGTGACAGATGACCATAGTCTGGTATTGTTAATGCAGCTGGTCTGACCAGACAGCCTTGCTTAGCCATTTAAATGTCTACTGAGTTGGTATCCAAGTTACCCATGCTTGCTTTTTTTTTTTTTTTTGCTGGCTGATCTCTTTTATGGTGTTAACTGCCCTAACAGGAGATGGATCACTAACTCTTTCTGGTGAGTTGCTTGGACTCCAACATATGTATCTTGAACAATATGAAAATATTGACTATTTTTGTTCTTGTTAAGATGACTGACACAAACTAGAGCATATAAATATTGCTATTAAAAGATGAAATCCAGGCGATTATCTTAAGGATTTAAACATCTGCGTACGCTTATGTAACCTGCATCTGTTAATAGCAGCTTCTGTGTTACTGCTAGGATTTGGTTAAATGTTACAGAATGTCAGCATTTCTTTATTCTCCAGATGAGCTTTTAGTGAGGCTTTATTTCTTAAAGCCTTGATATATTTCACCAAACAACTATTTTTAGTTTTCTCTCCCCTCTGTCAATTGTTTACAATGTAACTTCAAGATGCCACCCAGTTTCCTTGGGGTAACAGCAATTTTTTTCTGAACAAACCTGTTTCATCAAGAGTTATGCATATATGGGAAGCATTAGCTTCTGAAATCCTGTAAGTACTCTATGCTGAAATGATTTGTTCTATTTTTTTAGCCGTCTTCAGCTGGCTTAGACCCACTCAACATCAGATACTTTTAGGCAGGTGAAGGAATCATGAGAAATGTCTAACTTGAGTTGAAGGGAGCAGTTGAGACTTACTGAATGCAGACCTGGTTCTGTCTCACTGTAGGTTAACTACATCAGAAATACTGGTGGGGGAAACTGACTGAATTTTTTAGAAACCTCCGATGTTGAGCTTGAAGCAATATTTTTCACTTCAGTATTGTACTTGTGATCTAGGTAAGTAGGGAGCTCTGATGTGTATAGAGTGCTCTTTGGAGGAAACCCAATGCTGGTCACATGCAGAAAATATACAATTCACTGGTTTAGTGAGTTGTCAGATTTACCAGAAGCATGTAGTGTGCTGGAAACTTAACAGCAAAAATTAAAGTAGCTGATGGCAGAGTGAGCTCTAGTTTCCTCTTCGCGCCTTCTTTTTTAGTGAAAAAACCACAAACATCCTTCACATGCTTATTGATTCAGCTGCTAATCTGAAAATGGCTTGTCCCTTTCTAAAATGTTTGCATCTGAAAATTTTACAGTGGACACTTGCATTTTTCATCTTGATGGCAGCTACAGGCCAATTCAAATTTTACGATGAGAGTTTGTTGTTCAGATGCACAACAGGCTAAGGGAGCAACTCCTGACAGAAAAGCCCCACTGCCTTATGGGTGAACTTGGGAGAATGTAAGGCTATGAGAGTAAACTCAGACAGAAAATCTGGAATGGAGCCCCTAAGGCAGTCAGGTACTAATATTTTAGTATCTTTCTGGCAACTCCTGTGGCAGATCAGGTACTAGATGTATTGGTGGTTCTTCTCCACTGGATTTTACTGGTGACATCCAGAGGGGGTTTTTACTAGGGAATGTTTTCTAGAGCGGGAGTGGTGAAAGGTCTGGTTCTGGAGTACAAATGCATTCTAGGACTTGTCTACAGTAAAACTTCTGTGCTTACATGGCTCAGATGTAAATTAGTGGCCCCCAATGTTGATTCCAGGGTAGAAAGGGCTCTGGGTTGGTGTTGCCCTTTGTTATGTGGACTGGCTCTGGGCTGCTCTATGCAACATGGTGTTTAAAACATCAGTTGCTGCCTGAAGCTTTAAGAGCTGTTGAAATTAATGTTGAAACTGCAGGGGGCAGTCTTCTAGCAAAAGTGCTCATTTTGAGACTACCTTAACGAGCACAAGGGAACTCTTCATGCTTTTCAGCAGGGTCCACATGTGCCAGTTAGTGCATGACACTCCAGTGAGCACTAGAACTTACTCCTCTAGTGTGGGTGAAAGCACGGTGTAGACAAGCTCTAAGTCACTTTCATATTGTCTTGGACAGGGCAAAACTTAATGACTTGGTATGACAGATGTCTTCCTTTTATTGTCTATTTGGTAAGTTTTCAGTCTGCTGGTCTTCGGAAGCTTCTTCCAACGGCCTTAAATTGTAAAATCTTTACATGAGGGACTGTCTGGTGATCTTACAGTGTGTAGACCATGCCTTACATGTGGGCACTATTGTAATGGCCTGTGATTTGCATTTTTCACAAAGCTTCTTAGTTTCTAGTATACAAGAGCTAAAATAGTCTTTTAGACTGCTTATAAAGTCAAGATGCTTTCAACCTTATTTATTAAAAAGGGGAAAAAAGTACAGCTGTTTGTTTTTTTTTTTGGTACCTCTGCCAGATTAGTAACCTTCAAAGTGCCAAGCAGGTTCTATAATTAAGACATGTGTGCTGTAGTACTTTCCCAACATATATAAAGACAGACAGGAAGGAATATAAAGTGCCTGTCATGGACCAGGTGTAGACAATATTTAAAATACTGAGTGGGAAGAAAAGAGAACTGATTCTCTTGCTGCACTCTCAATTTGACTGGCAAAATGACTTACTTTTTAGAGGCTTTATTGCATGTGGTGGCACTTGCTTGAAGTAGGATAAATGTCCAGTCTTATAGTCAATGTTTCATTAAAACTAGGGAAACACATCATCCAAAAAAAAGCACATCTTTCCAACCTGAGACTTTATTTGTCTTAGGCTTGGGGAGTCATAGCAGTTGAAGCTCATTTTATACAAAGTGTAAAATGGAAGTGAGGTCTGTTGTCCAGATATTAGAGACTTGAAAATAAAACTAGTTCTGACCCAGTGCTGCTGAATATGCAATTCCTCATAAGGAACTTTGAGGGCTGATGAAGCATTTGAAAGAGAAAGTTGGAGAATTGCAAACAATAGTTCCACATTTTATATGGTCTTGTCTTAAAAAAAACCCCTAACACTTAATTGTGAAGCTTTAAAATGTGTGAAGCAGGATGGCATAAATCTGCTAGTAAATGTTCAAATGTGAAAATTGCTAGTCTGCATGAAAATAAGTATCTGCTGTTTGTGCTCAAACTTCGAGACTAAAACTTCAATTTCAGATTCTGCTCCTAGCTCTAGTGACTCTCACTGATTTTGATTAAGTCACTTAACCTTGTCATGCCTGCATTTACACACACAAAATCAGGATCAGGCTTATTTGACTCTCACTAGGCTATTGTGGATTTAATATTTGTGAAACACTTTGAACATGAGAAGCATTGTAGTTATACGTGCACTCACAATTTCCAAAATGTGTGGCAGCAGGGTCAGGCAAAGTTAATTAGTGACTTACTGGATTGTCCTGTTAATGTGTTTTGCCTCTGATCACATATTATAGAGCAAGCTGCATGGCTCATCTTTTGCACAAGGTGAGATTTAAAGCAATTATAATTAGCTGTCTATGAAGCAGTTTATTTAATTGGGAGAAAATGAACCACTTAATCTTGCAGCAATATCCATGTATTGGTTAGTGCTGAATGACTAGAAAATTTGTAGAAAACTCCATGGTGGTTTTGACATCTCTGAAACATCTAAAGAGAACACGTTGGGTGTACTGATAGAAACTGTCTTGCAGTTACAATTAAACTACTTAACGTTGCTCCCCCACATTTGGGTGAAGTGGAAAAATGGGGAGACTTTTACAATCATACATTGTATTTCCTCCAGCCAAATAATGGTACTTGACCTGTTCCTTTTCTCTTGTGACACCTTGGGACAAAACAGCCACAATCTAGTGATCACTTAAGACACTGATGAACCATTACAGTGCTGTTGAATTTTAATGAACCCTTACATATTCTGGGTTGAAGACTTGGCAAGATATCTGGTTGGTCCTAGTAGCTTCCCACACTCCATGCTTCCCTTTTTTTAAGGGCTTATCTACACTTAAAATGCTACAGCAGTGCAGCTGCATTGGGGCAGTGCTTCAGCGAAGACAGTACTTATGCCGATGGGAGAGGTTCCCCTATTGGCTTAGGTAATCCATTTCCCCTAGAGGCAGTAGCTAGGTCGATGGAAGAATTCTTTAATCTAGCAAGGGCCCTGTTTGGACCTATATTCTTTGGTGTCCAGTGACAAATTCTGCAAAGCAGTGGAATTACTTAGTTGGGGGAACTTTACTTTCAACTTGTAAAACTGCAGTAGATAACTATTCTGTAGTTATTTGGGCAATAAAACTCGCAATCACACACACACACACACATCCCACTTAACAGTAAACTTTCTCAAATTAAATACCAAATTACAATAGTCACCCTGTTATGCTTTCAAAAACTTATTGTTGAAAATAAGTAACATCCTGTTAACTCAACTTTTTCTAACTTAGTGCCAAATTCCTGTTGAAGCTCAAATAATGCGTAACTGCATTGTGGAGGGCAGTCACAGTGGACAAGGAGGATTTAGAAATTGGGGAGGGAACTAAGTGTGTGGCTTTTGTCTTTTGCAGATATGTAAACCCTTAAATCTGCTGGATTTGTGGTGGTGTAGGGCTTTTTGTCACTTGGGATGGGAATGGCATCTGAAAGTGTTGGAGTTCAGTTTGTGTTTTGGGGGGGAGGGAGTTAAGTGAATTATTTTTTAAATGTGCAGAAGATTTTTTCTTCTTTTCTTGCATGAATCCCCTCCTTACTTTCTGTGGTGAGAGTGGGGGTAATGTTGGCCTGTAGGTGTAGCATCCACTCCTCTCCTGCATCTTTCTCCTGGGTGGATCTCTCTTCTGGTTTCTCACCTATTTCAAGCAACATGCTGCTTGCCTCCATCAAAAGTGTGAGCAAGAAAAGGTATCTGGATGTTGCCTGAAATAGTGCTTTGTCCCCAAGCCTGCCCATCATTAATCTGCATTTAGTCCCTCCACAAGCCACTTGGCAGATCAGGGAATATTTTTTCCTGTCGTGACATATTCTGTGGAAGAAAGTGGATTCTGCAGCCATGGAATTTTTTTAGTCACAGAAGTTGTGACTACAGTTCAAACCTGTATAGATGTCTTGACACTCAGGCTAGGTCTACACTACAGCGGGGGGTCGACCTAAGATACGCAACTTCAGCTACGTGAATAGCGTAGCTGAAGTGGCTTATTTTAGGTCAACTTACCTGGCTGTGAGGACGGCGGCAAGTCGACCGCTGCCGCGCCGCCGTCGACTCCGCTACCGCCTCTTGCCGCGGTGGATTTCTGGAGTCGACGGTAGAGCCATCAGGGATCGATTTTATCGAGTCTTCACTAGACGCGGTAAGTCGATCCCCGATAGACCGATTGCTACCCGCCGGATCGGCGGGTAGTGAAGACGTAGCCTTAGATCTATCTGCTTCCAAATCTAAAACTTCCAGCTGGTAATCTAATCCACAGTTGTGTTTCAGTAGGCTGCTTCTTTTCCCAATAATCTATTTCTTATCCTTGCTTTTCCTACCACCTCACATTTTTTTCCGGGGTGGGGGGGAGGGAACCCGGTACTAGATTGGACTGTAGCTGAAAGGATGTCATATTTCAGATCTGTCTTCTCTTACTTCTCAGATGACCAAAACATAAGCAATAGCTGAATTTTTTTTTTTTAAACTCAGCAATTTCGTTTTCCTCTTCCCTGAATTTTGTGTGGAAGTAGCTGTAGTTTGCTATTTTGAATAGTCATACTCACATCATTAAGATGGGATGGAAATATGTCAATTGTTTCAAATGTAAATATTCAATGCAACAGCTGTAAATAATCAAGCTCTAAGGTTAGTAGCTAAGGAGTCACTTTCTAGGATTGTAGGCATTGCTTTAAAATTGAAGAAAACGTTTGACAGTTGCGGAACTGTTTTGATGAAATAAAATGAACGAGCAGCTTTTGTTACTGGCAAGACTCAATAACACACATTGTTTTTTGTTGGGGGAAGAGGGGGAAGTAGGACCTCTTAGAATTGTGAATTCCACCTCCCATAATTCCTCAGAAAATCCTCTGTTTTCGAGCCATAAGTCCTCAGAGTGACCACCTCCTGTGGGCTGTTGGAGGATGAGAAGCCATTGATTCCATTTCTAAAGCAGCCAGAGAGGTTGCTGTTAAGTAACTTAAATTCCTTCCCTGCCTCCTCCCTTTCAGAGTCTGAGTATGTCACTATACTATTCTTAGTTTTGGGAGTGGACTCTTCTGGGATTGTTCAGTCTCCCTCTTCAACTGAACAGTACTGGGATAGCCCTAAATGAGTTACATTTAAGCAAAGACAGGGATGCCTGACTTTATTTAGTTGTAGATAGCAAGGAGCCACTTAACAACAGTACTTTTTTTTAATGAGTCTACCTGACATGGATAAATGGAGGAGTTAACTTTTATTTTTCAGATTAAGGAAGGTATCTGCTTCCCTCAGACTATAAATGAGACTTAATTTATTTATTAGTTTTGGGAACGGGGTTTGGGAGATTGCACATGGCCATTGGCCATGTGTTACATGCACTGCTGAGCATAATGTGAAGCTAAGTGCCATAAAAAGTTAAGTACCAAGTAAATGGTTGAAAAAAAAACCTTTAATGGGAGAATGGCCATGGTCGTTAATTTGGTAGAATAGTTCTTATGGAGACAAATGTGTGATATGTGAGGCTGTGGTTCTTGGCTAGTGAAGACTGAAATTATCAGAACAATTAATTTAGTTCTTGCTTCCTCTGTCTCCCTCTCCCCTGAATAGTAATGTGCTCATGCTAAAATCAAGGGGTGAGGTGGAGGGGGACTAATCCTTTCCATTTGAACTTACTAGCTGTCAGAATTTTGGAGTAAGCAAAAGAGCCAACCTTGTAAAGTATCAGAGGGGTGGGCGTGTTAGTCTGGATCTGTAAAAAGCGACAGTGTCCTGTGGCACTTTATAGACTAACAGACATATTGGGTGAATACTCACTTCATCAGATGAAACTTGTAAAGTTTTCATCTGGCTGAAAGGGATACTCCTAAAGGTGCTCTAGAATGCACCGTTCTGTAGCAGACTACCTTCTAAAAATAAGTCATGTGCAAGCATTAACCAGAACTGGTTCCCTTTAGTTTGCTAGTATTCACTGGCTTGATAAAGAAAAAGTTACCTACCTTATAGTAACTCTAGTTTTTGGAGATGTTTTGTCCACATGTATTCCATTCTTGATGTGCATACATCCTGTGTGTGAGAGATTGGATTGAGTTAGTCAGCAGTGTCCTCTGGGGCCCACACCAGTGACCTCCCTATCTAAGGGCATGAAGGGTAGATTGGGTACAACTCCTAATTTCCTTCGCCAATACAGAATTCCAGAGGAGTAGAACTACCTGGTTGTGGGATCTGACATGCATCTGATCTGGAAGATTCCCATGAAGATTAGTGTCTCTCAAAAGTGTGGACCATGCTCCACATAGTTGCCCAACAAATTTCAGAAACGGGGACTCGTAGTTACAGGGGTAGTGGCACTTGTCCCCTTTTGTGGTCTCTGAGTGCACCCATTCAGGTGTCAGACCTCGTGCCTTTACCTTCCTGTGGTGGAATTCTGCACTTACTTAGTCCAGTCCCTAGGCAATGATACCCTGTGTATTAGCTGTGCTTATCCATTGGGTCTGACTGAGTTCTGACATTTGCAGTACTTCCCTTCAGAGTCTGTGACCAGTAAAGTTCAGTGACAAAACAGCCTTCTTAAAACTAAAGTATTGTTTTTTGTTACTATGTTAAAATAATTAAGATTAAAAAGGATTTCAAACCCAGCCTCTTACCTAAAGGCTTACCATCCCTGAAGGGAACCTAGGCGGGACTAACTTAAGACACCACAGCTGGTGGTTTGCTTGTGTCTCAGCTTATTTCCTCTTAACAATTCCCTAATCATTTCATAGTGTTTCTTCTTAAACCTGCCACAGTTCTTTTGACCTCTGGTGTGCGCAGATCTTTTCCTGTCCTGACATTGTCACTTAACAAAATCAAGTGTTTGTCTCAAGACAAGTGACTTTCAACGTTCTTTTCCTTAATCGCTATTCAACCACACCAATATATTGATACAGAAAAGATTCCAATAACCAGGTTAGCAAAGAGCATTAATAAATTATTACAGAATAGCTCCCTATCTATCCTCCTCTGTTCTTCCAACAGGCTGTTGAGGCTGCCTGAGATCTGGCGGAATGAGCTTTAATGGGTGGGTGGATCTAACCTGGCTAACTCATAACACGTTCTTATAGAGTTGGAAGACCCATATCAGCAAAGCCCATGCTCGGTCTAGGTATGTTCCTTGAATGTTTTTGTCCCGTTAAGGTAATATAACAATGTCCTTACTACATCAAGTGTATGAAGTTCGTTTTCCTTGAGATTGTGTGAGGCTTGAAAGAAACTGGGAGGTAACTAATTGGTTCATATGGAACTCTGAAACAACCTTGGGAAGGAACTTGGGATGAAGCCTGAGAGTACCTGTCCTTCTGAAACACTTTAAAAGTGTGGGTGGGTGGGTGGGGGCGGGGGGGGGACACGACGCATGCCATGAGGGCATGAATTTTCCCTATCTTTCAAGATGAGGTCATGACTACTAACAGGCAGCTTTCATCAATAGGCAGTATAGGGAACAGGTTGTTAAGGACTCAGTGTGGGGACCCATCAACTGTAATAGTTTGACGTCCCAAGAGGGAAGGGAGCTCCCAAACAGGGAAAATCATGGGAGGGCGATGTGCAGATACCACTGCTAATGGACCCTTGTGGAATTAATAGAAAATCCATATTGTTGCAGGTTTAACAAATACCCATTTCAGCAATATTGGACTATTGTCAAAGAAGACACTGGTGCTAAGATGCCTAAATGGAAAACCTCTTCCATTTATAAAACTGAATCAGTTTAGTTGAGGCTTTCCTGGTTCAGAGCACAATGTTCAGAACTTCATGTGAAAATCTTTTTTCATAGATTTATAGATTCTAGGACTGGAAGGGACCTCGAGAGGTCATCGAGTCCAGTCCCCTGCCCTCATGGCAGGACCAAATACTGTCTAGACCATCCCTGAGAGATGTTTATCTAATCTACTCTTAAATATCTCTAGAGATGGAGATTCCACAACCTCCCTAGGCAATTTATTCCAGTGTTTAACCACCCTGACAGGAACTTTTTCCTAATGTCCAACTTAAACCTCCCTTGCTGCAGTTTAAGCCCATTGCTTCTTGTTCTATCCTTAGAGGCTAAGGTGAACAAGTTTTCTCCCTCCTCCTTATGACACCCTTTTAGATAACTGAAAACTGCTATCATGTCGCCTCTCAGTCTTCTCTTTTCCAAACTAAACAAACCCAATTCTTTCAGCCTTCCTTCATAGGTCATGTTCTCAAGACCTTTAATCATTCTTGTTGTTCTTCTCTGGACCCTCTCCAATTTCTTCACATCTTTCTTGAAATGCGGTGCCCAGAACTGGACACAATACTCCAGTTGAGGCCTAACCAGCGCAGAGTAGAGCGGAAGAATGACTTCTCGTGTCTTGCTCACAACACACCTGTTAATGCATCCCAGAATTATGTTTGGCTTTTTTGCAACAGCATCACACTGTTGACTCATATTTAGCTTGTGGTCCACTATAACCCCTAGATCCCTTTCTGCCGTATTCCTTCCTAGACAGTCTCTTCCCATTCTGTATGTGTGAAACTGATTGTTCCTTCCTAAGTGGAGCACTTTGCATTTGTCTTTGTTAAACTTCATCCTGTTTACCTCAGACTATTTTTCCAATTTGTCCAGATCATTTTGAATTATGACCCTGTCCTCCAAAGCAGTTGCAATCCCTCCCAGTTTGGTATCATCCGCAAACTTAATAAGCGTACTTTCTATGCCAATATCTAAGTCGTTAATGAAGATATTGAACAGAGCCGGTCCCAAACCAGACCCCTGCGGAACCCCACTCATTATGCCTTTCCAGCAGGATTGGGAACCATTAATAACAACTCGCTGAGTACGGTTATCCAGCCAGTTATGCACCCACCTTATAGTAGCCCCATCTAAATTGTATTTGCCTAGTTTATCGATAAGAATATCATGTGAGACTGTATCAAATGCCTTACCTAAAGTCTAGGTATACCACATCCACAGCTTCTGCCTTATCCACAAGACTCGTTATCCTATCGAAGAAAGCTATCAGATTGGTTTGACATGATTTGTTCTTTACAAATCCATGCTGGCTATTTCCTATCACCTTACCACCTTCCAAGTGTTTGCAGATGATTTCCTTAATTACTTGCTCCATTATCTTCCCTGGCACAGAAGTTAAACTAACTGGTCTGTAGTTTCCTGGGTTGTTTTTATTTCCCTTTGTATAGATGGGCACTATATTTGCCCTTTTCCAGTCTTCTGGAATCTCTCCCGTCTCCCATGATTTTCCAAAGATAATAGCTCGAGGCTCGGATACCTCCTCTATTAGCTCCTTGAGTATTCTAGGATGCATTTCATCAGGCCCTGGTGACTTGCAGGCATCTAACTTTTCTAAGTGATTTTTAACTTGTTCGTTTTTTTTATTTTATCTGCTAAACCTACCCCCTTCCCATTAGCATTCACTGTTAGGCATTCCTTCAGACTTCTCGGTGAAGACCGAAACAAAGAAGTCATTAAGCATCTCTGCCATTTCCAAGTTTCCTATTACTGTTTCTCCCTCTTCACTGAGCAGTGGGCCTACCGTTTTTGGTCTTCCTCTTGCTTCTAATGTATTGATAAAAAGTCGTCTTGTTTCCCTTGTGGGCTGCCAGTCAGCAACCGGGCTCAGATGTAAAGCAGCTGGGTCTCGGTGCAGGATTTTTGTTCTGTATATTGGGCAGAGGGGGTAATGTGATCAGGGCAGGCTGTGTTGAGAGGTTCACCACATCTGAATACCAAAACTCACTGTGCTGGGGCTATCACCAGGACAGATGGTATTCACCCAAGAGTTCTGAAGGAACTCCAATAGGAAATTGAAGATGTAACAACTATGGTATGTAACCTATCCCTTAAATCAGCCTCTTTACTAGATGACTGGAGGATAGCTAATATCCCAATTTTTAAAAAAGGGTCCAGAGGCAATCCTGGTGATTACAGGCTGGTAAGCGTAACTTCAGTACTAGGAAGTTACTGTAATAAAGAGCAGACTTAGCAGACACAGAGATGAGCATGGTATGTGGAAGAGTCAGGTTGGCTTCCGTAAAGTGAAATTATGTCTCGCCAATCTATTAGAATTCTTTTGAAAATGTAAACAAGTATGTGGAGAAGGGGGGTCCAGTGGATATAATGTACTTTCAGAAAGCCTGTGACAAGGTCCCTCACTAAAGGCTCTTAAGCAAAGTAAGCTGTCATGGAATAAGAGAGAGGATCTTCTCATGGATCAATAACTGGTTAAAAGATAGGAAACAAAGGGCAGGAGTAAATGGTTAGTTTTCACAGTGGATAGAGGTCAATATCAGGGTCCCTCAAGGATCTGTACTGGGGCCAGTGCTGTTCAGCATATTCATAAATTATGTGGAAATGGGCATAAACAGTGAGGTGGCAAAGTTTGCAGATGATACAAAATTACTCAAGATAGGTCCAAAGCAGACAAAGTGGTATAACAGGTCTCACAAAACTGGGTGACTGGGCAACAAAATGGCAGATGAAATTCAATGTTGCTAAGTGCAAAGCAGTGCAAGTTGGAAAACTTAATCCCAACTATACGTACAAAATGGGGTATACATTAGCTGTTACCCCTCAGGAAAGATCTTGGAGTCACGGTTGATAGCTCTCTGAAAACATGAGCTCAATGTGCAGTGGCAGTCAAAACAGCTAACGCAACATTAGGAACCATTAGAAAAGGGGTAGATAATAAGACAGTAAATATCATAAAGCCACTAAAGAAATCCATGGTATGCCCACACCTCCACTACTGTGTGCAGTTCTGGTCTCACAATCTCAAAAAAGATGTATTAGAATCAGGGCCGGTTCAAGGAAGTTTTGCACCCTAGGTAAAACTTCCACCTTGCGCCATCCCCCCACCCAGCTAACCCTGCCCGTCGCCCCCCCCGCCGCCGCCCACCACACCCCCCCCCCCCCCCCCCCCCACGAGCCCTGCCCCCCCCCCGCGGCAGCTAACCCCGCCTGCTGAGGCAGCTAACCTAGCCCGTCCCTCCACCCGGGGAGCCCCCCCTCCACGGCAGCTAACCCTGCCCGGGGAGCCCGCCCCAGCTCACCTCCGCTCCGCCTCCTCTGCTGAGCACGTTGGTGCCGCTCTAATTCTCCTCCCTTCCCAGGCTTGTGGCGCCGATTGGAGGAGAATTAGAGCGGGGGCTGTGTGCTCAGCGGAGGAGGTAGAGTGGAGGTGATCTGGGGCGGGGAGCAGTTCCCCTGTGTGCCCCCCTCTGTTACTGCGGGCGGCCCTCCCCGTGGCCCCCCCCACCCCAGCTCACCTCCACTCCACCTCCTCGCCTGAGCGGGCTTTTAGGCGCCATCAACCACTAGGCGCCCTAGGCGGCCGTGTAGTTCGCCTAGTGGTTGCACTGGCCCTGATTAGAATTGGAAAAGGTGCATAGAAGAGCAACAAAAAAGATTTAAGGGTATGGAACAGTTTCCATATGAGGAGAGATTAAAAAGACTGGGACTGTTAAATTTAGAGGCGAGACTAAGGGGGAATATCATAGAGGTCTATAAAATCATAAATGATGTGGAGAAAGTGAATAAAGTAGTATGATTCACCCCCCTCATACCACAAGAACCAGGGATCACCCAATGAAATTAATAGTCAGCAGGTTTAAAACAAACATAAGGAAGTACTACTTCACACAATGCACAGTCAGCCTGTGGAACTCATTGCCAGAGGATGTTGTGAAGGCCAAAAGTATAACTGGGTTTAAAAAAAGAATTAGATAAGCAAAGATAGGTCCATGATGGTCGGGGGTACAACCCCATGCTCTGCTTATCCCTATACCTCTGAGTGCCAGAAGCTGGGATTTAGAACATGACAATTATTGAGTGATCTCTCATCGTTTATTCCTTCTGAAGTGTCTGGCACTGGCAATTGTGGGAAGATAGGATACTGGTCCAGATGGACCATTGCTCTGACCCTGTATGGCCATTTTTATGTTCTTTCTTATATCGTGATAATGGACCCTGCACCTTGCCTCAAGATATCCAGTGTCATGGGGATTGTCAGGAAGGCGTTCATTAATCCCTGATGCCAGGGGATGAAAGAGGCATCGGATGGCCAGTGAGCCTGGACAGGAAATCCTTCTGGAAGAGAATGCTTGACACTTTTTGTTCTGGCTTGTGGCAAATAGATCTATTGATGGGAGTCTTTACTTATGAAAGATATTCTGCACCATTGCATCTTTGACCACACGGTTGTCTGAGACTTTCAAGAGTTATGAATGCCTGGAAGATTCAGGGCCATCAGTATGATCCAGTGATGAATACATCAAGAAGAGAGCCAAGTGACCTCCTGACATATCGAAGATGACTAGCTCCTCTTCCTCAGTCATGATACATAGCTGTAGTGTTATCAATCAGCAGGTGCAGAGTATGGATCCCTGAAGTAGAAGTAGGAATGTTTTGCATGCCAGGAAGATGGCAAATGTCCCGGAATATGTATGTATGTATGTATGTAGCGGGGATGTTGTAGCTGTGTTGGTCCCAGGATATTAAAAAGACAAGGTGGGTGAGGTATTATCTTTTATTGGACCAACTTCTAATGGAGAGAGACCAGCTTTCTAGCTACACAGTTTCTTCTGAGGGAGTCAGGAAGCTTGTCTCCTTCACCAACTGAAGCTGGTCCAATAAAAGAACATTTTATGTGCAGATGTACTTCTTGAAGGGACCATAGCCTCTGTTAGAAGATGACCTAGATGAACCTCCCTTCCTTGAGTGGAGGCTTCTGTCACCAGTCTCTTGATAGATAGGTGGAGGTTCAGAGACATGAACTCCTTTACCTACCTCAAGTGGGTCTTTCTACACGTTTAACAAGGAGAATATTTCTTGCAGGATCATGACTATATATTGTTTGCTGGGTAGATACGCTCTGTGCAAGCATGGTTGAGGTCAGTGTAGGTGAAGGAGAATTCTGATGTTATCACACAGATGCATGAGGCCATATGTCCCGTAAGTCTGAGGTATGCTCTTACTAATGTCTGTGAGGGAAGTTAGTGGTTGAGACCCTCTATAATTTTAAGTCTTTCTTGTGGAAGGTAAGTTTTCACTGACCTGACCTGAAATCTAACCTGGCTCCTACAAACACTGCTGTGAATCAGTGTTTGTTCTGAATTTAAAGCCTAGTGTGGTGAAGAGCTTTAAGGTTATTGGGACAGAGTTAGCCACCACTGAGGTGAACTTCCCAGATTGACCTGTCAAAGGTATATGGTAGATGTGGATGCCATGTCTCAAGTGAACATCTAACTACCAACCATTTGGTGACCACTCTGTTGTGAAAGGACCAAAGGGGGGGACCCCGTACTAGTAATGAGATGTTCCTACTAGGAACCTGAGGTATTTCCTAGGGCCAGATTTACAAATTATGAAAATAGGCATCTTGAAGGTTGAGAGCTGTGAACTGGTCTTGAGGATCTAACAAGGGAATTAGGAAGCTAGAGTGATCATCCTAAACTTGAAATGATTGATAAATTTGAGATGTTGAAGGATTGGAATAGGACACTAACCACCTTTCTTCTTTGGAATGAGGGGAAAAAAGGGGGGAAAAAAATCTTGCCCTTGAACTTGAAGGGCACTTTTTCTACTTCTCCAAGATGCAGGAGAAGAGTCCACCTCTTCCTTCAATAGTCTCTCATGAGATGAGGTTCCAGAAGTGGGACAGAACATGGGTGGTTCCGGTAGGTATGGATTGGAATGGTAGGTAATACTTGTTGCTGACAATCTCTGACTCAGCAGTTGGTGATGATCCTAGTCTAGGCTTCCTGTGGCGGGGGGAAGAAGCTCTTGTCAGAAGCAGGGTGGGGAACGAGTATAGAGCCTCCAGATGTTTTTGAGGGGCTGTCAAGAGTTGCATGAAACCTGTTGAGAGGAAGACATTGAGTGCATTGTAGCTGCTGAAGAGGCAGTGGGTAGTTTTCATTGGAACCTCTGTGTCCTCCCTCTGTGGGTTGTCATAGTGTAGAGCAGAGGGATCTGAAGGAGGTTTGAATCTGGCTTGCTGTCTCCTTGGAGTTGAGGTATAGAAGTCCAGAGGATTCAGAAAGGCTCTAGAATCCTTTAATGAGCAGAGAGTCTCTTCGATTTTTGAGTTGAAGAGATGGAACCATTGAATGGAAAATCCTCTCTCATGGTTTGGACCACTATGGGTATTCCTGATGACTTGTGGTGATGCAAAGATCCTCCTGGTTCCAATGTGGCTGTGGTGCATGCAGCTATGTCAGACTCCTCTAAAGCAGCCTGTAGGGAAGTTTACCCCTGGAATTCAGTTCTTCCCTATGCATGAGACTTTCCATAAATGGAGTCAGTTTGTCCCAGTGCACTCATATTTTGCAAGAAGCATCTGGTAGTTAGCAATAATCATCTGGAGGCTGGCAGAGGAGTAGACTCTTTTGCTAGACAGATCTAGTGTCCGGCAACCTTAATAGGTGGTGCTACTAGCTCTGAATATTCTAATCACTTTAAGGACCGCTAAACCATTTTGCACTCTACAGAATTGCAGAGAAGGAGGCAGACACTGGAAAGGTGGTCTCCATTGCTACAGCTAGTAAGAAGAAACTGAGGGGTGGCAGGACCTGCTCCACCCTTTATGCTCTCAGGTATGGGGTACGAGGGCAACTAGGAGGGTGCAGGCATGCCTCTACAGACACTGGTGGTTAAAAGAATCCATTCTTGGCTAATGAGGTGCATGAACACTAAGTGTGATACATGTGGACAAATACTTAAAGAATAATTGATACCTGTCATGGAAATAGAATTAGTGTCAAACACTTACAGGTGAATCATAGTACAAATGCGGTCATAAAGCCCTTGCATTAATGTTAAAATGGGTGGGGGGAGGGAGAGACTCATAATTACAATGTCTAAAGTCAGACTGTCAAAATGATTAGCAAGCTTTATAATTGCAGCTCATTACGTGAAACTTCATCTTCTGCAGTATTCCATCAGTATAGAAAGCAGAATTGATAACTTGGTCCACATGCTACAAAATCATGTTAGGCACAGTTCTCCCAGAAGGACTTCTAAAGCCTTTTCTACAGTAGAAAAAGTACCCATTGCTTACAATGGACAGGGTTCCAAGTATATCTGAGGACAGACAGTGGATGCACCGTATGGACGTTGTGTCCAGCACTACAGAAGCCATGCAAGTTTTAACCAAGGCACTGGAGAAGAGCAACAGTCCAAAATCAAGTCCTTGCTTTCTGAGAACTTAGAGTTGAGGATACAGTTATACCTATAGTCTCTGTATTAAATTCTAGCTTAGTACAATTCTGCATGAGTATGCTTCAATGTCAAATCTTAAAAGATGCTGTTTTCTACTAAAGAGCAATTTCATTTTTTTGAGTGTTCAGAGTCAAGTAACATGTTTTGTTATACCTGCTCACTTTTATCATACACTTCTGAACTGAGATGGGATAAGGGAGATCAAATTGGCAGCATAATGCACAATTTTACTGAAGGCATGGTGCAAAGTTGTCAAGGGGTTGTCAAGATGAACAGTTAGTGTGAAGCAAGCTGGAATGTAAATCTGCAGTGCACTAGTGTACCTCACAGTAACTGTCCGTGGGGATCCTGCTGTTGTGCACTAAAAGTTCCCTAGTGCATTGATGAACTCCCATTTCAAAGTGGAGAACATCAGTATGCACTAGAGAACTTCTAATGTGCCATCGCAGGGTCCACACAGACAGTGTGCAGCTTGATAGTGCAGTGTAGCTTGCTGCTCGCTGCACACAAACTATTCATCTAGATAAGCCCTGATAAATCTCTTAGAAGCTGATTTTGGGAAAAAGTTGCTGCAGACACTCCGGCTTGGTCCTGTAGTACTCTATATTCTTGGGGCTCTCCATTTCTGAGCTTTTGTTGCTGGGCGTCTTGGAGCCATTATTCTAAGCAGAACCTGTTAAGGTTGTCTGCCACTTTCTGGGATAAAGCCTTGTTTTCAGTTGCTTTTAAGGTTGCTAAACTTTAACTCTTTGAACTGAAACTTTCTGTGCAGGGTGTCTGCATCAGGCTGAATTGTTTTGAAGATTTTTGGTCAGAGTTCAGTCATTTCAAAAAGAGGATAGGGATTTTTTTTTTTTTAATTCTTGAACTCCAGAGACCTTTGCCTTTGAAAAAGTCTAGCACCTCCATGCTGTGGAGCAGGGATTTAAAATCTAGTGGGTTGGTGGCCTTTGTGTTAAGAATGTGCCTTTTGCTGGCCCTATAAAAAAAATTTGCCCAGATTCACCAAGTTAAAAATTTTGCATTTAAAAGTTGCAGTTCACTTATCCTCAGTAGAGACTTGCTAGAAATCCAAGATTCAGTCCATGCTGAGCAGGCATTTCCTTGTAGTTGTAGCTATGCTAAACTTAGGGTAGAGAGCCTGTTTTCTGTGTTCTCAGTGCTCCCCCCTCCTGATGCCCAGGGAGTGTAGAGGAGGAAGCTGACTGACTTGAATGCATAGGGGGATAAGAGACAGACCTGGGTAGGTGTGGGGGGAATATGTTGGTACAAGGTTGTGGGTGGGTGGCACATGACTGGGACTGGAGGCTGGTGAGTGGGTTGGGGGGGAGGACAGGGAAACTTGGACTGGCTGGGCAAGGAGAATAGAACTGGATATGTGGAAGTAGTGGAGGATTGATACATTAAAGCCAGAAGAGACCATTCCGTCGTCTAGTCTGATTTTAAAGGAGACTGAGACTGGGCAAGGAGAGGAAGTGGCCACACTGAGGGGTTGGGGGGAAGAAAGGACATGTAGAGGTGGTGGTGAGAGAGATGAGGAGCTAGTATGGGGGTTGGGGGGAGAACAGGCAATAGTTGGGCAGGGAGCTGTGGGTGGAGGAGGAACTGGGAATGGCTGGTGAGGGAATTGGGAGGGAACAGTCTTGAGGGTGTGGGCAGAAAAGAGTTTGCCAGCCTAACTTATTCTTACCAGTCAGAGGAATCTGATGTGGTGAGTGGAGGTGATGTGGGACAGAGGAAATACACACTCCTTTTGAAAGGTTTGCTGTCCTGGG
Source organism: Terrapene triunguis (assembly GCF_002925995.2). Classification (NCBI taxonomy): domain Eukaryota; kingdom Metazoa; phylum Chordata; order Testudines; family Emydidae; genus Terrapene; species Terrapene triunguis. The sequence continues at coordinate 2,668,618 of NW_020664541.1, read as the reverse complement.
GAAACACCCCCTTTTTAGGCTGTTTATTGCATTGGGTATTTAGAAGCTTTACTGTTTTGGAATAAGGATCCTAAGACTAGATGCGAGATGAAAAGATGTATTTCAGTTGCATGCAGATAGATTTTTATGGGCTTATATATATGACTACCTTAGAAAATATTCTTGATTTTTTTTTAATTGATTTAATTAGTTGAGTCAATATTTCGATGTGTAGAAAGCAGTTAGGCAGGCTTGTATGAAACCAAATAGCTTGCCCAGCAAGCCAGGATAAAATTGATTACATTTATACTAATCTTGGATTTGTTTTATCATCATTGATCTGGATCTTTGTATTTAAGTTATGCCTCAGAGCCTTTTATTTTAAAATGGCTTTCATGGGGCTTGCCCTGGATGAGACTGAGCATATCCTGGAAGCACAAGATTAAAAACTTGGCATACTCTATAGCCAAATTGCTCAGAGCTGCTTTGCTTTATGAGCCTGTTTCCTTTTTTAAAAAAACTTCTGAAGTGATGAAGTCACAAGGTGAGGAGTCTGTTCCTAGTGATACAAATTTATTACCATCAATTTTGTAGACGCTTGACACACAAACGTTGAGACTATTTTCAGCCTTGGAAGTAGAACTCTTGCCCTTAAGCCAGGACTAACAGGTGTTAGCCCTATCTGTTGAACAGCCTACCAATCTTATTCTACTTTCACAGCTGCAGGATGGACAGAGTTCCATGCATCAGAATTCTAGTATTTCTTTGAATCTAAAACTCTTCTAACCTAGAACAAAACCTAATCTGAGCCAGAAATTCAGTTTGGCTGAATCTGCGCCTAACTCTTTGGCTAGTTTTTGGGGTAGATGGCTTTCTATTATTCCTCAGGCACTGCTGTAGCAGGTGCCTCTGTTTTATCCTACGACAATAAACAAGCAGAGAAGAAGCCTAAAAGGAGACCCTATTCCTCCTGCACCACTTCCTTGATAGCATGCCAAAGGTAGTGGTCTTTGCTGGTTTTATGATCAGGAGAAGGCACCCCCTTTTCCTCTCCAAACTTTGGCCTAGCCCAGGATGAATTGCCCAGCGCTTCCTCCCCAGTGACTGTAGAGGCAAGGAATTCTGGCAGGGGAGCAACAAGTGATGCCCCCTCTCTCCAGTCCAGGAAATAGCAAAAGCAGTAAAAGGGTGCTTTCTCTAAGGCAAAATTGCTACTACCAGTTTCTTGAGTCTGCTTCATCAGCCACCGGTAGTGACTGACTGGTTCAGGTAATGGATCTTCTTCTGTGATCTTGTACATGAGAGAGACCAAAGACGGGTCTATCAAGATGTCAGCAGGGACCCTGGGGCCAATTTTGGGGATCTCCAAGCTGAGAAGGGAAAGCGATGGGTCAGTGGCATTCAGTGCATACTAGGGTCAAAACTGATTCCCCTGTGGAACTTCTCTATCCCCACCCCTTTAACTTGGTGATTGGTTCCTGTCTGTAATTTCATGAGACTTGCAATCTTGGGCACCCCCCCCCAACATGCCTAGGCAGGCATCTGCATCCCCTCCTCATGACTTTGATCTAGGTACCCTGGCAAGGGGGATCAAAGCAGCAGCGTTCCTAAAGGACAGTCAGAATTATCGGAGTCCCACAACCCTGCCTCACTGGCAAATTCTTTTGCTCTGTTGCCAACAAAAGAGTCTGAGCATTACAGCCTTCGTAAGAGGCTGCCCTAAAAAACTGTCCATTTTAAGCTCGGTCACAGATCTCTAGTCTTGGAGCAAAGGTGTGCTAGAAATGAAGTCACTCACTGGTGTCTTTCATAAACAAACCCTTCAACAGGAACCAGTAAGTCTTTCAGTATTAAAAGAAAAAATGGATTCAAAATATAGATTTCACAAGGGGATAAAATCAAGAATCTGGCACAACAGCGCAGATTGTTCTTTCGGGGGAGAGGTCAGCTCTTGAAGTTAGACTGGAGGTAAAACAAGGGGGCTATAGAAAAAACATCCTCAAGTATACTTTAAAGCCTCAGTTCATTTCTTACCTAGACCTTTTTTCTTGTCCTCTGTTTCTCCATGAGCCTTTTAGTCAGACAGCAAAACAAAGTAAAACATTTCTTTGGATCAAAATTAGACTCCCAAAAGCTTTCCTGCAAAATGTGATGAAGTCTGACTGGGAAATCCCCCAATAACTGTGTCCCAAAGCAGAATGAATAGTATGTTGGACTACTAATTCAGTGTTTGGATTTCTATCCCACTCGAGTTGCCAGATGAGTCAAGTGGAGTCATAGCTAAGTATACAGTTTCAGCAACACTAAGGGTCTCTGCAGCATATGCTCATTTTCCTGAGTGATCCTTGCATGCCCAGACTTTGAATGTGATGCCATTTTGCCTTGCTGCATAGCCTTAGGTATTTTGAATGTCTTGGTGGTTCTGCTAATGGCTCTTAGACAGAAAGGGGCTCATGCTTATGCCTTCTTAGAAGACTTCATCTGCTTCCCATATAGGAACAAGAGTCTAATGAACATTGAGCAGCCAATACTAATACTGCAGGGGCCTTGCTTTCTTGATGAAACTTTTCTGTATGGGAATAGCTATGCTGCTATAAAACACATCTGTACTGAAAACTTCACCACAGTGGGGGTGGTGAGTGGGTTGTACCAATATCGTTAAAGAAGTACAACTCGTGTTTAGACAAAGCCTTGGCTTATGCTGTCTGAGATTTTCTTTGCAACCAGACCAGCTAAAGTTTAAGGGTTTGAACCCGGCTGACAAACCATGCAAGAGACCCCCTAATGGGTGTGTATGACCAAATGAAAGTGAAAGCTGAGATTTTTGAAGAGCAAGACAATTGCCAGAGATGCCAGTATGGAGTGCCTGGCTGTTTCAGAGCCCTGATGTAACGAATTCTCCACTTTAGTTTCATGTTTCAGGTTAAATGGAAATACTAACCTTCCAAAAAATAGTTCCATTGATGATTTGGGGAGATGCGATGCCTTCTATATTGTACTGGGTAGTATATTAACGTCGTGTTCACCTTGGTCAGGTAGAATTTCTTTTTCAGGTCTTCTGCCAGAAGTGGTAGTATGTAATCTTGCTGTTGGGTTGCTATTCCCTTGCAGGTTCTTGACTTTCCTCTTCTTTTGTAGCAAGACAAACAGCTTCAGCACATACCTTCCAACCTTAACTAATGTGTCACGCTGGCTGTTTTTATATATGACAAATGACTGATAAAATACTGTTGCTGTGCGTCACTCCATGATTAAGTGATTATAGGGTTTATAGTGGAAAACAATTTCAAAGGCTCTTTTGTTGTTGACTTGATTTAAAAATTACGTGGTGTGGCCAGGTTTCTAAAGCGAGCTGAAAAAACAAATTTGGTCATACACACCCATTAGGGGGTCTCTTGCGTGGTTTGTCATCAAGATTTGAACCCTTAAACTTTCAGATTCCCAGCATACACCTCTACCACTTGAGCTACAAGGCAGTAACTGTTAGCCTGTATGGATAAATCATTAGAGAGGATATAGTATGCCCTTTGCCACTGAGTTACGTAATAACTTGACATAACAGTGGAATGTTGGGTATGAGGGTTCCCTGGATTCTTATTCCTGTCTGTGCATGGTTGAGAGCTAGTGGTGAGATAGCATAGACAAGCATGGAGTTGTAACCTTGTTCTGAAAGGCATTGTCTGTCTCACAAATCTGAATTCTGTTCTGAGCTATGCCAGAAGTGGACTTCTGAAACCTCTCATTTGCAGGAGGAGAATAATACTTTGCTACCTTTTAAGGGTAGAGGTACGAGGCTTCACTCAACCAAGGCTGTGAAAGTGCACAGAAATACATACGGCAGTCAGATTTGAGACTTGAAATGAAGGTATGACTGAGATCCCAGTTGTGACGCTTACGGGGGCACCCATGGTTGAGGCACCTTGCTACCACCTGCCTTTAGTGTGAGGAAGCCTCACCTATGCTTGCAGGGGGTGAAGTCCCCAATTCTACAAGCACTCCCCTCTAGGCCTTGCAGGCCCTTCTGTGTCTCTGCAGGTTAGTGATAGGCACATGCCAACCCTCGAGCTCTCCAAGCATCTCCCTGGAGTATCAGGCCGCTGATCCACTGGATGCTCACAGTATTCAAAGATTTGCTGCTTTCAAAGAACTGAGCACCTCAGTTTACCAGTTTCATTTCAGATCACTGCTCTGCTTAACAGGCAGTACTTAGATATGTTTGTAGTGAAATCAAGTATCAGTTTATTTAACAAAGCAGAGAAATTTAAGTAGTAGCAAGTAGAAGAGTTGGAAACAAATGATTACACATGAAATAAAATCATAATAGCATTCTAGAGCCTAGACTTAATTAACTAGATACGCTCATCTTGTAGGATGTGGGTTACCCAAAATCCTTGCAGCACTGTTCAGCCAGGCTTCGCTGTGATCCTCCTTTCATGAGACAAGTACTCCGTCAGCTTGCCTCCCAGGTGAAGGATCCTATGCATTTTTTTTCTTGTACCCACCCAGATATACCTTAACAATCCTTTGTTTTTAGTCATAAACAGCAATCCACCTGCTGTTTGTTTCATCCGGTGAATTTTCTCTCTTGTAGATTGCACAATCTCTTCTTTTGCCTGTGGTGCAGTACATACTCCTGGGGTGATTTTGCATCAAAAAATTAAAAATTCTGCATATTTTATTTTGTCAAAATAATACAATATAATCACACCAGTTCAATTATTTTGGTAACTTTTATCAAAATAACTGTCAGCAAGTGTGTCTGTAACAATACAGACAACAAAAAAGATTCAGGAAATATTTTTTGACAAATTCCTTACTAGGCATATTAATACAGAACTTTGAGTAATAATTCATTTAAACTACAATACAGAAACTTATTTCCTATACCACTCAGAAGCAGCACAAAGGCTTGAGGGAGTCAGGGGAAATGGAGGAGCTTAGGGAGAGGTAAGTAATTGTTGGGAAGAAGCCTGGGAGTGAATCTCTGTAGGGTTGTTGGGTATGGTTGGGAGCAGTATGGAACAGGGGTGTGTGTGTGTGTGGTTTTTTTTTTTTTCTTGTTTTTGGGGTGGGGGTGGGAAGAGGGATTGTTAGGGAGTTCGGGGAACCTCCCCCATGGAGACCCTGGCTGACTCTTAGCCTATCTCATTCAGTCAGGAACATTTGCCCCGTCCCTATGTGTCCCTCCAAAAGCCTATGCCATCTCCACCTGGCCCCATGGATAGGGCACTGTGAAGAATGCAGCCTCTTCTCCTCCCTTTTGGCGATTGGCTGCTCCCAATGGGGAGAAACTGCCCTCTGTTCTGATGCCACAGTAGCCCCTGGTGGGCAAAACGTATAACTGCAGCACCTCTCTGGTAGAATGTATTTTTTGTGGAGGAAAAAAAATTCTGTGGGGGACATTAATTCTGCATGTGCGCAGGTAGGTGTCTGCTGCCTCCTGCATGAAAGGCACATTTCTGAAGTATGTCACTTCCTTTTGGGCTAATGGCTTTCACAATGGACACCATAGACTCATATTTGTATGTGGACTACATGTGTGCACACTTGAGGCACCCATAACCAGGTGTCAGTCATTCAAATAGAACACTTTATTAACATGCAATCTAGCACACTGAGCACCCCATTATTTTTCAGATTACTGAAAAACTGTATAGCCAGAAACTGCTCTTAAACTCTCTAGACTGGTCAGACATATTTCACCCTGTAGAAATCTGTTATAAAGCACTTACATTTTTATATCCTTTTAAAATTCATTAGTTGTAAGCTAAGCTCACAAAGCGAAATCATGTTTGAAGCATTGATCAGATGTATTCAATCTGGCAGAGTGTAGTGGGTGAATTGAAAAGGAGGAAGCTGTGTAGAGGGCGTGGTGACCCATTTCATGTAGGCCTCCTGGACCATGACAACCTCGAAGGTTATAGTTTGAGTCTTGACAACAATCCTCCAAACTGTTCCTATTCAAGATATTGAAATATGAAATGGCATCAGACCAAGGACAGTGTGTGACTAGAGGACAATGTAATGAGAAACAGGCTTTTCTGAATAACTGATTCATAGGTATTTTTTATCTCTAATTCCTGCTTTCCTTTAAGACACGATAGTCCTCCTGCTGGATTGTTTGTGATAATGTTCCCCAGTATTTTCCTGATTTTTTAAATATAGATTCTTTCCACAGATGTATTAATTAACTTGAATATTTAAATTGCATACAGTCAAACAAATACTCTATGACCTAAGTAACAACAATTGTACAGTCTGTAATACCTAGTAATGATGAAACTAAGCTGATACTCAGGAAATATTTTCTAATTTTTTTTTCTAATTGTCTGCTTTGGATAATTCTAAATTTCTTACTCCTTAATAGGTCAAGGTAGGTGAGGTAATACCTTTTATTGGTCCAATAAAAGAGATTACCTCACCTACCTTGTCTCTTTCATATCTTGGGACTAACATAGCTACACCATCACTCCTTGATGTCTGTCCTTGATAAATTTACAGGGGACTGTCCTACGCTGCCTCCTTGTTGGTTCAGCCACACTATACATATTTTAACTCTCAAACACTTCCTGTAAATTGGGAGTTCTCAAACTGGGGGTCGGGACCCCTCAGGGGGTTGCGAGGTTATTACATGGGGGGTCGCGAGCCGTCAGCCTCCACCCCAAGCCCCGCATTGCCTCCCCTAGCATTTATAATGGTGTTAAATTAAAAACTTATTTATATATTTATTTGTGGGGGGGTGGGGGTGTCGCACTCAGAGGCTTGCTATGTGAAAGGGGTCACCAGTACAAAAGTTTAAGAAGTATGGGTGTAAATGATCCAATACCTTTTTAAATTTTTCTCTGAATTCTGTCCAACTTCTATCAAGGTACCTTCCCTTATGGTGTAGAATGGGCTGTCCCTTCCCTGGTTTATTTGTAATCCAAAAATCTCATTGATCCTTTTTCTGTATTGCATCTGAAGCTTGTCTTATATGTAGTTGAAGCATGTCACCTTTTATCCTCACTTTAGCAACTCACTCTTTGTATTTGTCTTTGTGTGTAATCTGAGCATAATGTTAAAATCTTCAGGGTTGGATTATGTATAATCTATGAAGCATGCAATGCACTGATTTCCTTTGCTCCAACTGTCTTGATTCCTTTCAGTCTGGCTTTTGAAGTTTCCACTCTATAGGAGCCACTCACTATGGTCTAATGACCTCTTCCTGGAGGACCCACAGAGCTTCTACTCCATTCATATCCTCCTTTGCTTCTCTCCTGTTTTTGATACTGTCAAACATCTCCTCCTCTGTCACATCTTATCCTCACGGGGCTTTCAAAGTACTGTCCTCTCTTGAGTCTCCTTTTAGCTCTGACTGTTCTTTCAGTGTCTTTAGTGGTTTGTCGACCTCCTCTGCTCCCATACTCTGGGACTCCCCAGATCTCTGTCCTTCACCCTTTGCTCTCTTCACGTTACACTCCATCTCTAGATCATCTCATCAACTCATGAGTCACACTTAAATACTGCTATGTTTGTGAGGGCAAACTAAGGCTTTCTTTTAACTTTTCTGCATATATTTCTTTGTCAGGATTACAAACTTCTCACAATTCTCTCAACAAATGTAGAAGGTCACCAGATGGAAAACTGAGCCTGCTCCCCAGTGCATGTAGTATGAAAATACAAGAAGAGATGGTTGGTTGGTTGATTGCCTCCCATTTTTTTACAGAAGGGGCTTTTTTCCCTGTTGAGTGTTGTCTTACACTCTTGCAGTTCTCACTTGCAGAATCTAGCCCAATAAATATAAACAGATTATGAAGACTTTCAACTGAAATTACAGCAAGATTTGGGTTAAAAGGAATATTCTTGAAGGAAAACACATTTGTATGGTAAGCTTTTAAATTAACCAAATGTTTAAAGAACTTTACGCTACAAACTCCATTCTTTCCTATGCTTTCAGCGGAAAGATGAATTATCTAGCCTACTGTACATAAATGTTGTGATGGAAGCTTCTGTTAATTTTTCTGTTCTGTGTAAGGTCATCAACACCTAGTGACTTTTTTGTATGATAGTTTTTTTTATGAAATAGCTCGGTTAGCCTGAAGATCATGCTTGGAAGTGTCGGAGTTGGAGATATTGGAAATACTGATACGTTTCCATAAAAATCAGTCTCTGAAAATTTTGGACTACTTGGAGAGGTCTAACACATCACTGACACTTGTGTCTGTAATGTGAATACTTTGAAACTGCATGTTTGATTTATTCCAAAACTTCAGGGAAGGTTCTAGGCATCAGTGGGCACAACCTTATTGATTTTGGTGCAGATCGAAACACTGGAAAAGAGTGATGCACAGGAAAATCAGTGCCCCCGACTACCAGGTGCTGCAGACAGAGGGATCTCTGCTGTTCTCTGGTGCTTGCACATCAGAGGCAGCAGCTTACTAAATATAAGACATCCTTGCAGGCCAGCTTTGTAAAGGGGTGAGTGGGAATGGGAATGTAGCACAGATACTTTTTTGCTTTTTGGAGATCCATCTTACCTATATCTCCTTAGGGACCCTGACAACCGCCTTTTCCTTAACCAGGCATCATCTGTAATAGTAATGAGCAAATATACATTGCTTCGATATGGCAACTTTCGTACCTGGAAAGATATTAGAACAAATTGTTAAACCATCAATTTGTAAGCATCTAGGTTTATAAGGAATAGCCAGCATGGATTTGTCAAGAGAAAATCATGCCAAACCAACCTACTTTCCTCCTTTGACAGGGTTACAGGCCTAGTGGGGAAGCAGTAGACATGATCTCTTGATTTTAGTAAGACTTCTTTGGCACGGTTCCACATGACATTCTCATAAGCAAACAAGTGAAGTGTCGTCTAGATGAAATTACTATAGGGTGTGTGCACAGCTGGTTGAAAGACTTCACTCAGTGGTTCACTGTTCAACTGGGAGGTTGTATCTGAGAAGGTCAGTCCTGAGTCCAGTAGTAGTCAATCTTTATTTTCATTAATGGCTTGGATAATCAAGTGGAGAGAGAGTGCTCATAAAATTTGTGGATGACACTAAAAAGCTGGGAGCAGTTGCAAGCACTTTGGAGAGCAGGATTAGAATTCAAAATGCCCATGACAAATAAGAGAATTGGTCTGAAATAAACCAGGTAAAAGTCAATAAAGACAAATGGAAAGTACTACACTTGGGAAGGAAAAATCAACCTCATAACTACAAAATGAGGACTAACTGGCTAGGTGGTGGTAGTGCTGAAAGGGATCTGGGTGTTAAAATGATTGTAAGTGAACAATGTGATACAGTTTTGAGGAAGACTAATGTGCTGGAATGTATTAACAGTAGTGTTTATATGCAAGACACTGGAGATAACTGTCCTGCTCTGCTTGGCACTGCTGAGGCCTCCTCTCAAGTACTGTGTCCAGTGTTCTTTAGAAAGATGTGGAATGGAGAGTCCAAAGGACAAAATTGACAAAAGGTTTAGAAAACCTTACCTATGAAGAAAGATTAAAAACACTTGGCATATTTAGTCTTGAGAACAGAAGAGTGAGAGGGGACCTGAAACAGTCTTCAAATTAAAGGCTGCTACAATGAGGACGTGATCATTTTACACTGAAGGTAGGACAAGAAGTAATAGGCTTAATATGCAGAAAGGAAGATTTAGGTTAGCTATTCGGAAGAACTATATGTGTACTTAAGGTCTGGAATAGGTTTCCAAGGGAGGTTGTGGAATCCTCATACCTGTTAGGGATGGTCTAGGTTTACTTGGTCCTGCCTCAGTGCAGGGGGCTCTAGGGCTCAACTTGATGACCTCTCAAGGTCCATTCCAACCCTACATTTCTGTGATTTTTTTTTTTTTTTTTTTTTAAAATCTTTGAAGAAGGTTCATGTGCATATACTTAGAAATGAACCTTGGGAGTATTGTGACGTGCCTATTTCACCTGGCAAGGAAACGGGAGGGTGGGAGAATTAGTTCTAGAAACTTGCACAGAGCCAAACTTTAGCTATGAAAAGTGAATGCTTTTTACTAGTTATGCAGGTGTGACTTTTTTTTGTGAATAGCAATACTGAATGGATGTAATGTTTGTAAAGGTACAACATAACAAAACACTGATACTTGTAAGTAAGGAGTTGCCTATATGCTATGAATACTTGAGCATCTATAATAGTAAGTCCTATGAAAAACCTTTGTCACATACATTTGGATCCACAGCTGTTGTTCAGCTGCTTTTAATTACTCTTTCATGCCTTGTCATCATGAAGGAGCTAGTAGAGAGATCTTTGATCCATTTTTGAGCCTGTGGCTATATGGAAATTTTGGCTGTGAAAGTCTTTCTCTGAAGAGTATTTGACAGATCCCCTGATACTTTGTAGAGTTAGATTCTGAGGTGGCATTAAAAAAAGCTGATGCAATTGTTTTGTTTATTTGGGCTTCCACTTCTTGGTTCCTCATAGGAGAGCTGAATGGTTCATGACATTGAGCTCCGTGGACTCTTTGTTGAGACATTTGCTAATCTAGTTTTGTGGACTCTGCTGTGTTTTCTTCCCTCTAGAGCTAGATTTTTTATTCAGGATGAGTAACTTGCAGCCCACAAAGCCTCTGTGCCATTAGCAAACTCCATTTGAATTTCTGAGCTCTGGCTTGCTAGCCTCTCCCTTGGTGACCTCTTATGCTTTCCAAGGTTTTTAGGCAAGGTTAATTTCTTTATATACTGCAGAAACCCACACAGAGCAACACTTGTTTCTGCAGTGTAGCACTTCTTCCTCTGCATGATAGGCAAGAAGACCCACCTCCCCACCAACAACCAACATCTCCTCTTCCTCTCCAGACAAGGCCATCATGCCCCCACCACCTGCAACAGGAGATTATTTTAAACGATTTCAGGAGCTGTTTAAAGGAATTGCCGACATACTCCAAACACCTCTGGAAGAGGTTGCTGAGTCCCAGCACAAGTTGTTGGACATATTACACATGCAAAATTGCTCTTCCCATAAATAAGGCACTCATGGATCCTGCCAAGACCATCTGACAGACTCCCGCAACAATCCCTCCTACTTGTAAAAGAGCCGATTAAAAAGTATTCCGTCCCATTGAAGGGCCTAGAATTTCTATTTTTCACAACTCCAACCAGTCTCACTGGTGGTAGAGATGGTCAACGAACGGGACAGACAACACCACTCAAGAACTACTCCATACAAGAATGGAAAAGACTGGACCTCTTTGGCCAGAAGGCCTATTGGGCACAATTTTGCCGTTCAGAATAGCCAATTTATGAAGCATCGATGGCCAAATACAATCACATAAATTACTCCAAAATGTCTGAATTTATTAACTTTTATCCCTAAAGACAGAGCAATTTAAATCAGTCATCTCTGAAGGCCATCTCCTAGCAAAAACAGCTCCGCAGGTATCCTTAGACGCAGCAGACATGGTGGCAAGATCCATCATAACTGCCATAGTGATGCATGGTTTCACTTGTCTGGGTTCCCAAAGGAGGTACAATCCACCATAGAGGATCTTCTCTTTAAAAGCACAAAATTATTCGCAGGTAAGACCGATGAGTCCCTTCACACACTGAAAGACAGTAGAGCGACTTTTTGGTCTTTAGGCATCTACGTATCTGCACAAAAACAAAAGCAAGGCAGATATTAACCAGCACAATGGTCAAGACAGTGCCTTACACTCAGCCACAGAGGCAAAGACCCACAAAACGTAGGCCACTCCGATGTGAACCTTGTACGTTGCAACAACCTCTCTCAAAACATCAAATTTGAGGGTTTGGTTGAGGGTGTGAGAGACTTTCCTCAATTCCAGGTGCTGAAACCACTTTCTACCATCTGTCCCTTTACAGACCGTTTGACACCATTCTGCCCAGCATGGCGAACTATTACTTTGGACAAATGGGTGCTGGAAATTCTCAACACTGGTTACTCCATCCAGTTAACCTCCATTTCCCCCACCATCCCTCTTCAGGGACCCCTCTCACGAGCACCTTTTTAAAGACAGGAAGTACGGTAGAACCTCAAAGATACAAACACCAGAGTTATGTACTCATCAGTCAACTGAACAACATGTTGAACTGGAAATCCTCGATCAGGCAACAGTGCAAATGACAAAAAAAGGGGGGGGGCAAATACTGTACAGGGAGGTCAGGGCTGCAGGCCTCGGGGTGGGGTTCAGGGCTTCTGACTCTTGGGAGCACTGGCACTCAGGGCTTTAGACCTGGGGAGAGCACTGGGGTTTGGGCCTTCAGCCCCACGGCTCCACTTCCGGTTTCAGCTCCATGGGGGGCGTTGGGGTTTAGCTACAAAGGGAGCATCAGTTTCAGCCCCAGCACTCCCCCTGTAGCTAAAGCCCCAAGCCCTGGCACCCCCCCACTGAAGCCAGGAGTGGAGCTGGGGAATGCCCCGAGCCCTGGCGCCCCCTGCAGGGCTGAAGCCATGAACGGAGCTGTGAGACTGAAGCCCCAAGCCTCAGTGCTCCCACCAGGTTTAAAGCACTGAACCCCAATGCTCCTGAGGGTCAGAAGCCCTGAGGGCCCCCTCCCCCCCACAGCTGTAGCCCTGATCCCCAGTGTGGCTGAAGTCCATAACCTTCTCTTCAGGGTTACGGAACGTTTCAGAGATATGGACAACCTCCCTTCTTGAAGTATCCATAACTCAAGTTCTACTGTATACCATTTCCTACAATTTGGTGTGGTAGAACTGGTACTGGTACAGCACAGAGGGAAGGACTTTTGTTCCCATTATTTCTTAACCCAGAAAGAGAGGAGGGTGGAGGCGCATTCTCTACTTAAGAAACCTCAACAAGTTCATCAAAACACAATGGTTCAGGACCTTAGCAACAATAATCCCAGCACTGAAACCAGGGGGCTGGTTTTCAGCCCTCAACCTTCAAGACGCATACTTTCACATCACCATATACCCATCACACAGGCGATTCCTCTGATATGTTTTGGGACAGGATCACTATTACTGCCATTTGGCCTCTCCACAGTTCCTGAGTATTTTCCAAAGTTCTATCAGTGGCGGTGGCCCACCTCTGCCAAGAAGGGGTCATGATATACCCATATTTAGACGACTATCTACTCAAGGCCTCCACTCGGGAAGAGGCCATAGAAGCCACACAAAAGACAAAACTCTGACTCCAAATAAGCATTCAGAAGTCAACAGGGACACCAGTACAAGAACTAGAATTCATTAGGGCTCATCTAAACTCATTGGAGGTGAGTCTCACTACCACCACACAGATTTGCCACACTAGTGAATCTGATCAACATTACGGTGAACAGCCCACGGACATCTGCCAGGACTTGCCTCCAACTATTATGCCACACAGCGGCAACCATCTGTGTTGTAACACATGCCAGGCTATGCGTGCGCTGTCTCCAGAGGTGGCTCAGCACAGTGTACACCCCAAACAAACACAGTCTGAGCAAGCCCCTCAACATACTATGGAAAGTTAGACTCGCTACAATGGTAGACCCACTCACACTGTGTGTGTGTGTGTGTGTGTGCTGAAATCCCCTTTCTACAGACTTCTCCCCCCCTGCAATGATACGTCTCCTTAGTGGGCTGGGGTGCCCATCTGAACAACATCAAAGTACAGGGCAGGTGGTCGTCTTCTCCGGAGTCAGCACTGCACATAAACCATAGTGGAACTGCAAGCAGTTTGCAATGCATTTTCACACTTTCTGCCCATGATCATAAACAAAACCATACAGATCCTAACAAAGTTGCTTGCATGTTTTATGTAAACAGGAAGGAGTGAGGTTACATTCCCTCTACACTGAGACATTAAGACCGTGGAACTAGTACATCCATCACAGCATCACCATATCAGCTTCCTATTTCCTGAACTGCCAGAACACCACAGCGGACATGTTAAGCAGAAAGTTCTCCCGTGATCATGAATGGGAAATAAATACCTTGGTGATACAGGACCTATTCTGACAATGGAGCTTCCCAACCAGAGATCTATGTGCCACAAGTTAGAACCGCAAATGTCCAACAATTTCCTCAAGAGTGGGGTTGAGGCTAGGATCCATGGATGAGACCTTCCTCCTCGGATTGGATGTATCTCTCCTTCCTACCCCGTTGTTGTCCAGTATCCTACAGAAGACCAAGACCAACCAATCCAGGGTCATCTTGTTAGCCCCCACATGGCCCAGACAAATTTGGCTCCCATACCTGCAGCAGATGTCTGCATGCATATTGTGTGTTCCCCTTTCTTCCAAATATCCTGTCACAACATGCAGGCCAGATCTTGCACCCAAACCTGGAGATACTCTACCTGAGGGCATGGCTCCTCCATGATTCCAAGGCGAGGAGATGACGTACTCAGACGATGTGAAGGATATCTTGTTAAACAGTAGGCGGTTGACCACATGCTCTACTTACCTCCACAAATGGAAGAGATTCCACACATGGTACCAGAACAAACAAATTGGAGCCACCATCTCAGCTCTACCACTAGTTCTGGACTATATACTGGAACTAAAAAAAATCAGGTCTTTCATTGAGCTCAATTAGAGTACATTTTGCAGCTGTCACAACCTTCCATCATAAAGTAGATAGCTCTTCAGTCTTCACCCATCCAATTGCAAAACAGTTCTTACAAAGTGTCTGGTACCTTTATCCTGAACTCGGAGTCCCAGTGCTTCCATGGAATCTTAACTCAGGGCAGGTTTACACTACCCGCCTGAATCGGTGGGTAGAAATCGATCTCTCGGGGATTGAATATCGCGTCTCGTCAGGACGCGACAATCGATCCCCGAGTCGACGCTTCTACTCCACCAGCGGAGGTAGGAGTAAGCGCCGTCGACGGGGGAGCCGCGGAGGTCGATTTGCCGCCGTCCTCACAGCGGGGTAAGTCGGTTCCGATATGTCGAATTCAGCTATGCTATTCGCGTAGCTGAATTTGCGTATCTTAAATCGCCCCCCCCCCCCGTAGTGAGGACGTAGCCTGAGTGCTTCATTCTCTTACCAGACCTCCGTTCGAACCCTTTCCTACATATTCACTATTACATCAATGAATGTGGCCTTCCTTGTCACCATCACAACCACAAGACGCATGGGAGAACTTGGGATTCTCATTGCATACCCCCTGTACATGATCTCCTTCAAGAACAAAGTCACTCTAAGACCACATCCTAAATTTCTACCTAAAGTACACTTAGTTCTACCTCAACCAACCCATCCATCTTCCTGCCTTCTTCCATATACAGGCAAGAAGTGGCACTCCATACTCTGGATGTCAGAAGGGCACTAGTTTTTTATCTTGAACGGACTAAACAATTTAGGAAGGCACCAAAGCTGTTCCTCTCTACTAAGGAGAGTTCTAAAGGAGAAGCCATATCCAAGCAGAGACTCTCCAAATGGATTTCAAAGTGCATTCACCTTTGCTACTATTAACACAAACTACAACCCCCACTGGGGATTAGAACACATTCCACCAGGTTGCTCTCCACATCGGTAGCCTTCCTTAATAAAATACCTATTATGGACTTATGTAAAGCAACCACTTGGGCATCAGCCCACGTTCATTCAGGACTATGCAATCGAGCAAGACTCGACATCCAACACTTTATGAGGCTTCATGGTCCTATCATTGATCACAGATCCATCTCTGAAGCCCCTCCCTTCCACTGGTGGGAGTGGAGGGCGACACTGCTCTACAGTTAACTGAAGTGGAGGACCCACAGGGACATCACTTGGAGAAAAAGACCTTGTATAGTAACTGAGGTTCCTCGATGTTTCCCTGTGGATGCACCACTACCTACTCTCTCCTCTCCTCTCCTCTCTAGTTTGGAGTTATCAGAAGGTCCTCTGTGGTAGGGAAGGAAAGGCGGGGTGGGAGTGGGGGTTGGTCACACAGTGCTAGTTAATCACCATTGGCGGCGCGAGATGGGGAGAGCGCATTTGTGGCCCAACTGGGCACTGCTGTAGAAATTCTCCGACAGAGGCGCAGGGGTGCAGTTACTTGAAGTGGAGCACCACCAGGGCCGCATATCTCGAAGAACCTCAGTTACTGTACAAGGTGAGTAACCTTCTCTTCCTTATATCTACCTATGCATAGTGTATTAGGTGGTAATTGCTTCTGTTCAGGGACTTTATTTTTTAGAAAAATATTGATTCAAATCTTGTGTGTGTACATATATAGAATTCCTGCAGCAGTACATCAATGTGCACAAGATCAAAGATCCGGTGATTTCACAGAAAGCTTTAGATTAACTCTGTTTTGAGCTATTACCGTGTCAATGTTGTGTAATGATTTTAGGGTGCAGGAGGAGGAACAGTTCTTTAAAGGGATCAACCTGGGAACTGCTGGACAATTGGAAAAATCCCAAGTCCTGAAAAACTAAACTCTGAAAGTCAATGCATATTGCTGCAATTATTTTATTTATTGGGAAAAATTGGGAAGTCAGTACCTGGTATGGTGAACTACTGGAGTACTGTTGTGGGAGTAGGTATTTTTGTTTGATCACAAACTAGGACAGTTATCTGAATCAATAACGTAGGTTATCACAAGTGAAGACCAAAAATTTAGAAGCAGTATTATTTCAGTGAGAGGAGGTTGCGAGGAGGGATGTGGTGCGGGGCTGACTAAGTTGGCCCAGTGCAGGGTGTCTCCTTTTAAATCAGTCTTAAAGACTGTGCTCATAGATGGCATGTTGCCAGGGAGCCTTCCAACAGGCGGTCTTTTGGAGGAGAAATGGAACATAAGTGGCTATAACATAAACATTGACTGTAACAAATTCCAAGATAAGAACTATGCATAAGATTTCTACTTCATTCAGAACTTGCTCATTTGGCATTCCATGAATATAGCAACTCACAGGAGCTTGGTCTCTAGCTGTCTACGTGAAGGCCCGTTTGGGGTGTAGTTTTTCATTGGGGGAAATAACCTAGTGATATGTGAAAGGTGTATATAAAGAATTGGATCCTAAGTCTAGGCCCTCCCTTGACTTTGTGAAAAGAGATGAATGAACAAGGGTTTAAAAAAAAAAAAGTCCTTAATGTGAACACTCCTTTGTCCTGCTTTGTTCCCTCTATACTAGAACTTTCTCCTAGGCAATTGCTTTCTTCCTGCCAGTCCCCTGTGTTCACAGCATTGTGAACAGGTGTCGTAAACACCTGATTGTTTGGTTGTTACAAGCAAGTAGGCAGAAAACCTGATGAAAAATTATTTGTAAGTGCTTCTATTGTCTAAGAATTTTGCTGTCCATGATCCTGTTCACTGCTTCTGTGTTTGTTTTGGTAGAGCAAAGTGCAATGTGGCTGCAATATGTAGCTCTGTTTGAATAGATGTCTGTCAGATGTAAACCAAGCTAGGCTTTACTGTAAGTGTAAACAATCATTTGTGTTAGAAGGCTTACTATTCTATTTTAGTATTGACTATTACAAAAAGGGAAATACTGAACTCTACCACTGCCCAACCCTGAGCCTCTCCAAGTTATGTACTCAGAAGAAATGCTACAGAGAGACTTTGAAATGTGGATTTTCCAGACTGAATGAACTGTTCAGTTGATTCATAATGTGGCCCAGCCACTGTAGTATTTCATAATTTAAAAGATAGTGGTAACATGCACATATTGGTTAAATGATACATTTAGCCAACCCCCTTTCCTTTCCTTGTACATGAAGCTACCTATTTGGGATCTCAGATGTGTTAACTGTCCCTAAAAACAGGAAAGCCAAATAAAAACATATCAAGACCCAGCAGTAAATGTTTACTGGATGTGTGCATACTTTGAGCTGCCAAAAGGCAAATATTTTTATGGGAACTTAAGCTACTCCATTATCTGTGTCTGTGCCTCATATAAGGTACCTTAAAGATGGGGGAGGGTGATGGCTGTTTCAGTTATAGTGTTTTCTCTTAATGAACAAAATGCAAGAGGGAAAGGGGTTGATGAGGCTATATCTTGCTTGGCATGGCTGACTAAATTGGGTCTTTTAAATGTTTATCAGTCATTGCACAATGTACAACAGCGCTGATACAGACATCTGTCTCCCAACTGAAAGAAATTGCAATGGAAAATACATGGATAAATAGCATCTGCCAAGAAAAAAAAAAATGAATGGTACTGAGCTGAACAATTGTTTCTCTTGCTGCCTGTCTCTGTTCCAGGACCCTGGCTCTACAGAAGTTTGTCATGTGCCGGGTAGCCTTGCTTTTTTGTTCTGCCTTGTCAAAACAGTTTAATGTAGGTGGAAAGGAATGAATGAAATGAACAGTGTGGGCTTGATGCATCTGCTCCAGTTCGTTCTGAAGGCAACCCTGTGGTTGGGATATGACACTGAGTCCTTGGTGTGTGTGTGTGTGTGGGGGGGGGGGGGGGGTAGATATCAATTCAGGAAGAACAATGCTGTCCATTTTATGCAACACTAAAAATATACAGGCTGTCAAGCCCTTCTCAATTTCACTTCCTAAAATGGATTTAACTGCTTGTTTGCCTTGCCTATGTACTCCAATGGCTTGAAGATACCATATGATTGCATTATTTCTTGTAAATTCTAGATTTTGATGTTTGCTTTATTCTATCCTAAGGCTTCTTAGCTGTTTTTACTCAAGTAATTTTTCCATTTCAACGAATGAGCCATTTTCCCCCACTCAAAGGCTGCTTAGTGACAGTAGCATGGGTTTCTATTAACTTCTTGAAGTGAAGGATGTCAAGTTTCTAGTCCTTTCTGCTGTTCATAGTTGTTTCTCCTTTCACTAAAATTGGATCTACACTGCTGAACTGAGTGCAAACCCCTCTCAGTTGCTTCCTCTTGTGTGTGGGTTTTTTTAGTGTTCTGGGTGCTTGACTTGTTCCTTTACTTACCCTACTTGCAGTTTGTTAATGTTAACCTGCTGGCTTTTAAACATCTAGTTGGAATACCTGGAATTGCTAGTGACTCAGAGCAGTAGGTATGTGCTGAAACGATCACTTTAGATTTACAAAAATGCTAAATAGGGCTCCTGTCCATATAATTCAGGTACCCTTGAAATCACTTAACCAAGTGCAGGAATTTCTTAAACAACCTGCCACAAACAATCCCTTCTTCTCCCTCAGTTTCCCACTCTTAATTACAATTCCTCCCATTTCAAATTTTGGGAGATAAAAGATGAGCTTTGTAACATGCCTTGATAGTCATCAGATATGTGGAACCTGAAATTTTCCATTTTTGGTAGATGCATTTTAGATAGGTAAAATTGGGGTAATGATTCTTCTGCAGCACAGGTTCTCAACCTGGAGATGGTAACAATCCCGCCCTTCCCATATTGTTAAAAGGGAGGGCATTCTAGCTCCATCTTGGCTAACTGGCAGGGGGAAGAGTCCTGATATAGAAAAGGTTGAGAATCACTGTCTTACAGAAATTTCTTGTATGTCAATATTAGTGACTTCTGTTTGTAATTCTTTCATCTTGCCACTTTTCTTCATAGCTTTCATTCCTAATTGTACCTCTCTAACAGGGTTGGCCACATTGGGGGTGGGGTAGGTGGATTATTTCATGGATTCAATAAAGGTGTCCAGTTGTTCAGCAGCAGTGGCTATTAAGACTGTTGCTTTTCCTGTGAAGTGATATGTTTGTATAAGGAAGACTAGGGACCTTAAGATAGAGGCTGTCAGGTTTTCACATACTCAGCCCCGGTCTACACTACAAACAAATGTCTAACTGCCTCACTCAAGTGTGGAAAATCCATGCCCCTGAACAACGTAGTTATATCAACCTAAGCACTGATGTGTAGACAGTGATATGTCAATGGAGGGCTTCTCCTATTGACATAGTTGCAACCTGCTGGGGAGGTGAAGTACCTATACTGATGTTAGAAGCTCTCCCATTGGTGTAGGTAGTGTCTTCACTACGCACTACAGCGGCACAGCTGCACTGGTGCAGCTGCGCCGCTGTAAATGTAGACAAGCCCTCAGACAGCTCGGTTTGAGCAGCAGAGCGCCAAAAGGTGAATATGCGATGGGAGTTGCTATTGCCCATCTTCACACACAAAGAAGTCTTACTATAGAACTAATAGGTTTTAGGCTAATATTAAACTGGTGCCAGTTGTTACAGTATTGGGGGACTAATTTTTTAAAATATGAAGTTATGCACAACTAAATGCAGTTTGCATGTGCGAATGACCAGTTTGGTCCATAACTAGTCCTCTATTGTGTGTGCAAATACATGGTTTGATAATATTTGCATATGCACAAAGTAAGCATATAATTGTACATGTGTTCTTGAAAAATTAACCTCTAAATATCAACGCTTCTTCTATAAGCCTGCATGGATATGTCTTAACATTGAGGGAATCTTAAGGCTTGTAGCAGTTATGGGTGTGATTATGGAGAGTGGAAGGGAAACACTAAGGTCAGGTCTACGCTACAGAGTTACATCCACACCCTTGAGTGATGCAGTTATACAGACCTAGCCTTCAGTGTAGACAGCACTATCTCGGCAGGAGGGCTTTTCCTGTTGATATAGCTACTGTCTCTCACGGAGGTGAATTAGTTTGCGTCGGTGTAGTAGGGTCTTTACTGAAGTGTTAATAGCTGTGCCACTGCAGCATTTTAAGTGTAGACCTGCCCTAGGATAGTAGTAAGGTAAAGTTGGTACTTACTGGTGGTTCAATGGACAAATGGTGTCTCCTCCCTCTGCCCTTCCCCCATAGGTCTTCGAAATTAATATTACATTAGAGTACTGCAGCAGCAAAACTTAAGCCTTTTTTTTTTTTTTTCCACTTGTGAAAATACAGCTACTTACCCCAGCTTGAAACTTGCTGGCATGCATTAAATGTGCAAACTTGTCCCAAACTATTAGGGCAGCGTGACTTCTAAAGCAGATGTTGAATTACTCACTTCACTACTTTTGCCATAACTTTCTGCCAGTGCTCAGTGTTGAGTGTCTGTCTTAAGCACAACAGTTACATCTGTAGGGACATGACATCAGCATTGATGTGACCAGTGAGGACAAAATGGCTCAACATATGCATGCCCATTATGGGTATGTATGTGGCCAGAAGCAACACTAGTTAAATTCCGTTTTGAGCTTTGGTAGTATTGCAATGATGTGAGGAAGTTAAATCATCTGAGTTTGAGATTAGATGTTGGGTAGTTACAATGTGCGAGCTTAATGTAACGGAGTTATGGTCTAAAACTGATTTTTAGCAAAGTTTGTGGTACATCACTTTAGGTAGCATAAAGTTTCTTTTTAAAAATGCATTCTCATGAATACTATACACCTAGAAAACTCTAGCATTCGGAATGCTTTAAGCCAATTTTAACAGAGAAACTCAAGACAGTAGTAGAGAGAGAAAAGGTTATTTCCTGACTTAGTCTTGAATGGTTTTGCTAAGTTTGTGGCTATAATTGTTTATTATAAACTTAAAAGCTTGATAGACTTTTTCAATAATAAAAGCTGGTCTAAAATACAGTCTATATATTTCTTTTTGGTTTTTGGACAATCTGCAAGCTAAACTTGTTTCAGTATGTGAATATTTATTGTGTAGTATCAACACAAGTACATAGATACTTATTTATATTTATATTTATATATTTATATTTATATATATATATTTATATATATATATTTATATATATATATATTTATATATTTGGAGTCCAGGTCATGTAGCAGTGGCCAGGAACATGATACACCCGACATTGAGAGTAGAGCGTCTCATATTGGAGGTTTTATGTATTGGCCCAAATATTGAGGGCTTCTGCCAGGAAGCATGTGTATATGATGCAGTTCTGCTGATACACAGATATGCAGATTGTGTGTTTAAAAATATGGTGCATTGCTTTTACTGTCATTCATTCATATTGTAGAAACAAGTGCTATTTCACCTTTAACTGGTCCTTACCTGGAGCCTTTACTGTCTGTCTTATTTCTAGGGGACAGAAAGGTCTTTAGTCTCACAGTCAGACTGCAAAATCAAATCTACACTTGAGACGTAGTGTCACAAGACGTATAAACATATAAGCTTACTGCATGTGTGTCTTTGGCAAGTGTATGTTCTGTTTTTACTTGGAAAGTAACAAAAATTGGCATGCATTCATTCCTGAAATGGGAAGAATTAGTAATATTGAATGTTAAGTTACCTATAAGCCAAATAGCTTGTCGTATAACCCTTCAGTCATATCACTTCATTCTTTTGTTTTAGGATAATGCTTAAACAGGATTATAAAATATACTGGTAATTCAATATTTGAGCTACACATGTTTTAAAGTAGGCCATTGTGGTTGACTAGTTTTTACAAAGTAGGTAATGGTGAGCTGTACGTATAACTTATAGTTAAGAGTTCTGAAGACCTTTTAAGAGTTTGATTTTTTTTTTTCTTCATTTTCATCTGGAAAATCTTTACACTTCTTGCACTTGTCTTTAAATTATAATGTTCCCGCTGGAAAATAGCCTAAGTTCCTCCATAACTATGGCTATGTCTACACTACAAATTACTTTGTTCACACCCCTGAGCGAAGTAAATTATACCAATCCTACAGGTCTTCATCTGCATCTGAGTAGTATTGGGAAGTCATATTTAGGGAATGTCTATATAACATTTTGGAGCGAGCCTCCCAGCCCAAGTTGACAGATTCAGGCTAGCAGGGCTTGGATTAGTCCTCTAAAAGTAGCTGTAGAAACAGCGCTTTGGAGTTGCGGCTCGGACTCTGAAGACCAACCTTCCTCTGTAGGCTTCAGAGCCCGAGCTGCAACTTCAAAGTACTGTAGTGAATCTATCCTCTTGAGAGCTGGCAGCTAAGCTGATGGAAGAATTATTCCATCAACATAGCAGTGTCTGTAATGGGGCTTAGGTTGGCTTACGTTTTCTCACCCAAGAGATAGCGGTCAGTCAGGAGTGTTAACTAGTTCGACCTAGGTTTTAGGTGTGGACCAGTCCTAAATCTCTAAATGTAGAATTCAGTCCTATACTCTTGATATTGATCCGCTTGCAGCAGGGAAATCCTAACATGTTTAGTCTGCATACAAAAGAGGCAATTCTGAAGCATATTTCTTAATATTTGGGGATCCTTAAGTGTACTGGACCACTGTATCCCCTTCCTCTAAGCATTAGTAGCTGTGAATCTGATTTTTGGCCAGGGGGTAGGGAGAATAATAGGCTCAGAGGATGTGAGCCCTGGTTTATACTACAAACCTATGATGGTATAACTACATTGCTCGGCTGTGGAAGATACCAACCTAACCACTGGCGTAGATAACACTATGTTGACAGGAGGGCTTCTCCCATTGACATAGCTACTGACCCTTGAGGAGGTGGAGTAGTACCTGTGCCGACAGGAAAAGCTCTCCTTTCGGCATAGGTAGTGTCTTCACTACGTGTTACAACTGCATTGGTGCAGCTGCGCTGCCACAGTGCTGTAAGTGTACACAAGCCCTAAGACTAGTGACTCTCTAGAGAGCAATCGTATGGCATAAACTACTAAATCCGGTAAGAGGCTGTAGTAATAGAATGCATCTGCATTTATATAGTGCATTTAAAAAAAAACGAACATGAAATATGCAATTGAATGACAATTGGGTGGAGTGAATTGCTTGTAAGAGAATAACAAGGAGTCTGGTGGCACCTTAAAGACTAACGGATTTATTTGGGCATAAGCTTTCGTGGGTAAAAACCTCACTTCTTCAGTTGTAAGAGAATGAATCTGAGTGGACTTCAGAGTCTCCGTTTATCGGAGAATCTTACTAATGTGCAAGAATCGGCAGCTTGTCACTTTTTCAGCTTGCTGCCCTTCCCATGTGTTAAAGTGGACTACTTTGCATAGGTTTTCATATATAATCTCTTCTCTTTTTTGTTAGGATCGGAAGCTGTCAAAGTCAGAGCGGCAGAGATTTAAAGAAGAAGCTGAAATGCTGAAAGGGCTCCAGCATCCTAATATTGTTCGATTCTATGATTCCTGGGAGTCTACAGTGAAGGGAAAGAAATGTATTGTTCTTGTGACAGAACTCATGACATCTGGAACGTTGAAAACGTAAGTGAGCTCAGGCACAAGAGGGGTGTGTGATAATGATTAGCATGACATCAGAATGTTGAAATAAAATGGAAACCAATGTTTCTTTTCAGAATATCTAAGGCCAAAGACCCATTTCTGGAACTGAGGCAAACTAAAGCTTTCTCTATAATCCTAAAATTACTGCTCAAGTTGGATGCTATTAGCACCTTAATTAGAGTAATGGGCCATCCTTTGAGGTAGTGAGATTGATAAATTGTCTCATATCACTTTCTAGTATACACAGGCAGAAAAAGGTGGTTTTTTTTTTTTTTTTTATTGGTTTGTTTTTAATTTCAGGGATTGAATAGGATCACTGCTTGTATCCTCATCTCTTTGTATCTCTCCCATCCCCGTTTTACGCTTAAAATCTAGTGGTGTTGTAGCCCTGTTGGTCCCAAAATATTAGAGACACAAGGTGGGTGAGATAGTATCTTTTATTGGACCAACGTCTGTTGGTGAGAGAAACAAGCTTTCGAGCTTACATAGAGTTCTTCTTCAGGTCTGGGAAATGGAGTTCTGGTCAAGCTCAAAAGTTTGTCTTTTGCCAAGAGAAGTTGGTTCAGTAAAAGATATTACATCATCCACCACCTTATGTCATGTAGAATGTAAGCTCTTTGGGACAGGGACTGCTTCTTTGTACAGTGCCTAGTATAGTCAGGCCCTGATACTTAATTGGGGTCTCTGGGTGCTACCACAATACAAATAATTCGTAGAAGTACGAAAAATTATTTGAAAAGCTTTTTATTTGATGGAAAATTTATGGGGAATTTCTAAAATTATTTCTGAAAGTGAGTGTCTGAACTTCCAGACTGTAATTGAGCTCTCTGTGAAACACTAAATCTGTTTTAAGCCTAAGATAAAGTGAGCATTAGGAAATTGAGTTGCAAGGAAGCCCTCTAGTGGTGACTACAACTTACAGAGAACATTATACTTCAGTGCAGCTTTGCAACTTCCTTAGTTTTAGGGTAGACCTAATTGGATGTTCATTGAACATGTGCACAGTTTTTGTCTATTTGGAACTGGAATAATTTTTTTGGGGGGGTGAGTGGGTAATAAAGAAGAGATTCAGTAATTTATTTAATTGCCCTTTAAGTCTGACAGGACTTGAATTCTAGCGAATAAATAGGCAGCCTGTAGGCGCTTGAAACAGTCTGTAAACAAGTCCATAATCCATTCAGTCAAAATACCCTGACCTGCTTGTTTTTGTGAGGTTTACTGATGGCCACAAATGAACACAGAGCAGGAAAAAACCTTTTCCACTGAGCATTCTAGATTACATTTGCAGGGGAAGTGCTTATCCTTTGTGTTGCATCTGTTACTCTGAAGTCCTACAATCATGAATGTTTTTCCACCCGTGCCGTGCCAAGGAACTGTTCAGGAAAGGGTTGTGTCTCTTCTCCTTCCCCCGCCCCGGTGGCTCAGCCTTCAAACAAGGCTGTGCTCTGTTTATTGCTATAGATCCTTAATGCAGACTAGTTGTTGGCCTATTGGAAAGATTTGAGGTGGTTGTCACAGTTCAGGGCAGTTGCACCTTATTTCCCCTCTGTGATACAGCAAGGGCACCTGCTCCAGACTCCTAAGCTGTCCCTTTTCATAGGTGGAGACATGTTTCTCCCCCTCTGGACTGGGCTATTTCCAGGCTGAACAGTTCCCTGCCTTCGCTGTGTTATTCCCCAGGATAAGAGAGTGTCTAAGCAGACCTGCTTTGCCTCTCTGCTCCGAGCTGGTACATAGTATACATGCCCAGAGTTTTAGATTACCAAACTGCTTTTATGAACAATCACATCTTTTCTCAAGGTAAAAGCATTACAGTGAAAACACTTTAAAAACAGTAAAAGAATCTACACACATGCTAATAAGCTTAGCAGACATCACCCCCTCACTCCAAGAAGGGCTCAGGGTGGTGATTAGTCCTTGAAACCCTGCCCCCCCCCCCCCCCCCCCCCCCCCCCCCCCGTTCCCCCGTTGTTTTTCCTTTGGACACAAGTATCAGAGGGGTAGCCGTGTTAGTCTGAATCTGTAAAAAGCAACAGAGGGTCCTGTGGCACCTTTAAGACTAACAGAAGACAACAGACTTCTGTTGGTCTTTGGACACAAGTTGATCACAGCTTCAGTTCAAACAAACACCTAAATCTTATGGGGTTGCAGTGGGCCAAAGACCTTCCAACTGTCCCTAAGGATTGGGGCTCCCTAGGTCCTATGTTTTCTGGATCAGAAGGAAGGCCGAGAGTCCTTTTTAACTCAGGCTATTTAACCAAAAGTCCTTTCTTTGTCTGTTGATACCTGGATAATCTAGTTTGAACCAATATATGCAAGCCCCTCTCCAGGTCGGAGCTCTGAGGAGGTGTTACATCCTGAGTGAATTTGCTTAACTGTCCCCTGCTGTTCTTAGTTCCTGGAGGGTTGTGGTCTCCCTCATGGAATTACATACAATCCTTTGTTAGTACATAAACATTTGCATTTTTAATACAATGAACTCCTAAAATACTTAAACTTAATTCCGTATTGTATTACAGTGGTGTCTCTAATAAATGAATGGCTCTGCAGAGCCTTTCTTGTGAGAAATGCAGTTGAAGTCTACATAAAGCTCTGGATATGCACCCATGTTTCAAGTGTGTTAGGAGAGAATTTGGTGCATTCTACTTGTTTTTGGTATTGGGATTTGAGAATAAAGTTCTAGTGCTAGGTTGAGTTGTTAAATTGGAGGTTTTGACAGATGGACGGAAGGGGTTTGGCACTTGAGGAATTGTGGGAGGCAGGAAAGGACTGAGGAAAATATTAGTTGGATGTTTATACTAAAACAAGTAAATAGTTAACAGTGACACGTAAAGATAATTTAGGTTGCAGACATAATTTATTATGCTGAATGGGTCAGTTAGCATCTTTCCAGTCTGCAGACTCAAGAAAATGTCACCACATTTTTTTTACACTAAGTCTGAATAGTTCTTGTTTGTCTTGTTCTAGGTTACACACACCCAAGTTGGTAGGCCGTGCTGATTGCTAGTGATGCCAATATTTCTGCCTCTCTCTTTTGTATCTTCCAGGCTTTTCTTTCATCATTTGATGGGGTTTTACTACACGGGGTTTGACAACAGTTTTCTGTCTCAGAATCTCTCCAGGCCATGAGTGTCTTCCCATTAATCTTCTGTTCCCACTGTGGATCAGATGAGTCTGAGCCCAGGACAGTACAACAGGACAAGTATACCTGTGCCTGAAGTGGGACCCTATCTGCCACCACACCCTGTCCCCCAGGCTGTGTAACTGCTTTCCTCTGACAGTTCACTCACATAGTTGACGCTGGATAGAAAGACAGAAAACGAAACATCTTAATCATCGTCTCACTGGATCAGATTTGAAAACTTAAATGGACTGAGGTTCCACATTGCCTAATGGCAAGATAACTCAGTCCTGGTTTACCTCAAGTCATGGGTGGTGGGTATAATAGGCCAGGAGAGGTGCTGCTGTGGCCACCGGACCCCCGGTTGCAGGGTTTGGCGGTGAAGTTTTTGCTTTATTATGTCCTATGCAGGTTTCGGGATGGCTGAGGAGGCACATACCGCCTCCTCAGCAGCCCCAGAACCTGCATCTTCTACAGATGCTTTTTCCTCTGGGTGGTGGGTAGGTTAGGTCTGGGGAGGGGAGGGATGGCTGCAGCCAGCCCCAGGCTCCTGGCAGGGGGAGGCTTGACTCGGGGCTTTGGCCAGCTTGGCCAGGGCTCCTCTGGGCAGGGAATACTCGGCTCGGGGCTTCGGGCAGAGAAGACTTGGCTCGTCCGCTTGGGGCTTCAGCCAGCACAGCTGGGGCTCCTCTGCTGAGGGGGCACCAGGCTGTGGCTGGCCTGGGGCTTGTCCGGGCCCGGGGATTCAGCCAGCCTGGAGCTCCTCTGGGCCGGGGAGGGAGGCTTGGGGCTCCTGTGTCTGGGGAGGGGTGTGTGTCTTGCGGCTCTGGCCACAGGAGGGTCTTGGGGCTCCGGCCATGGCGAGGGCAGAAGGGGCAGAGCTGGGGGCTAGCCTTCGCAGAGGGGGGCTCCACCCGCTGTCCATACCTCAAGTACAGGTTTATGGCATATTAAGACCTTACCTGTGGCACTAGAAAGACTCAGATCCTATCTCATAGAGCTGGAAGGGACCCTGAAAGGTCATTGAGTCCAGCCCCCTTCACTAGCAGGACCAAGTACTGATTTTGCCCCAGATCCCTAAGTGGCCCCTTCGAGGATTGAACTCACAACCCTGGGTTTAGCAGGCGAATGCTCAAACCACTGAGCTATCCCTCCACCAGAATTAAATGAAAACTAACCAACACCAAAGTAATGCAGAACATTGCTGCAAATGGTAGCTTCTCAAAGATGTAGCTTCTGTTTAAGGAACTTATTTACACAGTCACTTACTTGCCCCAGCCACAGCCCCTCTTCTAGTCCTGATTACCCTTTGGTTTGGACTGTCATTAAGCTAAACTCCATGAGTAGGGCCCTACCAAATTCATGGTTCACTTTGGTCAATTTCACGGCCACAGGGTCTTAAAATTGGTCATGTTTTTTGGATGTTTACATCTGAAATTTCAGTGTTTTAACCATGGGGGTCCTGATCCAAAGGGGATTATGCGGGAGCCCCAAAGCCATTGTACGGGGGTTGCAAGATTTCCATATTTACTTCTGTGCTGCTTTCAGAGCCCAGTTGTGAAGGCAGTAGCTGCAGAGTTTCCTGCAGCTGGAGGAGGCTCCCGGAGGTGGAGGTAGGCCTGATCTCACCAGTGTTGCTGGGAGCAGCCCCAACCAGGGGCTCCTAGTTGCTAGTCAGAGCCAGTGGTGGATTAATGCACGGGCCCAGGGGCCCCGGACAATTTGAAAAATGGGTGCCCCAGCCCTGGCAGGAGCCACGGGGTGGGAGCCCTGAGCCCCAGCAGAAGCTGCGGGGGCTGAAACCCCGAGCTCAGGTGCCCTGAGCCTCAAGAGGAGCCACAGGGGCTGAAGCCCCAAGCTCAGGCAGGAGCCAGCAGGAGGGGCAGAAACCTGGAGCCTGTGCAGGAACCGTGGCAGGGGCAGCAGCCCTCAGCCCGGGCACCCCAAGTCCCAGCTGGTGCCGTGGGGGGTGGCAGCAACCCCAAACCCGGGCAGGAACTACGGGGTGGGGGATGAGGGCTGTGGGGGGTGGCGGACCCCAGCCCAGGTCCCTGAGCTTGGGCAGGAGCTGCAGGGTGTGGAAGCCCCGAGTCCCTGCTGGAGCCTGGGTTCCCCCAGTCCCGGCAGGAGTTGCTGGGGTGGGGCAGCAGCCCCGAGCTCGGGCACCCAGAGTCCAGGCAGGAGCCATGGGGAGAGGGAGCGGAAGCCCTGGATCTCGAGCGCCCTGAGCCTGGGCAGGAGCCGCAAGGGGGAGCGGCAGCAGCAACCCCGGAGTTCGGGCATCCCGAGCCCGGGCAGGAGCTGGGGGGGGGCGGAGATCAGATTTGACTGGAAGAGCTTCTTTCGCAGTCCGTGACATATTTTTCACGGCCGTGAAATTGGTAGGGCCCTAGCCATGAGGGAGATTTACCAGTCTCACAACTTTATGCTGCCACCCATGATTGTAGTGTCTGAGTGTCTTCCACATTCAGTTGCTATAGCCAGGGCCGCCCAGAGGATTCAGGGGGCCTGGGGCAAAGCAATTTTGGGGGCCCCTTCCATAAAAAAAGTTGCAATACTATAGAATACTATATTCTCATGGGGGGCCCCTATGGGGCCCGGGGCAAATTGCCCCACTTGCCCCCCCCCTCCGTTGGACGGCCCTGGCTATAGCAAGTTGTCTAGTGAACTTCATAGCCGTCCGCTCGTTTTCTTTATTTGAATGTGGGAAAATCTGCTTTATTGTAGGGCTGTACTCTGCTTTTTTTTTTTAAGAGCGAGAGAGGTCAGGAAGTGGTCATCACAACCTATTTTGATTTTTGTTTTTTTAAAGTTACTAATACAGCAAGAGAGTAACTGTATTTGTAGAATCTTATGGCTTTAATTTCATGTTACTTCTCTTAGGCCCTAATCCTGCTAAGGAATCTGCCTGTCCAAGTCCTAATGATCATTAGGGTTGTCTGTAACTAAAATAAAACATGTTTCCATATCTTTGGCAGAATTTGAAAGGGACAGTCAAATTTGTCTGTTTGTTTTGATTTGTAAAGCAAGCCTATGAAATTCTAAATAAATAGTTTTACTAAATAAATTCTAAGGGTATGTCTACACTACGAGGGTAGTTCGATTTCACTTAAATCGAATATGTGGAATCGATATTACAAAGTCGAACGTGTGTGTCCACACTAAGGACAGTAATTCGACTTTGAGTCCACACTAACGGGGCAAGCGTCGACATTGGAAGCGGTGCACTGTGGGCAGCTATCCCACAGTTCCCGCAGTCCCCGCTGCCCATTGGAATTCTGGGTCGAGGCGCCAATGCCTTCTGGGTAAAAAAATGTGTCGAGGGTGCTTTTGGGTAACTGTCGTCATCCGTCTGTCACTACCGCCCTCCCTCCCTCCCTGAAAGCGCCGGCGGGAAATCAGTTCGCGCACTTTTCTGATCAGTGACAGCGCGGACGCCACAGCACTGCGAGCATGGATCCCGCTGCGACCATCGCTGCAGTTGTGGCCGTTCTCAACGCCTCGCAGCTTATCATACACCTTTCCCTGAGGTAGATGCAGAGAAATCAGGAGAGGAGGCTACGGCACCGCCGTGAGGGCCTGAAGTCGGAGAGTAGCACAGAGCTGTCAGAAACCACGAGACCCAGCGCCCAGGACATCACGGTGGCAATGGGTCATGTGGATGTTGTGGAACGGCGATTCTGGGCCCGGGAAACAAGCACGGACTGCTGGGACCGCATAGTGCTGCAGGTCTGGGATGAATCCCAGCGGCTGCAAAACTTTCGCATGCGGAAGGGGACTTTCCTCGAACTTTGTGAGTTGCTGTCCCCTGCCCTGAAGCGCAATGACACCCGGATGCGAGCAGCCCTGACTGTCCAGAAGCGAGTGGCCATAGCCCTCTGGAAGCTTGCAACGCCGGACAGCTACCGGTCAGTCGCGAACCACTTTGGTGTGGGCAAATCTACCGTGGGGGTTGTTGGGATGCAAGTAGCCAACGCAGTCGTTGAGGTACTGCTCTCAAAGGTAGTGACCCTGGGAAACGCGCAGGCCATCATAGATGGCTTCGCCGCGATGGGATTCCCAAACTGCGGTGGGGCTATAGATGGAACTCACATCCCTATCCTGGGACCGGACCACCAGGCCAGCCAGTACATTAACAGAAAGGGCTACTTTTCAATGGTGCTGCAAGCACTGGTGGACCACAGGGGACGTTTTACCAACATCAACGTCGGATGGCCGGGCAAGGTTCATGACGCTCGCGTGTTCAGGAACTCTGGTCTGTTTAGACGGCTGCAGGAAGGTATTTACTTCCCGGACCACAAAATAACTCTTGGGGATGTGGAGATGCCTACAGTGATCCTCGGGGACCCAGCCTACCCGCTAATGCCCTGGCTCATGAAGCCCTATACTGGCGCCCTGGACACAGGAAAAAGAACTGTTCAACTACCGGCTGAGCAAGTGCAGAATGGTGGTGGAGTGTGCTTTTGGCCGTCTCAAGGGGAGATGGAGAAGCTTACTGACTCGCTGTGATCTCAGCGAAACCAATATCCCCATTGTTATATCAGCTTGCTGTGTGCTCCACAATCTCTGTGAGAGCAAGGGGGAGACCTTTATGGCGGGGTGGGAGGTTGAGGCAAATAGCCTGGCTTCTGATTACGCCCAGCCAGACAGCCGGGCGATTAGAAGAGCCCAGCGGGACGCGCTGTGCATCCGGGAGGCTTTGAAAGCTAGGTTCCTCAGTGAGCAGGGTAACCTGTGACTATTAACTTTGTTTAAAGAGAAGCTGAACCTGCCCCCGTTTCTTTACCCAGTTTATGTTGACTATCCTCTCCAGCTACATACCCCCTTCACCCCCTTCCCAAAAAATAAAATCTGTTCTGTTTTGTTAATAAACACCGTTGTCTTTATTACTGTTTTCACGGGAATGTTTTAAACCGGGGACGCAGACTGTGGCGGGGGGCGGGTTTAGTGTTCTGATGCAAATGATGCTTCTAAACTCCCGGAATGTCAGGCTCCGCAGTGGTGGACTGGTTGTTTCAACGGAGCCTGCCAGCACTCCTGGGCGGGACTGTGTGTATGTGTCGGATATGTGACTTTCTGGCAGGGGGAGGAGGGTTACAGATCCCCTGCTGCGTGGCTCTGTGATCCAGGATAAGGACCGCTGCATAAGATCTGTAACTGCCCTCCCCCGCCACAAAGTCACAGAGCAACCACCCCCCCCCCCCCAGAACATGAAAACCACCTCCCAGACTGACCAGGGTAACTAGTGACTGCACTGTGTATGTGTCCTGATGCTGGACCTGCCTCTGTACCCTGCTAAAGGTGACTGTCCTGTCCAATTACCAAGCCCCTTCCCCCCCTTCAGACAGACTCTCCTCCAAAAGAAAATCATGGAAACAGTAATTAACAGAAACGAATATTTTATTATGAACCACACATGAAACGGGGGGGGGGGGTGAAACTTGGACGGGGGCTTGTGTGAGGTGGGTAGGAAAGGACTTTTCAAATTTTGGGGAATGAGAGCCTTCTAGTGCTCGAGCACTCTGCAGTGGTTGACTGAAAGTTTTAACGGCCCTTGCCGCCTCTCCTTCTTTGGACTTTGGGTGAGGGGGGGTGTGGGACTTGGTGGCGGGGGAGGGCGGTTAGAGAGAGACCGCAGCGGGGCTCTGTCCTCCTGCCTCCGGTCTTGCAGAACATCCACAAGGCGCCGGAGCGTGTCCGTTTGCTCCCTCATTAGTCCAAGCAGCGTTTGAGTCGCCTGCTGGTCTTCCTGACGCCACCTCTCCTCCCGTTCCATGATTGCTCGGTGCATTTGGGACAAGTTCTCCCTCCACTGTGTCTGCTGGGCTGCCTGGGCTCGGGAGCAGGACATTAGTTCTGAGAACATGTCCTCACGCGTCGTCTTCTTCCTCCACCTAATCTGCGCTAGCCTCTGGGAGTGTGATGCCAGGCTGGGTTGGGAGACAGTTGCAGATGTGTCTGTGGGAATGGGAAAAGGGGAGTGAATTCCTGAGACAGATAAATGAAGTTGTGAACAAAGAACATAGTCTTTCTCTGTGAACAAGACCATGCACTGCACCTCTCACATGCGCACTCAGGACAAGGTCGAATTTTCGGACCTCGCCTTCAGTGCCTGGGGTCTTGCAGTGGCGATCTGAGAAGCGGGGCAGGACACCTCAACTTGTGTAGCAGGCAAACATGGTAAGCCGTAGACTTGTGGCTGCTTAAAACTTTAATAGTAGCACTGGCCTCCTTTCACATTGAAAGCAAAGCCAGTCTCTGCTGCCAGCAATCCGGCAAGCATGAACTCTGCCCCTGTCCCACCCCCTCGCGGCTGTCCCAGGGAAAGATTCCTGTATGCTGCCCCTCTCCCGCCTCCACCAAGTGGCTGTAAAGCAGTCCCAATACTAACATTCCCCTCCCTAATTCAAAGCAGGGCATCATGAGCGACATCACCCTGATGAGGATCTCGGACAGCGAGAAGGAACGCATGCTTAGGGAAAGCATGCAAAAACCAGGGCCGTATGCTGCCATGCAATGATCCCTGAGTACTTGATTGTCTCCTGGCGAGGAAACGTCTCGTACCATGGAGGACCCAATAAAATCGCTCTCCCCAGGAACCTGATGACCAGGCTTGAACATTACCTCCAGGAGAGCTACGTTGAGATCTCCCATGAGGATTTCGTCTCTATCCCCAGACATATAGACCGGATTTTGGTGTAGCTGCACTGGCAGGGACTAAAGAGTGGAGCATCTTGGGCAGCAGAATCATGAAAAACCGGACATTGTTAGATTTTTTTTTTAAATAGTTGGGACTAAATAGTTAATCGCCTAAGGCAAAGAAATCATGAAAAACCCATTGTTAATATTATAAATATTCCAGTTCTGTTAAAAATAAAAGTTTAGATGTTTAAAGCACTTACTGCTTGATCCTTCCCCTGATTCTGTGTCCGGGGTAACGGATGGGGACGGTTGGTAGGGGATCTTGGTAAGGGTGATGAAGAGCTCTTGGCTGTCGGGGAAATCAGCGGTGCAAGCGCTGTCGACTGCCTCGTCCTCCTCATCTCCTTCCTCATCTTCCCCGTCCGCTAACATGTCCGACGAGGAACCGGCCGCGGACAATATCCCATCCTCAGAGTCCACGGTCACGGGTGGGGTAGTGGTGGCGGCCGCACCCAGGATGGAATGCAGTGCCTGGTAGAAACGGGATGTGTGGGGCTGGGATCCGGAGCGTCCGTTTGCCTCTTTGGTTTTTTGGTAGCCTTGTCTCAGCTCCTTGATTTTCACGCGGCACTGCGTTGCATCCCGGCTGTATCCTCTCTCTGCCATGGCTTTAGAGATCTTCTCGTAGATCTTTGCATTCCTTCTTTTGGAGCGCAGCTCTGAAAGCACGGACTCATCGCCCCACACAGCGATGAGATCCAAGACTTCCCGATCAGTCTATGCTGGGGCCCTCTTTCTATTAGATTGCACGGCCATCTCTGCTGGAGAGCTCTGCATCGTTGCCAGTGCTGCTGAGCTCGCCACGATGTCCAAACAGGAAATGAGATTCAAACTACCCAGACAGGAAAAAGAATTCAAATTTTCCCGGGGCTTTTCCTGTGTGGCTGGTCAGAGCATCCGAGCTCGGACCGCTGTCCAGAGCGTCAACAGAGTGGTGCACTGTGGGATAGCTCCCAGAGCTATTCGCGTCGATTTCCATCCACACCTAGCCTAATTCGATATGGCCATTTCGAATTTAGCGCTACTCCTCTCTTTGGGGAGGAGTACAGAAGTCGAATTTAAGAGAGCTCTATGTCGAACTAAATAGCTTCGTGGTGTGGACGGGTGCAGGGTTAATTCGATGTAACGGCGCCAAATTCGACATAAAAGCCTAGTGTAGACCAGGCCTAAATAAGTAGTTTATCAAACAAGACCTGCAGTGTTTGCAGCCCATGTTAATGCATGAGAACAAAGTGAAATTAACTGGTCTATTTTCATTGTGAAAGATTAGAGAAGTGTAAAGAGCATAAATATAATTCAGATTTAAAACTATTTTAGGTTTAATTTAAATTCCCTAATAGGTCAGGCTACTTTAATGTGGCTTTTTAAAAACTAATATTAATCTAAGAACTGCTTCTTAAAGCCATTGAAATGTTCATTGCTCTTTTTTAAGAGAGCTGCAGTGATTAGTTGGCTGAGCCATTTATAAGACAAAGATATTCAGTTTTCAAAACCATGTTTAGAAACTGTTTTCTTTTTCTGTTAATTGAATGGGGCTCATGTAACTCAGAGGAAGGATTGCACTTTTATGTCAGACTAGACTTCCTGCTGGTTCTCTTTTTAAACAAAATGTAACTGTTAAAAGAAAAAAAAAAATGACTGTGATGGGTTCCCCCCAGGGTGCCACCTGGAACTGGGGTATCACTGAGCCCCCTCAACCCACCAGCCTGGGCTCCCTTTACACTGTACTGTGACAATCTGCCCAGACCACATACAACTAGGGACACACCCAGCTGCAGTTACATGCAGATGCTGTGACTGGCACCGCATGGGAAGGCTCCAGCTAGGGAACTTCCCAGCTACTCAGGCAGGCACCTGAGTGCCAAAATTATAGAGTCTTGTGCTGCACAGGGAACTATACAGCATAAGCTCATGAAATTTGCCCCCTCCCTCAGTGTGGAAAGGAATACACAACAGCTTTCTGCCCGAGTTATGACTCCCACACACTGGTTTTAGACAAAGCAAAAACAAGTTTATTAACTACAAAAAATAGATTTTAAGTGATTATAAGGGATAGCAAACAGATCAAAGGCAATTACCCAGCAAATAAACAAAATATGCCTAATACTCCTAACTTCAGATTCAAAAAGATACATGTATACAAATAGGATAATCATATTCAGTAAATCATAACCTTTTCAATGATACCTCACATGATTTATCTTGCATAAAATACATTATGATTGTCATAATTGTATTATAATATCACTGTGAAGAATATGGGGTGCAGTGTCACAATGACCTGATGTTCTTTTCTTTCGCTTTATGCTGTGAAAAGGTCTGATGCAGTTGTGTGGCTTTTTCTGCTGTGGTTTTACCTTCAAAATATTGGGAATGTCCATTTTGGCCTTGTTGAGGGAATCTCAGTGTAGCATAGACCCACACTTTAGTTGAAGGAGAGGATGCCCAATTTTTCACAAATATGACCTTTTTCCAGGAATGATAGTGCCAACAAAAGCAAACCAAGTTCTAAACAGTCTGACTAAAATCCCTTCTCCTTTCAGTTGTTCAGCTTCCATTCCTCTCTTGTGATGTTATTTCTCTAGTTTCTACAGTCATCATTTTTCCAGGCTAGACTATCTGAATTTCTAGTATAAAAATAAAGCAGCAAGGGGAAAATAACCCTTTCAGGTCCTTCTTTATACACCATAAAGGGATTAAGACCATTTCCTCCCCTCTCCCCCCATTGCAGGTAGTCTTTTAAATAAATACTTAACAATGCACAGTTTGCAAATCTGACTTTCCATTTGTTCTGATTTGCTGCTGACATCCAAAACAATGTAACTACTGTCAGGATAGTAGTTGTCTGCCTGGTAACTAATCTGTGTTTTAAGATGTATTGTCTTCATTGAAAATGGACTGGAGTAAAGTTTTCGTTTTCCTTTTAAAATATTGTCTGTGTGAGCTTTAAAAGCAACGTGATTGGTAGCTTATGACAGTGTTTTTGGAAAATTACAACAATCCTTCAGGGATGCAGGATGATGGTATGAGCCTAGTTCCTTTAGGAGTGAGGAACTGGCAGTAGACCAGCATATTTGAGAATCAAGAATGTAATTGGAGATCCCAAAAGCTGAACTAGAGTGCCACTAGCATGTGACCCTTGGAACAGGCATTAAAGAGATGAATGACTGTGTCAGTAGCAAAAAGTATTTGAGCCAAAATCATGAGTGGTAGCTGATATGAACCAGAGCCTCTTTCATTCGCTCTCTCTTCCTGGACTTGCTTTTTTCTGCCCTTGTTCTCTCCTTAAATTGTGCTCTGATTTCCCTCTGGATTTGGCTCCTGATTGCTTTTACAGAGCTGTTTTACAGCAGGATTATCACTAGGAGCTTGATTTCAAGGGCTTTCTTTGAACCAGAGAAATTGTAGTAATGGGAATTAATGTGTGTGAGCTTATGCGGGCAATGGTCCAAATGATTTCATCAAGACCAGCTCTTCTAATGAAGTGGATACACAGAAACCAGAACTCACATTGGCAGTGCTCTGGGGTAAACATGATAATCCCAGTCTTATAGCATCACATAGTACTGACCTCGGTGCTGGTCACAGGAATTAGGACAACTGTCTTGGAGTGGTGCAGGAGACAGCCTTCTCAAGGATTGGTCCAAGACTGTGGAATAAACTGGGAACCATCACAAACGTCACCACCTTCCTCTGCATGTGCAAAGCACATTTCTTCAACCTTTCTTTCTCTAATATAAACACGCAGCCACATGTACGTTTTTAAAAACAAAGAAAACCCTACACTGCACACACAATTCTCCTCCTAGGGAGAAGATGAGAACACCAACCCATACATGAAAGATGTTAGTCATATTGCTTAATGCACTACTGGTTGGTGTTCAGAGACTATGGTGAGGGGGTTGGTATAAAAACCTATATAGAAGTGGACCCAGATGAAGCCTGTTAACAAGCCTGGAAACAAAAGTTCCATCTCTGGCCTGACTCTTGTATTTAGACTTTTTCGAAACCCAAGCAATAGTGTGTCAAGAAACTTGAGATTGTGCCATGTCTTCTCTGAAAGGCGGTTTGGATTTGTTGAATCTGTATTGTCCATTCAGTAGAGTGCATCCTTTGGGCTAGAAGGTTCCTCCATCTTCACAGAGTTCTGTAATGAGTCCAGATGGTGTTTTCAGTTGGGTTTTAAGTGATTAAATCCTGTCCTACATCTCTTGAGACCTTTGAGAACAGCTAACTTGATAAGTCAAGTTGAGGCAAGTTTGAACTGTACCCTAGGTCCCTGGCTGAGTTGCTTGGATTAATATTTCAGTAGCTGAGTGGTTGCTGTGGTGACTTCATAGCTGTCACTCACTGCCCAACAAAACTTCTATTCATTCAGAATTTGACATTCTCCAGTGTTCTTTTCCTCTGCTGTGTCCAGGAAAAGGCATATTTATATAAGATAGTGGTCAGACCTAGCTACGTAAGCAATATATTAGAGGAAAAATGAAGGGGGGGGGGGGAGAATAGCTTTGCTGAGCAGGTGGTGCAGCATGGAAGATGTCAAATTTTAATTGGAGATAAAGGGTTTTAGAACCAGGATTAAAAAAATAAACGAAACCTTCAGCTATCTGCATTTGAAGTCATATTGTGTCAAATCACTGATTTGACACAACTATAGAATTAGAGTTCCATTTTATCCATCAGAACCATCAGCAGTCACCTCCTGGGTAGTAAAGAAAATTAAACAGCAAAATGCTGAAGTAACTAGATAGGCCAAGCCAGCCCTCAGGCTCACTAAAAATATGTATATGGAGGTCAATTTGGTAACTTTCTTAAAGGTTCTGGCCACATTGGGGCCGTGTAGGCAGACTTAAAGTAGAAGGCAAAGCTGAGGTTTGGTAGTGGACAGAACTAGCTATTTATGAATTCTTGAACTCTAACTAGTCTTTCCTCTTCTGAAAGTTTTAAAGAACTGCAGTCTTTCTGTCAGCAGGGCCAGACTAATGCAGCTGTCTAAAAGACAGCATGAAATATATTTGAGTCACAGCTGTTGCTGTGGAGAGGAATGCCAAGGAGAGGAATGATCAGTGGATCTGCAGAGCCAGATTCACTATTCCTGTCCTGCCTATCTCCAAAAACTTGCTCGCTGCTTCCATAGCTTACAGCTCTGCAGCCAATAGGGAGTGCTGACACTCTGTCGTGGAACAGTACTGTTCCAGAGCATCCAGTGCACTGAAATCGGTCCATTAAATGTAATAAATAGGCCACATGTAAATTGTAGTATATTCAGTAGTATACATTAGTTGTTTTTATACATTAACAGAATTAATGGTGAAAACCTAACGAATGAACCTGAAATATGTATTCCCTTTTACTCTGTTCTTTTTCTCAGGTATTTGAAAAGGTTTAAAGTGATGAAAATCAAAGTACTACGAAGTTGGTGCCGTCAGATATTGAAGGGCTTGCAGTTTCTGCACACGCGCACTCCTCCCATTATCCACCGGGACCTGAAATGCGACAACATTTTCATCACTGGCCCCACTGGATCAGTCAAGATAGGAGACCTGGGTCTGGCAACTCTGAAACGAGCCTCCTTTGCCAAGAGTGTGATAGGTAAGCCTATATTGTTTTTGGAGGCTGGTAGACCCAGTCCACTTACTTGGAAATTTGACTCTCCCAGCAGAAATTTCGCTCAAGTATACCCTTCTTAAAATACCTGATCTGAGCTCAGAAAAGTGATACTGGTTTTGCTTCTGAATTGTGGGGCTCATTCTGCTGTACTGATTAAATATCTTTTGTTGCAGGGTTTTGGTATCTGTGCTCCTAGTATTTGGATACAATCTGTGGAAGCATTTTGGGAATATAGGCTTATGATGTTGCCCCCCATGGCTTAGTTGAACACAGTTGATAAAACCATTGTAGCTGGATTATGGGATATTAAACCGATTTAAATCTGAAATTGTATTTATTGCCAATTTGTTTAAGTGCACACAAAGTGGTTTTGGTGACATACCTCTCCCTTTCTATCAATAATATATCTTGATACCTAGCTTAGCATCTAGCTACATACCCAAATCTGCTAGGTTGTCAATCTAACATTGTAGAGTACCCTATTTTAGTTTGAGCTAGTTTGAAACTGACACCATTGGATTATCCTAGAAAATTGGTTTTATCAACTTTTGTTCTGATAGTCTGCATTATATTCAGACTAACAAGGGAGCAAGGTGGTCCTTTTTAATGTGCTGCTAACACTGATTTAGTGTCAATATAGTTTATTAAAATACAGCAAACTTATATTGCTGAATGGTCTTTTACCTGTTCTCCTGAATACACTGTTGATATAAGTTTGCAGATGTTTTGCACGCTATCATTATTAAAATGTTTCCTGCTTCCTGACCAGGGTAGTGTTTAAATATTGACAGAAGTGGAAAAATATATAATGGCAGTATATAAAATTTCCTTACAAAACACATCCTCAGCATGTGTTAATTTTCTGCTTAGAGCTTCAATCATATCACTCTGTGT
Organism: Terrapene triunguis; assembly: GCF_002925995.2. Lineage (NCBI taxonomy): Eukaryota > Metazoa > Chordata > Testudines > Emydidae > Terrapene > Terrapene triunguis. The sequence continues at coordinate 2,628,337 of NW_020664541.1, read as the reverse complement.
TCTTGCTAATAATTGTTAGCCTATGGTTAATTGGATATAATTGACTTCTGGATTATGGGTTGTGGGGAAGGATTAGGGAAGCTAGGTTAACTGATCTTCAAACAGTCTTAAATCTGGTTAGCTTGCAGGAAATAATTCACTGCTTAAAGTCTTTCATCTCTGGCTTGGAGGAGCCCTGATCATACAGTGCCATCTCTTCACTTGTGGAGAGTGTGCTGTGATTGGGGCAGTAGGGGGCAGTGCATTTTCTGCAAACTCTTTACATTGGGACTTGTTGAATCTCACGCTCTGTGCCTGTAACTCAATCTCTCTGTATTTCTAAGTATTTTTTGCCTGTAGGATGTTCCTCACTATTGCCTGTATCTGCAGTAGGCCTATAAAATATACTGCAGGTGAGAAGGTAAGTATGTGAAGAAAAGGGCTCTGGTGAGTGGCCTTTGCAGAAAATTACTTTTATTCATTCCTTATGAAGCTTTATCTGTAGTGACTGGGTTTTTCATTGCAAGGCCTTTTTCTGAACAGTTCCACTTCAAAAAGTAAATGGAGTGTTACAGGTCAGAGACTAGCTGTGGGCTCTTACCAGTACTACTTTTTTGCAGCAGAGGACAGATGGGTATGTTGCAACAAGCCTCATTGCCTCCTTTCTTACAGGGAGGAAAGGTAAGTGTGTCTAACTCTCCCTAGTATTTGGTTTGCAGTCTTGCTAGTCTTTTACTTTTTTCTCCATTTGTCTTCAATTTGATCTTCATCCCCTGATCCAATTTTTATTGTAGCCAAAGTTTCCCATTTCTGCCCTTATGTTGAGTAACATATGTGGAAAGCAGTCAAAATATGGACCCTCTCATCTAATTTCTTACAAAGGCCTTGCAGTGGGACACCCGTGGGGTACATTGATGCAACAGAGTGACTAAGGGTTTCCTCCCTCTTCTTTTTGCCTCCACTTTCTCTTCTCTCACAGGTCTGCCCGTCCGCTTCCTTCTGCGGTGAGTAACGCCAGCAGCCTCTGCTCGCTTTGAGACATTTAGAGTCTGAATCGTTCTTTTAATTTAAGGTACCCCAGAGTTCATGGCACCCGAGATGTATGAGGAGAAATACGATGAATCCGTTGATGTATATGCTTTTGGGATGTGTATGCTTGAGATGGCCACGTCTGAATATCCTTATTCTGAGTGCCAAAATGCTGCGCAGATCTACCGTCGAGTGACCAGCGTAAGTCTCCCATACCTCTCTGCTGATTCGAGAGCTGGTGCTACCGCTAACAAAGGAAGCTGGATAGCTTCATACAGTGCAAGAAGTAAAAAAGGCAAGCTGACACATCTTTAGGTGAAAATGTAGAAGTTACTTTGCTTAGCCCAACCTACGGAAATGCTAGAAGTGTGTGAACAGTGATCAAAGGAAAATCACTTACAGGATTTAATATGCTATTAGAAATCAGATCTTTAATACACAGAGTCTGTTGATATCCTACTTTCAGGTAAAACTACATAACAAGGTACTATATCAAAGTAAAACTCACTCCAATATCAGGATATTTTCTGACCCATTACAATTTTGTGCTTTTGCCTTGGAAGGGTAGTTTGAAACTTTAGTCTCTGGAATAAACAAACTTGGGTCACAAATCTAGGGAACTCTGGATTAACTGACTGCCAATGCAGATCCTCATATGTTTATTTTTGAGTCATTGTAAGTTAATACTTTACTGCATCCTAAATTGCCTTTGGCTACTTTGCTGCTGGGCCCCTTTCCATAGTTGACCACTGGAAATCTTTTACATTATCAGCAGGTAAGTAGCTCACAGAATGAAGTGAAACAAAGGTGCCAAATGGAGTGCTTGTAAACGTGTCACTGGACCAAACTAGGGAGGTTTGTTTGCCACAGACATTCAGATGGTGATATTTGAATAGTTTAAGCCACCAGCCGTGGCGCCAAATCAAGAGTATAAGTTTGAGAAGTTGGGAATGATAGGACCTCCAATTCAATTTGTGTTTCAGTGGTGGCTTTTTTTAAGTATAACATGAAATAGTTGAAGGTCTCCTAATGAGGATAACACTGCTGTCTTGCAGCATGCTGGATAAGTAATCAGTCTTCAGAGCTAAATATTCAGAAAAATAAGAATGAGGGGGTGATAGTAATCCTCAGAATTGGAATTTCTGGCATCTATAACTGGTCTGTCTTGATGGATTTTTGAAAATCAGATAAGAAAATTTTGAGTTTGAAAAAAGAACTTCCAATTGGAAGTAGAGAACCTTGTTGTTTGGTTTGCCAACCGATGATTTCCTTCGTCTACTGGTGGGAACCCGACGAGTTTCCAGGTGTTTTCTTGTTAATCTTGTGGTATGGCTTTAGAGATGGGGTGAGGATTTGTGAATGAAGTGCTTAGCTTTGGATGAAACACCAATACAGTCCATGCTCCGAATGCCTCACAATCTAATGGGCGGATAGTGAGAAGACAAAATTGACTGACTAGGAAACGCTGAAGAAATAATGTGCAGAATCTTTTTGATTAGATGATATCCCAGTTGCTCCTTCCCACCTGAAGTACCTAAGATTTATGAGGTTGCTTCCAATTTGTCTTTTTTTCCATTTGGCCCGTCATCTGGCTTGCAAGTGTTAATTAATGTCATGTAGCAGTAACCCCCCCCACCCCTACCCTCCAAGAGGGTTTTGTGTCCTTACTTGAAGGATTGATTTATTTGGACACTCTCACAAGATTGTGCCAGTCTAGCAATGCAGGAGATACCGGAGTTGTTTGATTTACTTGGTCTTGTAGCAAATTGGGGAGGGGGAAAAAGTACCTTTATTGCATTCCCTTAGTCTCAGCCAGAATACACATTGCCTTGGATGTGAGCCTGTGGGTGAGAAGATCTCCTGGATGACCTGCTCAATGCAGGATGACCTGCTTCCTAAGGGAGATGGCTGCACATAAACACCCTCAAAGTGTACTGGCTAATATAGGGAAGGTATGTGTTAAATGCAACATTGTAGCTGTAGTTATGAACCTACTGTCTTGCTAAGGGAGTCCTGACCTTTTTGTTCTCTTGGGTGAAGGCAATAGTCAGTAAGGCCCTACATGTTTTTTGACACTGTGTGCAGCAGGCTGCTTATGTTCATCAAAGACCTTTCCAAGAGTGGTTACCAAAGCAAGTACTGCAGCACATCCCCCAAAATGGGGAATTCCTCTTGTAGACCGAACCACCAAGTACTCTTATCAGTGGATACCCAAACCCTGCAGTCCTAGACACTGCAGCACTGACCTGGGATGAACTTACTATTCTTGGAATTTCCATTGGGCTTCACATTCCTCCTCTGTCACTTGTATTAATGGTCTACGGGTATATCTACACTGGAGTTTGAGGCTTCTATTTTTGCTAGCTGCGATCGAGTTAGCATGGGTATGTCTACCTAAGATGGAAATTATATTCCCAGCTCCAGTGTAGACATACCCTAAGAAAACTGCTTGACATGGGATTTCTTTAAATCTAATTACCTGGTGAAGGTGGAGTTGGTAGGCAGACCTGCTAATGCTCACCCAATACCTAAGAGTCGTGTCGTCATTCTCCCCCCCGCCCCCAACATCAAGATTTTTCTATAGCAAAATCAGGTGCCCTAGGTCTCTACCTGGTTCATAACAGAACACTGCTGCAGGAGTTTGGGATTTGCATTTGGGTGGCCCAAACCATGCTGTACCTGTGAAAAATGCTTCTGTTTTATATTAGAGGGTTTAAACTTGTGTGAAACAAGGCAAAGGATTTCCTGCGTAAGTTGGGATTCTGGCCCATCTTGAGTATCCTACAGAAATCTTCGGTCAATAGCCAGCTCTTAACTCTTTTAGGATTTAAGTCTTTGTGCTAAACTCTTTATACGGTCTTATCAGTAGGGGACCTCTTATTCTACTTATACTTTGAGTGGCATAACTTTGTCCTCTAGCTAGCTCTACATTGCCTTCATTAGTTGGAAGAGGTTTTCCTCATGTTTTATGAACCTCCCTTTGAACCTCATCTGAGATTTGTGGTTCTTTCATCCACAAGGTAGTTTTTGGATAGCAATCAACTCAACCAGGAGCATGGGAGAGCTCTCCATCTTTAATCTTCTGTAATGACAAGGTGGCTCTGTGCATCTGTCCTAGCTTTTACAGGAAAGCCTGTCCCCATTTCAGCTAACCATGATATCTCCTTTGGAGTTTTGGTCCAATCTAGAACAGGAAGGGAAAAGCCTGCTGCTACCCATTGGACTTCAAGAGCAGCCCTCCTCTGTACTTAAATCTGAAATATTCAGGGGAATGGACAATCTTTCTCATTTTCTTTTTTTTTTTTTTTTTAGGGTTCAAAGAAAATCCTCAGGCAGCCAGATTCATCATGGATAAGGCTAAGATTTTGTCATGGTTATTTTTAGTAAAAGTCACGGACAGGTCACGGGCAATAAACAAAAATTCACGGAAGCTGCGATCTGTCTGTGAATTTTGCTGCTGGGGCTCCATGGTTTCCCTTGCCACCATGGTAGCTGGGAGCTGCAGGGCTCTCTCCCCGCTCTCCCCACAAGGCTATCGCTTGTCGCTGGTCGCTTAAGGGGGGCCACCTGAAGAGGCTGTTGCCTGTCGCTGGAAACCTTCAGGGGGGCCCTGAGGGGGCTGTTGCTTGTCACAGGAACCCTGCCAGGGCCCCGCTGGCTGCCAGCTCCAGTCCTGCAGCCCCAGGGGCTGAAGCAGAAAATGTCTCAGAGGTTTCTGGAAGTCACTGATTGTGTGACTTCTGTGACGTCCATGACAAATGTAGCCTTAATCATGGATAATTTAATCAGGTGCAGACTCTAGAAGGCCTACAAACCCTCAGAATTTCACTGGCCAGTATAAATTAAAGCTCCGTCTGCCAGAGCCATGGCCATCATCTGGGCTGGAGAGGGGAGATGTCAATAGACAAGCTTTGTAAAGCTGTAACCTGGTGTTCCCTGTGCTCTCACTCTCACCATGCACAAATTATGCAGGTAGTTGTGGACCCAGCCCTTGGTTGCAGGGTATTTAGAGCAGGGCTTCCACAAGAAGCTTTCTTCATGGGGAGCAGCTGAAGGATTTGGAGGTTTCTATTCCTTCTTCCCCTGCTTCTTTGCTCTCAAGCTCCCTCTTAAAGTTGAGCCTGGACTCTCTTGTTCTCCTTCCCTACTGTGGGTTTTCAGTTAGTGCTTTCCAGAATCTAGTATGTGTGTGCTGTCAGACTGATCTACAGCAAGGCATGTTCTCATTTGCTGGGTAACTTGCTTTCTGTGGTCCAGTTGAGACAGGGCCATGAACTCTAACACTACCAGGCTTTCCAAGTTCAAGCATTGTTAGGAAGGTAGAGTGGGCAATTTGCAAGAATCACTCTGGAAAAGTGGAGGGGGGGAGCCCTCAAGGCGGGCAAATCCTTGATTGCTCAACATGTCAGAGCAATTGAGGAGGAGGAGGAGCCAAACCAAGCACAGAAAGCAAATTAGCTGGTAAGTGAGAATATACCTCTGACCCAGTGGACAAGATCACTTCAGATGGGGTTTTGTCTGTAACCTGCTTGGACAAGTGGGTTGGTGTTCAAGTTTTCATTGAATACTCTCAAGTTGTATCCAGGCTACTGTTAGTTTCTCCGTTACTGTGTGCTACTGAGTGGACAGCAGGCATGCTTAATTTGCTCTTCCAGCATTTCTTTCTGGCTTTGCTTCCTCTTGGTTTAGTTAGATCTCATTCCTAAAGGAGTATCTTAGAATGCGAAGAAGAAAACAAATGCTCTGCTTGTGTGGCAGCCCTATCAGTAGTTCTTCTATGCCAGACTCCTGAACTAGTGGCTACTTTTAATTTTTAAAGATCTCCTGGTTTTCCAGACCCCCAGTTGTCAGGTAATGAAAGTGTTTCACATGTTGAAATGTCTCAGACCTGGTTAGGCCCTTTATGACCTTTAAACAAGAACTTATTTCAGCAATGTGGTTCTCCTGTTTTGTTTAGGGTTTTTTTGCCTCCCAGATGTGGCATCCCTGGAGCTAAATCTCCATGTCTGCTCTCAATCGCTATTCTGGGCCTCTGCTTGCCACTCATTTATCCCCTATGCTATATGCAAAATTGATTTAACTGAACCCAGTTTCTGACAGGGACGGTCTCTGTGGAAGTTTCTGATAGTCAAGATGTCCTGCCAGAATATCACTGAACTACTACTAACCTTATTTGCTCTCTTTTCTTCAGTTTTTTCATATAGTATTTGAGGAAAACAAACTGGACACATGTCTGCCTCTTGTGGGCCTAAAGCTAGTTGCTAATGTGACATTCATTTCACCCTCAAAACTATTCTTCCAAGCCCTAAAAATTCCTGGCTGAGAACATACAGAAGTTCCTATGACTGGTTCTCCCCCGAGGTGCCACCTGGAACTGGGGTACCACTGAGCTCCTGCTCCACCAGCCTGGGCTCCCACTCACACTGTACTGCTGTGACAAGCTACAGAGCCCTCCAGCCTGCACTTTCACCAGCACACATACAGGTAGGGGGACACCTAGCTGCAGTTACAAGCAGGCTTTCTGACCAGCCCCTGCATGGGAAAGCTACACCCAGCTCCTCTGGCAAACCCCCCCCCCCCGGAGTATAAACCCAAAATTATACTGTCTTGCGCTGTACAGGAGACTGTTCAGCATAAGCTCATAAAATTTACCCCCTCCCTCAATGTGGAGAGGAATATCAACAGCTTTTTGCCCCTGAGTTATGATTCCCACACTAGTTTAGATCAGGGGTTCTCAAACTGGGGGTTATTACATGGGGGGTCGCGAGCTGTCAGCCTCCACCCCAAACCCCGCTTTGCATCCAGCATTTATAATGGTATTAAATATATAAAAAAGTGTTTTTAATTTATAAGGGGGGTGGCACTCAGAGGCTTGCTATTTGAAAGGGGTCACCAGTACAAAAGTTTGAGAACCACTGGTTTAGATAAAGCAAAAATAAGTTTATTAACTACAAAACATAGATTTTAAGTGATTATAAGTGATGATAAACAGATCAAAGCAGATTACCTAGCAAATAAACAAAAATCGCAAACTAAACTTAATATACTAAATAGATTGAGTGTGAATAGCAGATTCTCTCCCTAAGAGTTGATACAAGCAGGCTGCAGATTCTTTTGGGGCAAGCTGCACTTACTTTACAGCTTGGAATCCGCAGGTGTTTCATTCACAGGCTAAAAATCCCCCCAGTTCAGTCTCTTTTCCTCAAGTATTTCCAGGAGCCCTCTTGTGTGGGGAGTGAAGAACACCAGATGATGTCACTCCCCGCCTTATATAGCTTTTGCATATGGCGGGAACCCTTTGTTTCAAAGCTTGGTTCCCAGACCAGTCTGTGGAAAAATACTGACATCCCAAGATGGAGTCTGGAGACATGCGGTCACATCACATGTCTTTGTAGAGTCATAGTATCTATTACTTGGAGGCTGTCTGTAGCCTTCTCAGGAAGGCTCCCCAGGTGGGAGATAAGCTTCTCCTAAGGCCAATTGTTTTTCCTAATGGCTCATTGCCCTGAATAGACCCTTCCCCACCCACTATCTAGACTGAAAACATCTTGTCTAGTGGGCGTTACCCCATTGTAACTACATTTTGAAATACAGATACATAGTCAATATTCATAACGTCAGATACAAAAATGATACTTGCATACAAACAGGATAATCTTATTCAGTAAATCGTAATCTTTCCAATGACCTCTCACCTGACTCGTCTTGCATAAAATACGTTATGTCATTATTATATCACTATCACTGTAAAGAATATGGGATGCAGTGTCGCAGTTCTTTTAAAGTAGATTGTGCTGTAGGTAATAGTGCTGAATAATCGAGGAAGACGAGCTATCCTCCAAGATCTAGGTAAGTACATGTATATCCTTCTGAAGAAACTCTAGGAATTATTCTGTTCCCACTAAGGCATGGTCTGTGCACAAGCTGCTGTTGCTGTGAAGACCTAGGTTCAGTTTTTTGCAATGTTGTGGGGGAATGCCCTCTGGGGCGAGGTTGGTTGAGAGGTGGAGAAAACAGTGTTAGCATGCATTACATTTGGGCACTTTTTGAAAAGTGAAATTAGTTTGGTCCCAACCTGGTCTTTAGTGGACACTCCTCCATGACCTACAACTTTCACACAATTCTGTACAGTTGACACCATTCTCAGTTTCTGTCTGGGAAGGTCTGGAACTGGAATAGGAATGCTGTGTGTCATTACTGTGATTCTTTGGTGTAGAGAGAGATGAGTGAAGCAACTTGGATGGCACTTAGAGCTTTTGTACTTTCCCAAGAAATTGTCAGGGAAGTCAGCTTAATGCAAACTAAAATTCAGTTAATATCTTTAAATAAGAGATGGAAAGAGACTTGGATGAAATTAACTTCTGTTGTTGCATTTTGCTATATAGGCAGTAAGGGTGGAAGAAGCAGGAGCAGAACTACCTCAGACACTAATTTGTGATCCTGTTGCACAGAAATTATAAGGGAAAATTAGCCACCTTTTAAGACGTGTGCATTGATTTTTTCCTTCAAATACAAACATGAGAGCTGTACAGAAGCTGGAGTAACCTTACAAAGGTAGAAAGATCAGGAAAAATAACTTGTAAGTAAAAATGGACTTTGCTCTTACTCACCTCCCAATACATTTTAATTTGTGCAACTTGGTTCAGTGCAACAAGTAGAGTAACCCACATACTACTTCAGAAGGGAACAGGACTCCTTTAGCTAGAATTGCAGGCATGCCAGCTTTCTATATCTTCTGTTGGAGTTCAGATTTTTGCAAAGACTTCAAGTATTACTGAGAGAGTGGTAGCAGATTCTTCGTGTTTGTGAAAGAGAACTTGCAGCTGCTTAGAGGATTCAGTTACTTGTAAAAGGACACTCTGTCCTTGAGCTTCCTGCATTGTATTGTTCACCTTGAAAATTCATATGCCATCAGCTAAGTGTGTTAGGTATTTGTCATCACATGTCCATTTTGTGTACTCCAGGTTTCATTAAGTTAGGCAGTGTTTTTCATCTCTAAAGTGGCCTTAAGAGTTTGGAAGGCTTCAGTATTCCATGTGGGAGACCAAGGGCTGATTGTGTAAGACTTCATTACATTTTATAGACAGCCTGTTGAAATGTTCATCACCAACTTGAAATAAAGTAAAATCTGGTTTACAGACATGAGAGTTCATGCTCTAGGATCCACTAATGAAAGAGTACTGTATGCATAGAAGATCAGGGGCTTTGTTCTTTTGTAGAGTCATAGGTCCTTGGTGCTATAACTGGGTGGAGAAGGACCATGAAAGGAGGGACAGCAGTGAAAAGTGGGCCATTTCCCTGGCTGGTGGGGAGCAGCATAGCTCCTTGGCTTTGTGTTTGGTATTGTCAGTTCTAAGTTAATGTCCTAGTTCCTCTAACACTGGCCCATTTTTCTCTGGATAGAAAAGCATTCCCTAAATATGGCTCATACTAGTGAAGTAAATTCTGGGTAGTGAAAATGAAGACTTGTCCCTGTGCTACACCTTAGTAGTGAAATGGATAGTGTGAATCATGTTTAAAATGAGTTTGATTAACAAGGTTTGGCTGCGTTAACTTTAGACAGTCCAAAGTGTTAAGCCTGGTTGTAAAACGCTTCTTAAAAATAGCTGTGGATGGTGTAAGTGGCCAGGCAAACAAATGGTTTAAGCAGTTTTTAAGGCTATTTAACTTGACAGATTCTGTTGACTGTCGAGGGTTTTCAAATCCAGTCCTGAGTGGTGGTGATTTTGAGTAGCTCTGTGAGTGGAGAGTAAAATCGACTTCCTAGGCCTACCATTAAATTATAAGGTACTCTGTAAAGCAGGCTGTTCATGGTTACATTGCCTTCCTCTTTCTGTTTTACTGTTACTAGACCCCTTCATTTTTTTTGTTGTGATGGTGCCCCATGGCCCAATCAAGATCTGTGCCTTTACAAATGCTCAAATAGACATGTTCTGTTGCCCAGCGAGCTTCCCATCAGTGAAGTGGCTGAGGTGGGGAGAAGGGAGCAGGATTCAGCATTCCTGGGACTATTCAAAACAAGTAGGATGGCCTGTAGCTAACTCCCTTCCCCCTCAAAAATCTGCTATTGGTACCACTATCCATATTTAATTGAATGGGTAAATGGGGGAGAATCTATGTATAGTGGGAGAAGTGAGAGAGCCCTATGTCATTCACACAACAGAGGGAAAGCTACTCCCTGAAGATGTGATGGGAGGAAAAGGGCCCACCAGCCACTTCTTTAAGTTGATTTTTTTCTGAAAAGCAACTCTAAAAGCAGTCTTATAAAGATCTGTGTTAATGATTCCAATCAAGTGTGTCCAGGTTACAAGTCAAAATGTCTTGTCTTAGTGCCCGGCCTGCAAAGTCAGCCAGATGTCAAAGATTCAACTTGAGCTCTTTCTGGCTCACGTACCACAACTACTAGATTGTGTGGACCAATTTTGCCCTAAGTTACACCTGTGCAGTACTACCAAAAATTACTTTACAGCAGCCAAAGTTGTGCTAAAAACCTCATATACCAGATAAGGTGCTTCCCTGTACAAAAGAGCATAAATTTGGAGATTGGATATGACCTACATGAGGGAAAGCAAAACAAGAAGGGGCTTTGTATTGTGCTACATAGTCCTATGGAGACTATTGAATTATTAAAAACTTGGGCTAAAACTTACTAATACAAGTGCCTAAAGCAAGATTCCTAAACCTATATTAAAGGAACTTTAAAGAAGTGGCCTGAGTAATCCAGGTTTCTTTGCACTTAATGGGAGTTGCAGGTGTCCAACACCTTTGAAAATCTGGCCGCTTTGAGGTAGGAGGTTACTTTTAGGCACCCATGTTCAGAAAATGTTGGTCATAAGCTGTGCAGCCCTGCTGTCTTCATATCCTGCTCACACCTGTGCAGTTCTGTTGTCTTCACTGTGGCTGCACAGATGTAAGTGAGGACAGTATTTGGCCCTGCAGTTGGAAGATAACACTTCCAGTGGTGTGAGCCAGAAGAAAAGGTAGCTTGGCTCTTGCATAGCTGCTGGCTTTGCAATGCTAATAGAAATAAGTAATGAAATTGTTATTGAAATCACCAGACTGAGTAGTCAAAAAGAGCAGATTGGCTGCTTAAAGTGCTTTGTTAAAAAAGTCACTTCTCAGTTTAGTACCATAATCCTAAAATGCTGAAGTTGGGCCACAGACTTAATGTAGTTTACTCCTGGGGGAATTGTGCACATCTGCAGACGCGAGGAATTAATCTGTCTTGCACTACTTTGTATTTTCCAGCATAAAATACATTTTCCCTAAGTGCTGCAGTTCAGCCTTTTGCCCACCAGAGGCTGCTGTGGCTCCAGAACAGCAGGCATGAATGAAGTTGGATGTTCTGGCGCCACAGCGGCCTCTGGTGGGCAAAAGGCGGAACTGCAACACCTCTTAGGCAAAATATATTTTATTCAGGAAAATACAAAATTCTATGCCCAATGCTGCAGAATTCTCCTAGGAGTAGAGTTCATCACAGCATCCTGCCTGCAGAGCCAGGTTAGGACAGCGTGGGGCACACAGGGCTGCTGGGGGGGGGGGGGCCAGAACGGGGGGTAGAGAAGGGGGGGGGGGGGGGGGGGGGGGGGCAGAGACCCATGGGGATGAGGGGTGCAGGGACAGGGGCAGACGTGCCTGACTGAATGGGAGAGGCTTGGGGTCAGTCAGGTCCTGTATGGGGGAGGCTTCCCAACACCCTAATAATAGCCCCACCTCCCAAGAAAGACCTCCCACCCACACCCACACCATCCTGGTTCACTCCTAGGCTCCTTCCCTCTCCCTCAGCTCTTCTGTTACCCCTGACTCCCCCAAGCCTTTGCACTGCTTCTGACAGGTGCAGGAAACACAGTTCTGTATTGTAATTTAAATGAATTACACAAAGTTCTGTATTAATATGCCTTGTAAGGAATCTATTTGTCAAAAAAAAATTCTGGTAATTTTTTTTTGGTCTGTACAGACATACTTACTGACAGATATTTTGAAATAAATTACCAAAATAATTGTAATTGGCATGATTATATTGTGTTGTTTTGACAAAATATGCAGAATTTTGCAGAATTTTCAAATATTGTTTGCAGAATTTTTAATTTTTAGTGCAGAATTCCCTCAGAAATAGTAGTTGTTCCTGCCTCATTCCACGAATACAATTACATGTACAAAGAGAATAGCTTTCAATAAACACCCACACCTCAAATCTTTGGAGGCCCTGAAACAAGGTACATAATAAAATTCGCCAGAATACTCAGGCAACCTTTTCATCATATTTCCCTCTGTTTATTTGGAGAATTATCTCTCGAAATTAAAAATGGCAACTTTATGTGGACAAGTCTGTATCTTTGAAAATTATATTTGGCCTTTTTTCTGTGTCCAGAATCCAAATTGTAAAAGTTATTGAAATGCCTGCTTTAGTAGGGGATTTTCCAAATGAGTGCCTTAAAAGGACGTTTTAATCTGGATAGGTAGTTTTCCTCTCTTGTAGATTGCAACTCTGGTCTTGCATGAAATCACTACAGGATTCAACTATCTAAGCTTAACCCTTTCTGTCCTCAGCAAAATCATACAATTACTGTTTTTGCTTCTACCTCTGCTGGTAGCTTCCAGAGGTTTTCTAACAAAGGCAGTGTTAATTTGTGGCTTTTAATAAGAAGGAAATTCCTCTTCAGCTGTTTTTTGAGCATATTCCTGAAAGTGAGGACCAATAGTGATATCAGATGTTCCTCAATCCCATAAGGAAATGGGTGAATCACTTTGAGTGATGTTTACAATGCAGCATAGGAATCCTGTAGGATCTTATCTTAAAAAGGTCTGAAAATAGAATATACCTACTAAAAGCTGCCAAGAATATTACTAATGTAATGGATTTTCTAGGAGACTGTCTTTGATAGAAACTTTAAATGGCTGTTAGACTGGGCTGATTTCATTCAGCTGTAAATCCACCTCATCCATTCCTGTGGCTTTACTGAAGACCCTGTTTTCAATAAATTATACTCTATAACTTCACTTTTAAAACTAGTTCTAGAATATGCTTTTTCTGTCATGGTTGTAGCAGAGCAGAGTATGTAACCAGATAACTCAGTTTCCAGAATGTATAGGAATGCTATAGTGACTGAAAAGAATCCAGGAAGGCTTGCTTCTAAAAGTGTCTTAATGCAGTGACTCTAAATGTATGGTACTGAAACTAGTGTGTGTACTTTCTTTTCCTTTCGAAAAGTTTTATAACTTATTAGAATCCCTACGACTGGGTCACTTGTGATCAGCCCAGGGTCTGCACAATCATGTGTCCCAAATCCAAAAGCAGAGGCATTTATTCCTTCTTTTGGTGCCATATGGAAGGTTAAAAGCTGAAAACACAACAGATTGTTAAACTGGTCCATTTTATCTTTGGTATCCCTGTAAGACTGAACACTGGAAAGTCAAACACTAGTCCAGCTTTCCAAACTCTAGTCACTTCTGTTGCAGTGAAAGAACTTGTCCCTTAGTACCCTGTTACCCTGAAGGGCCTTGTTTAGAAGGGTATGTCTACACTACGAGGGTAATTCGATTTTACTTAAATCGAATATGTGGAATCGATATTGCAAAGTCGAACGTGTGTGTCCACACTAAGGACACACTAAGGACAGTAATTCGACTTTGTGAGTCCACACTAACGGGGCGAGCGTCGATATTGGAAGCGGTGCACTGTGGGCAGCTATCCCACAGTTCCCGCAGTCCCCGCTGCCCATCGGAATTCTGGGTCGAGCCGCCAATGCCTTCTGGGTAAAAAAAATTTGTCGTCATCCGTCCGTCACTAACGCCCTCCCTCCCTCCATGAAAGCGCCGGCGGGAAATCAGTTCGTGCACTTTTCTGGTCAGTGACAGCGCGGACGCCACAGCACTGCGATCATGGATCACGCTGCGACCATCGCTGCACTTGTGGCCGTTCTCAACACCTCGCAGCTTATCATACACCTTTCCCTGAGGCAGATGCAGAGAAATCGGGCGAGGAGGCTACGGCACCGCCGTGAGAGCCTGAAGTCGGAGAGTGGCACAGAGCTGTCAGAAACCACGAGCCCCAGCGCCCAGGACATCACGGTGGCAATGGGGCATGTGGATTTTGTTGAACGGCGATTCTGGGCCCGGGAAACAAGCACGGACTGGTGGGACCGTATAGTGCTTCAGGTCTGGGATGAATCCCAGTGGCTGCGAAACTTTCGCATGCGGAAGGGGACTTTCCTCGAACTTTGTGAGTTGCTGTCCCCTGCCCTGAAGCGCAAGGACACCCGCATGCGAGCAGCCCTCACTGTCCAGAAGCGAGTGGCCATAGCCCTCTGGAAGCTTGCAACGCCGGACAGCTACCGGTCAGTCGCGAACCACTTTGGTGTGGGCAAATCTACCGTGGGGGTTGTTGTCATGCAAGTAGCCAAGGCAATCGTGAAGGTACTGCTCCCAAAGGTAGTGACCCTGGGAAACGCGCAGGTCATCATAGATGGCTTTGCCGCGATGGGATTTCCAAACTGCGGAGGGGCTATCGATGGGACTCACATCCCTATCCTGGGACCGGACCACCAGGCCAGCCAGTACATCAATAGAAAGGGCTACTTTTCAATGGTGCTGCAAGCACTGGTGGACCATCGGGGACGGTTTACAAACATCTACGTCGGATGGCCGGGCAAGGTTCATGACGCTCGTGTGTTCAGGAACTCTGGTCTGTTTAGACGGCTGCAGGAAGGTATTTACTTCCCAGACCACAAAATAACTCTTGGGGATGTGGAGATGCCTACAGTCATCCTCGGGGACCCAGCCTACCCGCTAATGCCCTGGCTCATGAAGCCCTATACTGGCGCCCTGGACACAGAAAAAGAACTGTTCAACTACCGTCTCAGCAAGTGCAGAATGGTGGTGGAGTGTGCTTTTGGCCGTCTCAAAGGGAGATGGAGAAGCTTACTCACTCGCTGTGATCTCAGTGAAACCAATATCCCCATCGTTATTGCAGCTTGCTGTGTGCTCCACAATCTATGTGAGAGCAAGGGGGAGACCTTTATGGCGGGGTGGGAGCTAGAGGCAAATAGCCTGGCTGCTGATTACGTCCAGCCAGACAGCCGGGCCATTAGAAGATCCCAGCGGGACGCCCTGTGCATCCGGGAGGCTTTGAAAGCTAGGTTCCTGAGTGAGCAGGGCAACCAGTGACTTTTCAGTTTGTGGACAGAGAAGCTGAACCTGCCCCCGTTTCTTTGCCCAGTTCATTTTGACTATCCTCTCCAGTTACATACCCCCTTCACCCCCTTCCCCTTCCCAAAAAATAAAATCATTTCGATTTTGTTAATGAACACCGTTGTCTGTGTTGCTGTTTTCGCGGGAATATTTTAAACCGGGGACGCAGACTGTGGCGGGGGGCGGGTTCAGTGTTCTGATGCAAATGATGCTTCTAAACTCCCGGAATGCCAGGCTCCGCACTGGTGGACTGGTTATTTCAATGGAGAACATGAAAAACACCTCCCAGACTGACCAGGGTAACCAGTGACTGCACTGTGTATGTGTCCTGATGCTGGACCTGACACCGCCTCTGTACCCTGCTAAAGGTCACTGTCCTGCCCAATTACCAAGCCCCTTCCCCCCCTCCAGACAGACTCTCCCTCAAAAGAACCTGACTGAAACAGTAATGGAGAGAAACAAACATTTTATTGCGAACCAGACATGAAACGTGGGGTGTGAAACTTGGACGGGGGCTTCTGTGAGGTGGGTGGGAAAGGACTTATGAAATTTTGGGGAATGTCAGCCTTCTAGTGCTAGAGCAGTCTGCAGGGGTTGACTGAAAGTTTTAACGGCCCTTGCCGCCCCTCCTTCTTTGGAGTTTGGGTGAGGGTGGTGTGGGACTTGGTGGCGGGTGAGGGCGGTTACAGATAGACTGCAGCGGGGCTCTGTCCTCCTGCCTCCGGTCTTGCAGAACATCCACAAGGCGCCGGAGCGTGTCCGTTTGCTCCCTCATTAGTCCAAGCAGCTTTTCAGTAGCCTGTTGGTCCTCCTGACGCCACCTCTCCTCCCGTTCCATGACTGCTCGGTGCATTTGTGACAAGTTCTCCCTCCACTGTGTCTGCTGGGCTCGGGAGCAGTCCATTAGTTCTGAGAACATGTCTTCACGCGTCTTCTTCCTCCGCCTAATCTGCGCTAGCCTCTGGGAGTGTGCTGAGAGGCTGGGTTGGGAGACAGTCGCAGATGTGTCTGTGTGAATTGTGAAAAGGGAGTGAATTCCTGAGACAGATAAATGAAATTGTATACAAAGAACCTAGTCTTTCTCTGTGAACAAGACCATGCACTGCACCTCTCACATGCGCACTCAGGACAAGGTCGAATTTTCGGCCGTCGCCTTCAGTGCCTGTGGACTTGCGGAGGTCTTGGACTGTTCAGAGAACTGTGGCTGGAGACCTGAACTTCTGGAGCGGGCAATAATGGTAAGCCGCAGACTTGTGGCTGCTTAAAACCCCAGCAGTAGCACTGGCCTCCTTTCACATTGAAAGCAATGCCAGTCTCTGCTGCCAGCAATCAGGACAGCATCAACTCTGCCCCTGTCCCACCCCCTCGCGGCTGTCCCAGGGAAAGATCCCTGTATGCTGCCCCTCTCCCTCCACCGCGTGGCTGTAAAGCAGTCCCAATACTAACATTCCCCTCCCTAATTCAAAGCAGGGCGTCATGAGCGACATCACCCTCCTGAGGATCCCGGACACCCAGAGAGAACGCATGCTGCGGGAAAGCATGCAGAAACCGGGGCCGTATGCCGCCATGCTATGTCGGGCCATGATCCCGGAGTACTTGATTGTGGCGTGGAGGGGGCATGTCTGCTACCACGGAGGGCCCACTAAGATCGCCCTACCCCGGAACCTGATCAACAGGCTTGAGCTCTACCTCCACGAGACCTACGAGGAGTTCTCCTACGAGGATTTCTCGTCGATCCCCGGCCACATTGACCGGATTTTCGCGTAGGTGCACTGGGACTATGGAGTGGAGCGTCTTGGGCCTGGGAATCATGGAGTAACGGACATTGTGAAAATTTTTTAAAACACTTGGGACTAAATTGAGAAGAGCCCAAGACAGAGAAATCATGAAAACCCATTTGTTACCTTTGTAAATATTCCTGTTTTGTACCTGATTATTTTTTTACTAGTTTACAGAACTTTTATAAATGTACATTGTTAATAGTATAAATATTACCGTTCTGTTTTAAATAATGTTTACATGTTTACAGCACTTACTGCTTGATCCTTCCCCTGATTCTGTGTCCGGGGTAAGGGATGGGGACGGTTGGTACGGGATCTCGGTAAGGGTGATGAAGAGCTCCTGGCTGTCGGGGAAATCAGCGGTGCCAGCGCTGTCGACTGCCTCGTCCTCCTCATCTCCTTCTTCATCTTCCTCGTCCGCTGTCATGTCCGACGAGGAACCGGCCGCGGACATGATCCCATCCTCGGAGTCCACGGTCAGGGGTGGGGTAGTGGTGGCGGCCGCTCCCAGGATGGAATGCAGTGCCTCGTAGAAACGGGATGTGTGGGGCTGGGATCCGGAGCGTCCGTTAGCCTCTTTGGTTTTTTGGTAGCCTTGTCTCAGCTCCTTGATTTTCACGCGGCACTGCGTTGCATCCCGGCTGTAGCCTCTCTCTGCCATGGCTTTGGAGATCTTCTCGTAGATCTTAGCATTCCTTCTTTTGGAGCGCAGCTCTGAAAGCACGGACTCATCGCCCCACACTGCGATGAGATCCAAGACTTCCCGATCAGTCCATGCTGGGGCCCTCTTTCTATTACATTGCACGGCCATCTCTGCTGGAGAGCTCTGCATAGTTGCCACTGCTGCTGAGCTCCCCTCGATGTCCAAAGAGGAACTGAGATTCAAACTGCCCAGACAGGAAAATGAAAATGAATTCAAATTTTCCTGGGGGTGTGGCTGGTCAGAGCATCCGAGCTCGGACTGCTGTCCAGAGCGTCAACAGAGTGGTGCACTGTGGGATAGCTCCCGGAGCTATTACCGTCGATTTCCATCCACACCTAGCCTAATTCGATATGGCCATGTCGAATTTAGCGCTAATCCTCTCGTTGGGGAGGATTACAGAAATCGATTTAAAGAGAGCTTTATGTCGAACTAAATGGCTTCCTGGTGTGGACGGGTGCAGGGTTAATTCGATATAACGGCGCTAAAGTCGACATAAAAGCCTAGTGTAGACCAGGCCGAAGTATTTTGGTATTGAACCTCACAGTGGAGTATGTATTTGAGAGCTAGGTAGTGAGGCATTGTGTGCTGTTTCCTGCCTCTAGTCTTTAATGTTGATGTTGCAATGCCCTATTTTGGGACTGGTTTTCATCACATTATACACTAGTCAACGACTGTGCTGTCTTGTAGGCCGCAGTTAGAGGAGATGCTGAGATTGGTCTGTTTCCATTTAGCTGAAATGTCTCTGGTTAGGTTTAGGGAATCCATGATTACTTCAACAAATAAACTGATTTCTAAAGGATTTGAATTATAAAGAATTTGTGCATTTTAAAGCAAAACTTTAAAATACAAAAAAGCTCTGAATAGCTCCTCCTGTAAGTTCTTGTTGTGCTTCTGTAACATAATTAATTACTCCCACCAAGCCACACAGTTTTCTGATTAATTCATAATGCTAAATATTCAGCCATATGGAAGTTTCAAGGCATAACTTCAATTTGTAATTTACATAATGTCCTAATGCCAATACAAATAATGAATGTGGTTCTCATAAATCTTGGTAACAGCCTTTATTGATGAGCGCTGCAAAATCATATCTCCAATAACTTCCAGATTAGATTAATATTTTTCTAAATGAACTCCTTAAAGCAGTTGAGATCAAACCAGACCGTGTAATTCACACAGCAAATGTCTGTTTTATCCTAAGAGTGATATCCTTGGACTTGAAAAATCTGATGTTGCCAGTCCTTTGGTTTCATATATCTTCTATGGCTTTACTGTAAGTAAACATCAAGTATAGACCATTCAATTTTCAAGAGATTGTTCATATTGTGGGGTAGAATGGGTATTTTCAGGTTTTTGAGCACCAAGTAATCTTATCCCCCAAATTAGTAAAATTTATAGTTGAGAGAAACAGGAAATGGTAGGCCAGATGTTAATAGTTGCCTCTCTTAATACCAATTCAGGGAAGTGTTTCCCACTGTTTGCCATTCTTTAGGAGACCGTACAGTTTAAAAACAAGCAAAACAATTACAATAATCTGACTGTTTTAATAAAGGA
This sequence comes from Terrapene triunguis, assembly GCF_002925995.2. Lineage (NCBI taxonomy): Eukaryota > Metazoa > Chordata > Testudines > Emydidae > Terrapene > Terrapene triunguis. The sequence continues at coordinate 2,609,101 of NW_020664541.1, read as the reverse complement.
AAAGAGAGAAAAACAAAACAGACAAGCAATAATTATTACCGTACTTCAGTTGCAGTCCCTGCGGGGTGTCTGGTGAGCTCTTAATAGAGATTATACCTTTGAAAGTGGGCCCATTTCTAGTTGGCTCAGTCTTCTTTTGGTTAGTTAAGACCAAAGTATATTTTTCCCCAAATTGGTAGTTAATCCTGTTTTAAGGATTAAGTGCTCTACACTTAAAATTTAGGCTGAGATAGCTGTGCCGCTCAGGGATGTGAAAAACCTACACCCCTGAATTCTGTAGCTATAGTGACCTAACCCCTAGTGTAGCTGCAGCTAGGTCAATGGAAGAATGCTTGTTGACCTAGCCCCCAGGGAGGTGGTGTCCCTAGAACGATGTGAGAAATCCCTTCCGTCACTGTAGCCTGTGTCTACGCTACGAGTTATTTGAGCATAGCTGTGGTGCTGTAGGTATGCTGCTTTGGTCCCCATAGTGTAGACATGGCCTCAGTGTATCATAGATAACTAAAACCATGTATAGATGGGCGAAGGAGGGTTGGTAAATCCTGTTTGGTATAGCGTGGATCGACTAAACCATTTTATAAGTAGGCAATGGTAAGTAGTCTTAATTAGGGCCTATGAAACTAAAGAAATTATTTAAATTCGGTTACATGAAAGAAGCTATTTGGGGAGATGTCTTGAAACAGGGAAACAAATGAATATTAAGAAACTTATCTAAATTAAATCCCACTACTTTTCTCTATTTACTAAGGCCAGTTTGTCCCCTAAACAGGGATACATAAACCATCTGATGATTAACAGGAGAAACTGTTACTATCTTATATTACAATAGCATTTCAACATCCCATTAAAATCATTACAAAAATTTTAATCCCTTGGCAATGCTTTTACAAATTTCATCTTCCCCATGATGCTGAAGAAACCATTCTGAACTGGAAGGTTGCTGCTTTTTGATGCTGTCCTGTACTCCTTTTTGTTCTGGTTGCAAGCAAGCAACTAACTGCAGAGATCAATAAAATTAGCTGTGAGGAGAACTGTATAGTTGAGGGATGGGAGCAGACTATGCTGCTGGTTGGTCAATTCAGAGATATTTTGTATTCTTTTCATGTTTCACTGAAGGAGGAAAACCCCTGTTCTGGATTCTGACAAGATTAAAAAAATTAGCTGCTCTCATACCTTCTGGGCTCAACAACTTTGCCGGTTGATCATGGCAGCATCTTTAGCTCAGAATATGCAGCCTGTGAATACATATGCCGCATGCTGTAACTGCTCTTCTTGATGGTTATTTTACCTTTGTGGCGGGAAGTTCTCAAAACATCTTTAAAATTATTTTTAACTTTTTTCTTCTATTCCGTCCATTTTCTTGAGAGCCTTTGCGTTCCATCAGGGTTTAACAGAAGTTGAAATTCTGCTTCATATGGATCCAAACACACTTATGTTCTATATAAGGTTTTAGTCTCCCAAAATAGTCTTTCTCTTTAAGAATTAATTAAGTTTAATCATTAATTTTAAATAGTCATGTCAGTAGGCATTCTCTGAACAGGCTTGGAAGAGGCGATTCTTGTCTTTCTAAGTTTGGTAAGGAAGTTGCTTAAGCATTGCAAAATAACTAATTTATTCAATTAATATAAATATTCTGTACTCAAATGGCTTCTGTTATTAATAAACAATTGTAGCAAGGTCACTGGATTCTATATTAGTATATAAAAATCTTACCATTTGCACAGAAACTGTTACATTACATGGTTGCGTTTAGAAATAACATATTTTGAAAATGCACATCTAGAAAGAAATTCATGCCCTCCTAAGTATTTAAGGAATTGCAACGTTTTCACCTTGAAGGGGAAACCTGAATTGAGAGGTTACAAAGGTTTTCTACAAAACATTTCCAGCTATCAATGTTTTACTTAAAGTTTCAAGGATAAAAACCTTCTAAAATTCTTTTGTAAAAGGAAAGGGTGTGTGAAAAGGCCTGATTCTATGGCTGTTGATAACTCAATCCATCCCTAAACTTTCCTACAAGATATGTTATTTGAGACACAAATCTGGTATAGAGATGAGTTTTATCTCGTACCAGAGGGATTTGGCCCTTGATCAGACAGGTTATAGCTATACTGCAATTCAAGGGGCGATTGATTGCAGCTTAGGTAAACATACTTGCACTAGCTTTACCTGTGTTAGTATGGCTAAAATAGCAGTACAGATGTGGTGGTTCTGCAAGCATGCTGTGGACCCTGGGGACCTGCTTGGGTTGCTGAAGCCCATGCTACAACATTTACATCACTGTTTTTAGCCATGTGAGCACAGGTATGTCTGTCTGAGCTGCAACTGCACCTGGGGATTATAGTGTAGAAATACCCACAATCTTGCTTGGTCTGCTAGCCTTTCTGACTAAAATGGTCCTGGGACTTAAGATCTGCTATTTGCAGTACATTCATAACTTGCAATTAAAACCTTCTCTCAAAACATACCATGAAATAAAATAACACAGAAAATAAAGCAAAATAGAAGTTATAAAAACTGTATTTCAGAGTCTGTGTAAACAGGTTTTATGGATTGTGGGGATGTGTTATTGTTGATACCGTGGAAGTCTGTCATGCTGATGGAAAACTGAAATCCTAGAGATTTCTTAAAATTCAGTCAAGACAAATGCAAGTTTGTAATAACCAACATTATAATTATACTTTCCTTAATAACAATTTTTGTATCAATATTGAGATTTTTATCTCCCACAATATTTTTTAAACTTTAGTAAAAGGAAAATCACTATAGATGAATGTACATAGCCATCACACAAGATGATTATGATGAGACTATTTATTACTTACTATGCTATTGATCCTGTCTGTTAATTATTGGTTGACCCAGCAAATAAAAGGGGGAAAAGAGAGGGGGAGGGGAAGAAGAGTACATTAACATATCACTTTGTAGAAGTTTCCAGAGAAGAAAAGTTCATCCAGATGGTTGTTTCTTGAGGCCTTTGCCATAGGGAAGGAGGGTTTGGGGCTTTCCAGTGGTATGGAAGAGGTCTTCTGAAGAGTCAATGGTAAGACATGCTGTGATGTCTGATGGATGATGATGGAGGAAGGTTGATCTTACATAGTTTGAGGGAAGAGGTAAGCTAGTCTTTAGGTATGTATGTGTTTCTGCTTGCTGAAACTATCTGTCGTACTCTACAGCATTTGAAATGTATTTGTATTGGTAATCATTGTGAAAGCTTATAGCAAGTGTTAAGAGGTAAATAAATGCTAAGTCTGACAGCTGTGGTCACTTTAAAAAAAAAAAAAAGTAATAGCTGTAAAATTCGTGTATGATTTGTTGCTGTTGCTGCTTCTCCCCCAAAGCATTGGCATATGGAGTCTCTTTCAGGGCTCATTCCTATCACCAGGTCTATTCTCATTTATATTGCCCCAATTTTACAGGGGTATGATATAAGGGTAGAGATGCCAGCCATATGTTGATGAGATTCAGTTCTGCTGATGGTGGGTTTTTTTTTTTTTTTTAATCTAGCCTACAGTGTGGGTAGTGGGGGAATTGAAGTGTCAGTTCTGAATTAAATCCCAGAAAGACTGAAGTCATGCTAATAAGTAACTGTTTTGATGTGCTTATAAACGCCACTACCTTGTCTGCAATGAAGGGCACTTGCCCTGTAACATGTAGAATAGTATTCAGCGTAGCTCATACAGGGCTCATCACTGACTCTGGAGAGTCAAATAACAGCAATCACTAAAGCACACCATCTTCATTGCCTGCTAGTGAGAAGACTCCATCTGTTTGTCTTATGGGAGGCTTGATGATAACATGCATTCATGACCTCCGTGCTGCACTACTGCAACTTGTTTTACATTGGGTAGACAAAAAATGTGTTAAGAAACTTCAACTAGTATGCACTGCAGCAATCTGTGGAATAGATTGAAAAAAGCATATCATTGGGCTCCAGATGTCCTTGTGTTCTAGGTTTGAGTTCAAATCTGTGATTTTTAGTTTTGGGATAAGTACCCAGAGTACACGATGTGTACTATAGATAGCTGTATTTATAAATTTATAAAGAAACAAAATCAGATAAATCTGCATAAGTAACAATTAGTCAAAATATGAAGTTAAGATAGCTATTTAATGTGGACCTGTAAGGATGCATTGTTAATGCATTGTTCTGACCTTGGTCACAAACAAGTTCATCATCCAATCCATTTATGCCTATTGCCAAATAATACAACTCGGCGTGGCTGACAGTTCATGCTGAGAAGTGTAGACATGGCATAGCAAAGGGTGCTGTAGATCAGGATTAAGTTGCATTGGCTGAGATGTCTGGGGGTTTTGTACTTAAATAGCAGTTGGGGTGATGTAGGACCCAAGTACTTTGACAAGGCTATGTGTGGAAAGCTTTCAGAAGCAGTGAGGTGGAGACTGAACCTTTTTTTTCTTTCTTTTCATAAATTGTGAATTTATGGAAGACAATGTCTTTGGCCGAGGAAGTACACTTTTTCATTTAAGTACATTCTGTGAACAGTCAAATTAATTTGCAAATCTGCATTAGGATGTGTTTTGGCTTGCTCTTGGTAAGAAGGAATTTAAATTTTTTTTAATCCAGGGTTTGAGGTAACTTGGAAAATTGTATATTGTAGTAGAAAGTAGAGCCCTCAGTATCTCATAGTGCTGGCTTTACTGTTTTAGATACACGTTTTGAATTGTTGCTATTGAAATAATGTAGTCAATGAAGCAGCTTTCTTAAACTGACTTTAATTTAGTCACTAAATCAAAAATACTGTAACTAATTATTTTAGTACAGATCTAAACTCCAGCTTCTACAGGTCACTTGTCTTTTGACTGAATAAATAGCTAAAATGTCCCTTTTTCAAGTCAGTAAAGGAGAATGTAGGATGTGATTGGATCAGCTCAAGGATCAAGATTAAAATTGTACTGGGAGATGAATTTCCAGATGTAGATGGTAGTTTTCAGAACTCTTCAGTTGTGCACAAGGAAAAAGCAGAGCTGGAAGGGCAGCTTCTGGAAAGAGCCTTCTGAGTTTTATGAATTCTATTTCCTTAGGGGTAAACTGGAGGCAGTGGTGAAAGGAAGAAATGGTTAAGCTTATAGGCTTCCTGGGTTGGAGAAATAACTAATAGCAGGTGTTGGTATTTTAGAGTATCATGGGGTAAACTAATTTAATTGCCTTGCATAGTTTTGCCTGTGGCACTTTGGGGGACAAATTGGAGACTTGTTTTCCACTGGAATCATTGGCTGTGTTTGAATTCCTTAAACTAATGGTTTGTAGCAGCCCATATCTGGCTCAAACCAGCAACTTAACAGCCTAGCAAAAAATAATGGAGATTTTAATTACTTTGTTTGTGTAATTTGACTTTGTCACTGATTCTATTAGCCTCTGGACTGCATAAGTCTGAACATTATGTTTGAGGAGAAGAGATTAAAGCAGTTACTGTAAAATTCCTTTTGAGCTGTGTACTTAAACTACTTTTTGAAAGGAATAAAGCAAACACATAGTGTTTCGGTAGGGGGTTGAAAAGTTGGAATACTAAAGTGCACAGTGCAGCTTGCATAGTGTGCCAGAAAACTGCAGACAGAATTCCATAGAAGAGAATGAAATGGAACAAGGAATAAAAGAAATTCTATTCCCGTGAAATCAATTTTAGTCTGTTCTGACTGCAAAAAACAGGCATTTGTGTTCACTGAAGAGCACTGCAGGGGAAACTACCTTAGCATGTCATACTTGCCAATGAGTTACTAAACTCCCCGCTGTAGTATGGATCATAACAGCAAAAGCATTAAGCAAAACTGGGAGCTGATATTTGTGTGCAAAATGTCTGACTAACAATGCTATGAGGAGCAGTCAGCACAGCAATGTATTTCAGATGACCTTTTAACAATTTTCTCATCAGTGATTGCCAGTAAAAAGGAGATCTTCAATGAAGGTGTCCTAGAATGTGCTATCAAATACCGAATGTCTCATTGTAACATAGAATTTGGATGTGCTTAATGTGCTATTGGAATGTGCTCAGATATTATAAGCACAGTATAAAATCCTATATAGAATAGAATGCATTTATGATATCTTCAGTGAACCTGGAAGTACCAAGAAGATTTTTGGGGTGAGGTCATCTTCAGAGATTTAAGATAATCTTTTAATTGATGTGCAGTATGTCCTCATTGATTGGCTAGGATTTATTTGCTCAGATCAGACCTTAATTTGGTGGGGGAGGGAGGAGTAGGTGGAGAGGAAAGGTTGCTTTTAATTTCACCTTAAAATAGTGGCTCTGTAGCTGTGAACAAGACATTCACAGCACTTGTAGTAACTACGAGGGAATTTGTACAAGCCTTGTTCATCTTGGTATGGTCTCGGTACTTTTTTTTGTCTAACATCTGTTGTGTAGGCTCTCCCAAGTTCTTAAATTACTAGAGTTGCATAGATGAATGATACTCTATTTGAGAATTTTAAAATACTTTAAGTTATGTAATCTAGTACAGGATATGTGAGGCTGGGGGCTGGAATTTAAGAAGTATAGGCAAGGGAATAAAATGTGTTAAGTATGGGAGTCACCTTAAGAATGATTGCAGCTGTAATATATGTTGCCTGTGCCTGTGGTAGACTGTTAGTGCTGGCCAGAAAGGGTGCAGAATGTGTAAGGTGCTTTAATCATTAAGGAAATATTCTTTAAATGTTGAGAAAAAGGACTCTGCTGTTGAAGTAGGTGTTAGCACCATGCTGTAATTGGATTGACTTGGTAGGCAGAAATATGTCCTGTATCACAGCTCAATGCCTGTTGCTTTCTTAATATATTAAATAGTGCCAACAAACTTTGGTCAGGTTGTTGTACTGGACATTGACCCATTCCTTTCAGTTCAGTAGTATCTAATTTGCTCGGGGGGAGGGGGTTAAGCCAAACATTGTGGTTCTAGTTTACGTGCAATGTTAATTATTGCAGCAAACATGGGCAGAGAATGAGCAGACCATCTAGGCTGGAGGTGGGGCATAAAGCAAGCAAAGATCCCCACTCTGCCTGCCTCTGTAATACCTTTGCTATTAGGAGAGGGGTGGTGGAGGAGGAGCACTTGAGTAAGCTTACCTGCTGTTTAGCATTTAGCGTTTCTGTTCTGGGGTCTGGAATGGAGCAAGCAGCCATCAGAACAGAGCTCTGATTTCTGCAAACTCATGTACAGGACTAAGGGAAGCACAAGTGGCTTGAAACAAGAAACCATGCTCCCCTTTAATTTTGACGTCTGCTTTCCTTCTGCCGTGCGTTAAGTCTATACCTAACAGACCCTCATATTGGAATATTTTTTTATCTTCCATCCCATTTTTGGTGTCTGTCTCTCTCTCTCTCCTGATGGATTTTACAAAGAGAGAGATTTGCCCGGTGTTTGTCATAATTAATTCCCACTGTTGTTGCTGCTCTCACAAGGACGGTGCTAAAGAGGTGGGTAGGAATTTCTACTGTACTGGATAGGCACATGTAGCTCAAGTAAGGCAATTGCAGTAGGAGCCTTTCATGAACAAGTCTGCTGGATTTGTCTTACTTAACATAAACTGCTTTGGTTTCAGTTAGTGGGAGACCTGATTTTGTATTTAGGAAAAACTTAAATGTCTTATGTGGGGGTGAGAGTTCTGGGAACAGCAAATATAATGGAATAATGAAAACTGAGTCTATTCCTCATCTTACTTTGTGCCTGTCATAGAGAGGTGACTTGTTCTCTTCTGAATAATTATAACAAAACTCTCATACTGTTGTACAGACTGTTGCTGTATAGAAACTGAGGGTGAGTGAAGGTTGGAGCTCCTATGAACTTTTAAAACTGATCTTCTGGAATATCTTATTAAAAACATTTCTTTAGATAGCTAATGGTCTTGCACAGGTAACTTTTTTTTTTTGTTTGGTGCTTCAGTTGCAAGTAACAAAATAGTGCTAAGTGAGTTAAATATTATTCAAAATCCAAACAAAACCATCCTAATTCATAATACGTCATTTTTATCTATCCTGTTTGTGCTACTTTTAGCTTAATTTGGTGTTAGAATCATTTAGCATTGACTATTTGCTCCATAAGAACACATACAAGTGACACTTCTGAATTGGTAAGGGAAGATAATTAAGTATTCATTGCTACAATTTTCTGGATGTAATCTGGATCTGAACAACGTGATACGGATCATGCAAAATACAACACAGTTGTTTCTCTTCCTGGCATTCAGAACTATTTTGAAAGAATGTTCTGGAGTTTGTTCAGAGTTACCTATGTTAGCTTGTTTTGATTTGTTCAAGGAACATTAGAGACTGCTGTTGGATTTTAGAGCACCCTTTCTGTTTGATTTGATAAATTCACAAACTTACTCTGAAAGATGTATAAAATATTCAACTAGTGAACTTGCTTTTGTTGTAAATGTGGATGCAGATTGTAAAAAAAAAAAAAAAAAAAGAGTATTGGACTTCATTTTTGTCCAGTTAAAATATCCACACTCTCTGCCTCATCAAAGCCCTTCTAATTATACATCAGCTGGATCTTGTGTTTGATTTCTGAGCTAATCTCGATAACTTCTGTATTACAGCTTGGTCTATTATATATTAATAGCTAAAGACCTGACTATTATAGATAGTGCCTTGGTATCATGTTGATAGGCACATTAGCAATGCAAGGAAGTATTTAAATGCTCTGCTGTCCACCCAAAAGACGAATTTTGTGTATTAAACAGGTCTAGAACAGGTATCTGTAACAAATACATGTCAGTTCCTTGAATCTGCCATTTGTAAGAGCCCATTATTCTTTGTAACAAACACAGGTCAACCACAAAAGTAGTGGCAGGTATTCAGTCCTGTTGTAACTGAGCATCGCCACTCAGGAGTGGGAACCCACAGTTTCTAAAAAATCCATTGGCTTGTCCTCACTCCTGATTCTTCCTAATGAGCTTGGAGAAGGGGAAGATGTGGGAACTGTGCTTCTAAATACATGACACATGCATACCCTCAACTAGTTAATATGAACTGCTTGAGCCAAGAAACTGATAAAGTATGCCCTTGAGTATCTTCAGCCTTCCAGGGCCTGTTGAAAGAGTGTATGGTTGCACACAGGACACACCAAGGTCACTTGAAGCACAGGACCTCTTTCCTCATTTTCTCCCTCATTACAGTATGCTTAGAAACTATGTTGTATGCAGCCAGGCCTTTCTGGTTGAGAAGGGGCTTCCTGACTGATTACAGCCTAAGGCAGTGGGTAATAGTAAAGGTACTTGAAATATCTGAACTTTAAATATCCAAGAGTATTTTTCAGTCATTAACTTGGTAACGTTTGTAGTTACCCCCTTATTAACTTCCTCATCACTTACAAGATCTGATGCAGTTGCAAGGATGGAACATAGAATAAAGTACCATAAACAGGAAACTTTCTCATTTATTTCCTTAAGCTTACGTCCAGCTGTGCCAGCCATTTTTATATTTTATTTCTTTGCTTTTCTGAAATGAGATCTTCCCAAAGATCCTTAACTGACATCTTACGTCTGTTGCTGCTGTCAGTGATGTAAATTGGAGTATATGCAGGCTGTTGCTACTTTCAGGACTCTAGTTATTTAGGGTATATATGTGATGCAGCTGGGAGTGTGCCCCCCAGCCCGGGTAGACAGAGGCACACTAGCTTTGTTGGAGCTAGTGTGCTAAAAATAGCAGTATCTGTTGTGGCATGGGTGATGGAACAGGCTAATGGGTGGTGGAACAGGCTAGCTGCCATAGTATAAATCTGCCTGACACTCACCCCCTCCACCCCCACCCCGAGTCTGTACTCGAGTGACTAACCTGTGCCACAGCGTCCGACTGCTATTGTCGCGTGTCCATCTATTTGGGCTGGGAGGCACACTACTAGTTGCAGTGTAGACATAACCTGAGGAGCCCCCTGTGCTCGAAATACCTGGGGTATAAATTACACAATGGATCATGTAGCCAAAGTAACCACCTTAGAAGTCTGAATACCTGCTCTCAATTTAAGCTTGGGAAGTGATCATATTTAAAGAATTTAGCTTTGCTAATTGTTAGTACTTTAAGCAGTAAAATGATTAGAGACCAAAAAAAAAGAACCAGGAATTTGAGGAGAAAGTTAAAGATTAAGATAATTTTAAGATCTATTGCAATGCAGTACAATGCTTGCTAATGTCTTGCTGGAAAACTGGGAGATTGAGTGCCCATGTTGCTGTATCAAGTTTACTTTTATAAGCTCTGGTCTGGTGTCTTATCAGCTGAGCCATTGGCCTCTGATAAAGTTCTCATTTTCAAAAAAGCTTTTAAAAAGCATTCTTAATGTTCACTGAGAGGCCCTGCTCCGGGGCTTACTTTTGTCACACTATACTCTTCAGTTTTATGAATCTTAACTTCAGGGATCTGTAAGCTAGAGCAAAGTTTAGAGCAAGGAAACAGGTCCTCCAGAATAGAATCAACCAGATGTTTGGATTTTTTGTGTGAAATACATCCAGCATACTTAATTTTTGGTTATTAAATACACTTCTCCATTACTCTAGGTGCATGAACAATGCATACTAAAACTACAGCTAATAACAATAGAAGGCATTAGAAATCTGGACTCCAGGGCTTCCCCTTCACTCATCCATCCCTGTTGGAACCCACCTCTCCCTCCCTTGGAAGAGTCTGAGAGAGAAAATAAGCTGTGCAGCATGCCTGGAAGGTCCACAAACCACCCTCAGACCAATAGAGAAGGGAATTTAGTCTAGGAATCTACTGAAAATACTATGTTAGCCCCCTTCCATTTAAATGAGGGACTGTTAGCCTGAGTTTCTTAGGGAAAAGGTTGAGAGCCACTGAACTATGACCTTCCTCCCATTACACAATATGGGAAGGGCAGAGTGGTATGTTTGTAACCACCAGGTTGAGAACCCTTGCCCTAGCTGATGTATCATACAGGGAGAATGTCTCTAGGTGCTCAGGACACAAACCATGAAGGTTTGAAATACTTCATATAGCGCTGTTCCTCGACTGCTACTTCAGGACTGGCTCTGTGCTTGGTTTCATTGTGATCCACCAGAGGTGCAGGCTGATAGTTCAGGTATACATTTAGTGCAGTGATCGACACCAGAAGTAACAGATCTGGTAGCTGAATTTAAGTTTATAGTTTACTTTGCTGCAAACTGAGACTTTAGATAACTAAAACTACGAATAAACAGAATTAGCTGCTTCCTCTTTCAATGTGTTGCCATCTTTAATATTAAGTGGAGATGAAGACTGAGTAAAGTGAAGTTCTGTGGGCCCAATTCTGCTTTCCTTAATGTGTGCACAGCCCCCTCCAAAATCAGTGGGGATGTTGGTCACATGTAAATAAGGGAATTTAGCCCCATATATATCTGCACTGGCTTCCATAGGATCCTTATGGAAAAAGTGCTGTAAGAGGTGATTTTGCTTACTCTTTTTCTCAGGAGAATGCCCTTGTATTGCTAAAAGTCAGTGAAGTGTTGCCAGTTAGAGCTGCCTGTGTAATCATAACATCTATTTGTGCTGTCAGACTGTCCTGCCTTATCAGATTTATTTTTGACTCAGAGGCGGAGGTATAGGGAAGTCTCCAATCAGTCTATGTCTAGGACACTGAACAATTTACATAGACATCCAGACAGATTGTTTTTGGAGCTGAATTCTTTCCTTGAAGATGAATCTATGCCTAAATCTTTCTGCTTAACTGTAATTTGGAACAATTCTAGGAAGCAATCTAACTCTTTGCTGTGTGTGTTCAGGTGATCATGTGGGTTAGTGTACTGGAGCTGCAAAGAAGACGCTCCCTTCTGAGATGACATGTGCCCCTCTAGCCAACAAATTCTTCTAAAGTTTAAAATGGCTGAGTAGTGCCTAACTGCTAAAGCCCTCAAACTATATAGGGGATGTCTGGTAGAGAAAAAGGATGAATCTGTTTTTGAAAGATCAGTAATGAATGATTGAGGAACAAGACATCCGGTGCCAGATTTATCTTTGTAGTTCACACCACAGAATATGGGTCTATGTTAATATGAAGGTTGTTTCTGCAATTCTTAAACGTCATTACAAATTAATTAGTGGGCTTCCTTGTTGCTGTATCCCCACTGGTACTTCTGTGTGTTTCAGGGAGTCAAGCCAGCTAGCTTTGATAAAGTAGCAATTCCTGAAGTGAAGGAGATCATCGAGGGATGCATCCGACAAAACAAAGATGAAAGGTAAGCTCTCCTTCTTTGAGGCCCAGGCAGCTGTATTTCAGCTCAGACTAAAGCACTGGAATAGTCCTATAAGGCTTCAGATACTATGTATTGGAAACTTTCCGGATAGTGTCGTACATATAATTCTGATAAAACATTGAGGTCTTGAGAGCGGTCATGACTGATATGATGCTGAGTGTGATTTGGGCTATTCTATACTGACCACATTGTGTTAGCTGATTTGATTATTCACAACGGTGTTCAAACCCAGTCACTCTTTGTAGTAGAGAAAAGTGATGCTCTTTCTTACTGTGCCTGTACAGGTTGACATCACCATTTGTACTCTGCAGGGATGTATTGTTTGGAATATAATCTGCACAGGTGCTTCCCAAATAGCACTAAAGTTGAAGGCCTAAATGTAGGGCATAAGACCATAATTACCTCTAGGTAAGAGGAAGTGTGAAATGGAGGATTATTCCTTTCATCGAATACCCATCTCCCTTCCACTTGGTTGCTGAGGCCCAGTGTCACTGGCATCTACCAGTTGTGGGAAGAAAGATAGGTGAAGCTCTCTCCAGCACTGGTAATGTTACTACTTTTGCTGAGAGGGATGATACGTTGCCCGGGCTGTCAGAGATAAATACAGATCTCAAACAGAATGAGACAGTTGGGTAAACAGTGAGGAGATGACTGGTCTAGGGTTTGGAGGCCATCTTGAATAGAATACTGACTTGTTTATTTAAATGGCAGTGTCCGCTGTGCCCAATATGTGGACTAACAGATGTATTATGGTACTTTAACCTTCATAAAGCCATACTGTTTCAAGAGTTATTTTATGATATGCTGGCCATTATTTTAAGTAATTAATGTGATGTTGGGCTGATAGGATTAGGGATTTGTAGTTGAGATGCAAGTGAATTTTAAGCCACTAACTGTTGCATGCTTTTGCATCATCTTGGGGTTAATCGTTTATTGCATTTTGAAAAGTTTCAAAAATTGGCACTGGAAAAGAAAAACTTAATAGCAGATTTAATCCCCCCATCCCAAAAAACAAACAGAGGAATTAATGGGAGTAGTATGAAAAGCTGAGAGTAAGCTTTTTGGGATCACCATTCAAGGAAGATGATGTTCCTTACTGATTTTGTCAAAACCTAATCATTGTGTATCTTCTCTTCCTTTCCACTTCTCTATCCTGATATGTATAGATATGCTATCAAGGACCTTTTGAACCACGCTTTCTTCCAGGAAGAGACTGGTGTGCGGGTAGAACTAGCAGAGGAAGATGATGGAGAGAAGATTGCCATCAAGCTCTGGTTACGAATTGAGGATATCAAAAAGCTTAAGGGCAAATACAAGGACAATGAGGCAATAGAGTTTTCCTTTGACTTGGAGAGAGATGTCCCAGAGGATGTAGCACAAGAAATGGTAAGGGCTCTTGTGTCCTTTTTGGGCATTTGTAACTGTGTTTTTTAGATTAGATCAACTCTCACACTTTCTTCTGAGGTTGGGGTGTAACCTGCCATGCTTTTATTGTCCTGGCAGACATAAGTGGGTGAGGGACTGGTTGTGTTTGGAGCGAACCTTCAGAGGAGACTGGGAAATTGAAGATTATACAGCAGAGCTGTACTTGTTGTATTGGTGTGGCAAGATGTGATATTGAACATCCATGTGTCCTGCTTTAGGTGGAGTCAGGGTATGTCTGTGAAGGGGATCACAAGACAATGGCCAAAGCGATCAAGGACAGAGTGTCTCTGATCAAGCGAAAGCGAGAGCAGCGTCAGTTGGTGCGAGAAGAGCAGGAGAAAAGAAAGCAGGAAGAAATCAGTCAGAAGCAGCAGTTGGAGCAGCAGCTACAAACAAATGCTACCCAGGCAGGGGCAAAGCACCCTCCATCTGCCACTGGTATCACTGCCATCCCCACTACTTCAGCATCAGTGTCCACACAAGTAGAGCCTGAAGAGCCAGAGGCTGATCAGCACCAACAATTGCAATATCAACAGCCCGGCATATCTGTTCTGTGTAAGTATATTGCCTTAGGCCATTCAGGATGTACTCTCACCCCCTTTAATTTTACTCTCCTTCCTTCTGGGGAGTCTTACTGATTTCCCTTTCAAGTGAAAAATCAGGTTACATGAGGCTGATAATTCTGCCCACAGTGGGGTATCCAAAGTATTGAGTTGCTGCTTCATTTCTTGCTCTTATATCTGGAACTCTATAGTAGTATATGATTGTAAGAGGAAGAGAAAATAGTGAGAGGCTAGTTGATCTTCCGTCCATATATGCACTAATAAAATGAGAGAGAGAGAGAGAGAGAGAAACATAAATTACCATTTGCCCTGTATAGGCAGCTGGGTATTAAGATCTCTTTTGGATATACTCAGACTTGAAAGATACACCTGTGTGTGCAAGGCAATGAGGCTGTTCATCCTCTTTAAAAAAAATTAAAAAATAATAATAAAAAAGAACCCCTGGTTAGCAGAGAGGACCTCGTAACATTTTCAAAAGAGCAGCTGAGGTCCAGAGCAAGGCAGAATTAAATCAAACTTCTTATTTCCACATTTAGTTGGGAATAACTTTTTGATAACTCTGTCTCAAAGGAGCTGTTGAAATGATTGTCAGTGGCTTTCCACACTCCTCTCCTGATCATACGGATCAATTTAGTTCAGAGTTGGAGATGGAGCTCTGAGACAGAATACTCAGGGATATATCCATATATAGGTTTGCTATATTGGAGGAAGAGAATCTTAGTTTTGGACCAGTTTTCCTCTTAATAATCCATAAAATATTTAAAAACTGCCAGTGTACTGGGTACTGTAGATGACGCAATGAAAGTAAACCCTGCCCTGAAGACCTTAGTTCAATATAGGACCTGTTGTGGAGCCTGGAGGAGATGGAAGACATCCTGTAGTCAGGGCAGGTTGTGAGACTGACATTATTGCGTGCAGATAATAAAGTTTTTTAAGGCTAAGATTTTCAGAAGGGTGCTTAAAGTTAGACTTCCAAATTCATACTTAAACACCTGAGTAAATGGCCTGACTTGGACAGTGCAAAGTACTTGTAAGCTCTGACTTCAGTTATGAACTGCTGGGAGCTTGGCACTTTGGAAAATCAAGCAACATACATTTCCGAGCCTAACTTTAGGCACCCATTTTTGAAAATCTTGGCTTGTAATATTCAAGCAAGACTGTAAAGCTTGTGAGTCCACAGTATTGTTTTTGAAACTAAAGTCTTGTGGTTTTTATTTTCAGCTGATGGGGCAGTTGACAGTGGTCAGGGATCATCTGTTCATACTGAATCATGTGTGACTAGCCAACAGACTGTGTCCTATGGTTCCCAGCATGAACAGACTATCTCAACAGCTACAGTCCAGGGATACACAACTTCAGTTGGCCAAGTGCAGTCTCAACAACATGGAGGATATCAGCCACCCACAGTGGTAAGCACAAACCTCAAAAGGCACACAGAACACTATGGACTACTTCAATCTGTTTGTCTGGTTTTGTCACAAACTTTCCTCTTCCCTTTCAATCTGCAGTGTATATATTTAGGCTTGGAAGGATAAGATTTTTATTGGTAAATGTTGATTTTACCATACACACAAACGATGAAAAAATATTTCCATAGATGATCAAAATTTACAGATAGGCAAAGTAAGAAAAATGCTGCTTGAGAACTTGAGCTTGATTTAGGGATACTTACTTTATATATTTTGGCTTGAGATACTGACAGTTTGTGTTATAACAGTTATAAAGCTTAACTTTTTGAACCTCACATCTACTGTAATTAAATAATTGTCTGCCCTCCATAATTTTCCACAACTGTGAAAATTTAAATTGATAAAATTATTAAAAAGTGCTTAAACCTATAGTTTTGCACAACTATGACAATTTAAATCTATAATAAAAATGCTTAAAATATACATTGCTATTGTGTCAAAATTATATAAAAAAATACAACTTGAAATCTGCCAAGCCTGTGCATATTGTATGCAAATACAGACTCTATTTGAAACACTTCAGGCTGTATGCAGACCTTCTCAAATGCAGCACTTCATTTAGGATGAAGAGGAAGTAATCTTCTGGGGTTTTTTGGATACATTTAGAGTGAAATGGGTGGATTAGTATCAGTCTTGACTGAGGCCTGGTCTACGCTACCCCCCCACTTCGGACTGAGGTACGCAAATTCAGCTACGTTAATAATGTAACTGAATTCGAAGTACCTTAGTCCGAACTTACCGCGGGTCCAGACGCGGCAGGAAGGCTCCCCCGTCGATGCCGCGTACTCCTCTCGCCGAGCTGGAGTATCGGCATCGACGGCGAGCACTTCCGGGATCGATTTATCGCGTCTAAACCAGACGCGATAAATCGATCCCAGAACATCGATTGCCTGCCGCCGGACCCTCCGGTAAGTGTAGACGTACCCTGATGCAACCCTAATTTGAGGGTGTTATCTCACGTTGAATTCTATGCTTAGTCTCACTCAGGATAGGGTGGTGCTTCAGCTACACTTAACAGTGAGCATGGAAGTTCCAAGGATCAAGAGTCCTTGAAAGGACAGACAGTTATTAGAATAACTTAGTGAGAGCTGCTCTAAAAATGTGAACTTGCTACATGTGTATTCTGTAAGGCTTTGATTACAGGTGTCACAGGTAAGAATTTTGAACCATTATGGAATGCTGCATGTAAGCACTCCAGACTGAAGAGATCCCACATTTGTGTGTTCCCATTTTATTTATAGCTTGTCTTGAGTTGCTTGTCAGTTGCCATGCATATTCCTTTCCCTGGAAAGTCTGCAAAGGCCACAAATACCCTTTCCACTATGTTCATCTGCTACCCTTTATTTGGTACCCTTTTTTCTCCTTGATATGTTTTCAATGCTGACTTTGTAAGAGCTCTTAAAAAACCCTGCCTTTCACTGCTGTAGTATTTATATTTCAGTTCAACAGTCATCGCTGGCTCCTTTATTTGCAAACTCAGAAGCAAATAATGGTACCATATCTGGAGAATACAAAACCATTTTCTGTTGAGTCTTGGGAATCCTCAGGTTTCTGTTTTGGTATCTATAGCAGGGAATTTTATTGGAGTTGTTAGTGGTGTCAGCCTTTCACTTTGAAGAAACTTACCAGTTGCATTGATGAATAAACGGCCTCTCCATCCTTTCCAAAGGCACTTAACCTGAAGGTTTGTGGCGCTGTTGATTCTTAATCAAATGAACCTTCTAAGCCGTCTAAAGTAGTTCGATGCTTGCTCTCTTAATTTCCCATATTTCAATCCAAGGATGTGGCTTGGACCAAAAAACATTCCAGGCTTGACATGGCTGGTTTCCAGATTGAATGACTAGAGTAACAGTAGGGAACCCACTAACAATTCTGCTGAGCAGTCCAGATACTAATCTGAAAAATCTTGCTAAAATCAGTGATAGACCTCCAGAAAACCACCAATCTGGATTTTTTTTTTTTTTACATTTGGAGTTCAATTCTCTTTGAAGGCAAGGGGCAGTTCATTGTGAGAAATTTCAAGGACTAGAGGAACAAATCTTGAAATTATGGGCTGGCTACTATACTAACACTTCCATCTTTCCTTTTTACAAGTATTTAATTAGGTCAGATTCTGACCTAATGGCTTTGGGGTTGTCAAAATCACAAAATCTTGGCTCTTTATTTAACAAAGTCATCTTCTAGAAAATGCAGTAAAACTAATATTAAAGAAGCAATTTTTTCCAAATATTAAACTCTAACTTTTTGCTCCACAGTTCATGTTGTGGATGATGCTTAACTCCTTATGGTAATCACTTGACTGAATAAAGCACTAAATGTATCCTATCAGTCCAGTTATATGTATAGGAAGCTAAACTCCTTTCTAGAAAATGAAATAGGTTTTGTGCAAGCAGAAAGACTGGAGAGACAAGTACCACTGACTTTGACATACACACCTTCCCCCACTCAACCTAGTGTGGACATCTGAAGGCTGTGCATTAAGCACCTAGGGTCTTTCATGTGTAGAATTGCTTGGTACTGGAAATACCACTTCAAAGCTTCCTGAAATGAGTGTACAGTGAGAAAATATCTCCTATATGTCAGCCCTGCTCTTCGTGTGCACATACAAATTGCTTCTGGTAGGAGCACTAATGGAACCCTCTTCACCGTTGAATAATCAAAGGCAAGCTTGAGTCCTCAGAGGTGCACACTTCCTGTTCCCTGTGTGCTGGCCTTCATTAAACTCCCTCATATCCTTTTGCCCACATAGCAATCAGCATTAGTCTCATCATCATGTATGTGTGATTTTTTTTTTTTATTTTAGCTCATTACAGTTGTACAACTTTTCATTTTTAAAGCATTCATTTCTTAATTTTGTTTTCCTCCTTAGCCTCAACGTGGTCGTAGCATGTCAGTTTGTGTCCCCCATCTTTCTGCTGTTCCCTCTCTGCCCTGCATCCTTCCCAGTATTCCTTCTACCCCACCGCCAGCATTGTGTGCACCTCTTTCTCCTTCCTACCTTCGGACTGCCCCTGAGGAAACCTTTGCAGAAAAGCTTTCTAAAGCACTGGAGAATGTCCTGCCCATGCACTCTGCCTCTCCACGCAAGCACCGACGCTCCAGCCTGCCCTCCCTCTTTGTCAGTCCTGTATGTGTTACTGTACGCCTCCTGGTACACAAAGATAAGTTACCATTAAATACATCCTGGTTTGGTTTATTAAAAGTAAAGAGGAGCCGTTTTTTTTTTTTTTTTTTTTAATCCTGTGCCCTATGCAACTAGAGTGCTGATTCCTTCTCTTTGGGAAGCACCGTGCTTATGTAACAACTAATGAGCAATGTTGGCCTGAAGTTTGATTAAAGTTTTAGGGAAAGGACTGAACGTATCAGAGGATAAAGAGAGAAGTTACAATCTAGTCTCTGTCCCATAAGGTTAGTGCACCTGCTTCTGCTTTTAGGCAGTCAGTGACATTCTTTCAGCTCCTGGATAAAATTGTTAATGTCAAATATGACCAGGTGTTAAAACTTACTAGTAGCAGCTGGTTTGCTCCAGAGCACTGTTTTAGTGGGGACAATGACCTTTTAGATTTATAATGTTAAAACAAATCAGAAGGGCTTCTATCAGTAGGAGTAGCAAACAGTTCAGCTTCCTTCTTCTGTTTGATTCTGGAGGGAAGTTACAGTTAAGTTTCCATTGATTCCTATATAAATATTGTCTTTTGAGATGGAAAGACTGCTTCTGTTAGAGCAGATGTTAGATGCTAAGAGCATGAATGGAAGGCAGTCTTTCCAGAGTAAATTGATTCCATTTGAAGTTAGAAGTGATTTTTGGCTTCAATTTATTCTTTAATTTGAGGAAATATTTCCTTTTAAGGGAAGTTGGAGAATACAGAATCAGTTTCCAGAACACAGGAATAGAGTATAAAGGACATGTCCTTATTCACTTTACTGTGCACTATGGGAGTTTGCAGCTGCTTTTTCAGAGGGGAAATTAAGTGATCTGTTTGATTATAGTGAGCTCAAAGAATCAATCACAATCTCATGGCGAAATCAGTTGCTGGTAGCTCTTGAAGAATCTTCCTAAAAGAGGGACAATATTGCATCATGGCTCAATATGCTGGGGCAAAGTGAGATGAAAGCATGTCACCAAACATTTGGAAATGATGCTCTTGATTGTTACCCTGCTGTTGAATTATCCTTGAACCAGATCTTCCTAACTGACTTGAACTTCTAGCCAATTGGAAGCAACTTCTTGGCAATTTCTTTGACTCCAATAGCCTGTAGTAGTCAGTGATTGCACAGTTGCTGCTGTTCTCCCAAGAGCAATTAAATAAATATGTAAGTACTGTTGGTGTAGAAAGTATGAGGTGCTAGTGAAAATCAGTAGTGACATGTATAGTAAAAATGCATCACTATTACAAATTACAGTACAACTTTTCCTCACCCTTCATTTTGGCCCTTGGAAAAAAAGCCAGGATGAGCCGAACCTAACACTTTAATCAAAAAGTGTATAACTTTGCTTTTGAGAACTTCACTGCTGATTTAATACAGGTCTATTCAGATTGGAGATGCAAGAGTAGTCTAGTCAATTCTAATGAGTGTTAATGGCTTGCCTACTGAGTACCATAAATGTGAAGGGCAGTTGAAATCAACTGAGTCCAAAGATGATGCAACATGAGTGACTCTTAAGAGATGTCTTAATCTTGCGACCTTAGAAGGTTCATTCCGTTGCCTTTTAGCATATAGCAAGTACTGAATGGTTTCTGAGAGGGTAACACTACATCTTCATGGGAGATAATCAGAGTTAAGTAACCAAAAACTGAAGATCTCTTCTCCCTTTCTTGCCTTTTTTGTGTACCTTGTAAACACACAATCAAGAGATTGTTGCCTCACTGCTAGCTAGTTCAGAGTTTGTTGTTTTGGTATAATTTGCACACAAATCAGTAACTCAAAGGCTTAACTTAAAGCAGTTGCAGGTATCGTGAAAGTAAGTCTGTTTCATTGTCCGCAGCAAATTATCTCTCTTTTTGTGAATGAGAAGAAGGGGGCTGTTATGGAAAAGCAGCTTCTAACAAAAGCAAATACTTCCATATGCAGTCATGTTCACCATGGATGTATTTAATGGATATTTACATTTTGTAATTTCCAAAGCAATGTATGTTATTGATCATGAACTTGGAGTAGTCATTCTATAAGGTTACTACACAGAGCTGCCTAGTGAGCTGTGCATGTTCATGTCCTTTCATTTCTAAATGTATGAATTACTTGTCTTGTTCATATCAATACAGCCTCAGTCTCTGGTGCATCCGTGTGGGGGAACACCAACGTTCCCAGATTCACAGATATTTTTCCCAACCATTCATGAACGGCCAGTGTCTTTCTCGCCACCACCTGTCTGCCCACCGAAGGTCACCATTGCTCAGCGGCGCAAGAGTACCTCCTTCTTGGAAGCCCAAACATGCCACTTCCAGCCCTTGCTGAAAACTGGCCAGAGTTTACTTCCACCTGGTGGTAGCCCCACAAATTGGACACCAGAGGCAGTCGTTATGCTGGGCACTACAGCTCATAAGGTCACTGGAGAGCCCCTACATGTGCAAGTCAGTTCAGCACCTCCTGAGGATGCTCACTATAGAATGCCACAAGAAGCAGTGTACTTAGTGGGCATGCACTACCAGCCACAGTTGCCAGAGCATTACGATACAGTAGCATATAATTCCTATGGGACTGAACAGTACTTGAAACAGGTGCCTGAACAGAAGCATGTGCAAGGTGGCCCTCTTCAGAGCTCTGTTTATGACTGCCAATCTGGGCAGACCTTCCTGCCAAGACATTTACAGAGCTTGAGGCTGGATTCTGGAATGAGCCCACTTTCACCATTGTCCAGTGTTTCATCTCCATTAAGTGCAGATTCCACACAGATGAAATGTCACCAGGTATTTGTTCCTCATTCTGCACCTGCTGTGCTTACTCACAGTGGTGATGGCAGAACAAGCTGTGTTTTTGAGTTCCATGTACACACACCAAATTCGGCTCCAGGAGAAGGGGGTATCTTACCCCAACGTATTTACAGAACCTGCCGGGGGTCAATGGATTTTAATCAGGAGGAGTCCACTCAGGCAACAGGGTTGCATGGTCGCCTCCAGCCTGTGACAGAGGAACTGTGTAACTATCTTGTTCCCGAGCTAACAGTACCCAGAGCGGGATCTATCAGAAAGAGCTGGCCAGAAGGAAGTCCAGAATACTCAAGTGATTCATCACAGCTGACTTCCTCTGACACTGGTGATTTCCAGTCTCCTCCCCCAACAGGGGTGTGGTCTACAGCTTTTGGTTCAGACTTCTCGTTGCCCATTGTCCCATTGCCTCAGAAGGTATTTCAAGAGTCGCAGCTCTTCATCTGTTTCCAACAGGGAGCCTCAGCTCAGCAGGCCTTGTCCACCTCGCTTTCATCAGGACCACCTGCACTCTACCCTCAGGTTACAGGAGCAAACCATTCCAGAATTTCTCTGCTGTTTAAGTCCTCCTTTACACAATTAAAAGCCAGGTTTCCCTTCTTTCCTTCTCCTCTCCCTTCCCCACTCCAAGTTGTTCTAGATCTTGGAATTCAGAGGATATGTTCCTGCTATATCAGTAATATACTAGGATCTCAGTAGCTTACCAGGTCTCACCTAAATAAGTGAGACATCAACAGTTAATCATTCTACCTTCAGCCCAGGCTAAATCTTGGTAGTTGGGGCCTTCTGACATTTGTAGCAAATAGTCAGTCAGTACTCCTTATCATATTTTCCTAGCTGATGTTCAGTTCAGAGATCCAGGGGACTGAAATGCAGGGTTGACTTTTCATCCTGAAAAGGTTATGGATTGGGTACAATAAGGTATGACTAATTCTGTGGGAAGAAATACTGTGACCAAAGAATCATGCTTTCTCTGGTCATGCAGTCAGTGTCTTCAATTAAAGAATTTAATATTGTTTAACAAAATACTATTCATACAATGTAGGATAGAAAAACTAAAATGCCAGTTTACCTGTCCACTGTCCAGATGCAGGCAAAACTCTTACTAGGTTTCAAAGGGATTTCAGGGGATGAGGTGTGTCCGTAAATATACACAGATCTGGGAATGTATTTATTGAAGGAGCACTTGGAAAATAAATTTTCATAAGTAATTTTCAAAGTTAACTATTTTGATAAATTAAAATGTAAACTAAAGCCAATTGCACAAATTGTCTGAGCTTGATATTCATAAGGTATCATTTCCACATAATGGCAGTACCTGGGACTGTTAAAAATAAAACAAACTTAAACATTGTTGGAATTTACATATTTTATCGATACATGTAGTACTTTCACTTACAAGAGCCAGGAGAGGAGAGGACCTACCTAGAAGTAGACTTCTCTTCTCCCTCACTCCACTCATTTCAACAGTGAAGTTAGGATTCTCTTCACTGTTGCAGTTGCAGGGGACTAGCCCATTTTTTGGAATGGAGGAGATGTTTAGGAAGAAAAGGAGCTTTGTTGTTCTGCAGTGTATAAATGTAGAAAGGTCAGGAACCAGGGATTCAGTCTGAATGCTTTCCTCATGGGATAGTGGAGACTTTTCTTCCCACCCACTCAACACAAGTAGAGGCTTGTGGTGATAGCTGTTTCAGAATGCAGCTTTTAAGCACCAATCTGTTAGATGACAGTTGCTGAACTCCAAAGGAGCCCACTTAGAGCATAGTGAACCTTCAGTGTAAGCAGAGTGAAAGTCTAGTGAAGTGCTTTGAAACAATTTGGGACTATACTACCCTATAAACACTATTTTGTTACAACAAACGTCAGTAAGTGGTTTCCTATGTATGTTAAAGACTAAACGAATGGCTGGGAAGGTAGCCCAAAATAAGGAAGATAATCCGTATGAGATATATTTTTATTAAGAGCTCTTGACTAATGTGTTAAAATAGTGCATGATTTAGGACTTAAACTGTAGCCTCATGTAAAAGCGGCATTACCTTGGTATGTAACGTTTAAATCGTAACGAATAGGCAATACCTTCAAGAAACTATTAAAAGAGCAAAAGAGAGAGCTTCCCTGGATGGTGTTGTGTTTTCCAAGGATTTTTCTTAAATCATAGGAATGCTTTCGAAAAGTATTCATGGAAGCAATATACTGCAGGCTTGTACACTATCTCTAAGGGAAATCTTGTGGCTTTAGTAATTTGAAAGAATATTTCATACAGTACTTTATACAACTTTCTAAATGTACTAGACACTTCCTACTTTTTCAGCCTTCCCACTGAAGTGACAAACTAAGAAAGGGAGCTGGGTGACCTTCCCTTTCTGGGCTATCCTGAGGTGTATAGTTACTGTATGTCCCAGTTTCTGATCCAGAAGGATATTTAGTCAAGTGGGAACGAAACTGCTGAGGAGGTAGTTGCCATACTGTTTCTTCAGTCTCTTCCACATTCGCTTGTAATGTCCTTCATCCATTCTTTTATTTGCTTATTCATTCAAAGTTGTCACTTTGTGTTAGCTAGGACTCTGTGGACTGGAACCCTCTGTCTCTCCAACAGCTGATCCAGTTGATAGGCTCTGAACATTTATTAGGGTTTGAGAATCTGTAAGTGATTTGGTGTGGATTTTTGACATGTCTTTCAAAGTGAGCTGAGGACACACACACACACACACGCTTGATTTAATACTGGTCTAGAACTCTGTATCTTTCTTCAGCTGATGCTCAAGGATACAGATTTCATATCCTTTTTTCATTTTCTTTCTTTTACCCCGGCCACCTAAGTGTGCTCAGTGTGTAAATGTTTAATGCTTCTGTTCCCGGCTATCATACCAGGACAGCTTGACGTAGATCCTAAAGAAACACTGCAGAAGGATGAAACTGGTAGGCTGACTTGCCTAATATGGAGGGCTGTTTGGGTTGCACTGGTGTTTTTTTGTATTAGTTGTTCTGGAAAGCTTAACAAAATAGAGCTCATCACTGCCCCATAATGCTCTGCTCTGTTGAATAGCTCTATATTAAAATTAAGCCATAGTATTGTTTTGTATTCATTAGAAATTTGTTCCAATTAGACCATCCTAGTCAGAAATTATAGATGCTTGTTGCAGAAGCCAATAATTGCCCAGTCTGATTCTACCTGTTTCCATTTTTTTCCTGTAGACACAGGTGCAAGGCCAGCCAGTCTCAAGTAGTATATCAGTGGGGGTACCATGCCAGCCTACACAGCAAAGTCAGCAGGTAAGAATAACAGTTCCTAAAGCTGGGACTGATGTGTAGTAAGTTTAACTTGCAGCTTGCTTTTTATGGGAAAAAGTGAACAGGAGGATATCCTCGTCCTTTGTAGAAAGGATATAGGCTTGTTGGTGCAGATGCTAGGCACAGCTGCCAACTTTTTTATATTCTAGTGACTTTTTTATACATGATGGCTTATTTTTGACTAAAGGATGTAATTGAAGCTTTCCAGATTGAATGGGAATCCTCTTGATGATGTGTTTGAGTAGGCAAAGGTGTAAATCTTCTCTACTCTCGCAACCTCAAGTTTAACACATCTAGTTCTAGTGTGTGCTTGGTTTTGAAAGTGAAATTTTGTAAGCTAAGTACAAGTGGACTATAGTGCTTGCAGAATCTGGCCTTCCAAATTTTCTCAATGATTTTCTCAATGAGATTCCCTGTGCAGGGGCACCTTCTCATAAGGGTATGGTAAAAGGACTTAGGTCTAGGTTTTGGGCAAAGGGCTGAATAACTGAAAGACATGTTTTCTTACTTGGGCACTGATACAACTATTTTGTAGGATCTTTTTGTGAATGCTGTCTTCTGTGCCTTTCAGGAAGGTGTTGAATCTCTTTTTATTTGAAAAGAGAGCTCAGACTAACTCTTAAGTAATTTTAAGATCTAACAAAATGATTGAGTAGGTGGAAACATGAAGATGAAACACCAATCTTATGGTAGCTTACCCTTTTGTCCTTCTGGCATTGAAGTTTGTATAGTGTACAACCCTATTGTCATGATGTAAAGTGTAGTAGCAAGGAGACTTCAGACTTAATTTTTGAATTTCTTGACTTCTTTGGACAGCCTTAATGCTAAGCAGCTATGCTTAGTGTAACTGTAGGATAATGTGAAATCAGTCTTACTAGCTGTCTAATATACTTGTTCCCACATCTGTGTTTCTGATAGGTACACAACAGAGGTTTCACTCAGAAAAACTGTACATCTTCTCTTGACAGCTTTGACATCTGCCTATTCTAGGTAGCCCTGTCTGATCGTCTGGCTTTTGTGATATGAAATATTTTCTATGCTGAATAATATTCTGTTAATTGTTTTTTCACTTACACTAATTCTGTAACAGGATGCATTAGCTTCCATTGTAACTAGTGAAAAATTAGGGCTCAGTGTTGGTTCCAGAGCTGTTTTAATGCTGCGGAATAGAAACTATCGTATATGGTTATCTCGTATACTTACAGAGAGTGAAATCTAGGAAAATCTACCCAAACACATCTAAATCTGAGAAACGTTTTTATCTGAAGAGAAAATAATCTCTTGCCATCTTTTCTCCTTGCAACAGAGTGCACAGCAGCTGGCTCCTTCCCAGCAGACAGGACAGTACCAGCTGCAGCAGTCATCCGTTTCCAGTGGAGCTACCCCATCACAACCAGTTTCTCAAACTCAGACTCCACTGATCATGCCGATGCCTCAGGTACCAGCTGGAACTCAGGTAATTAAACTTGGTCTTTTGCAAAATTAGGAGATTTCTCCTCTCTTCCTTTGTTGGCTGCCCCTTTTACTGGTCTGCCTTGTGTCCTAATGGTTCAGAAAATACTGCTGGAGGTGACACGATTATTCTACTATGTTTAAGAATTTTTGGCAGGAATAGAAATGTCTGTATGCCTGGAATCCCTTTCTTTAGAATATGTGGCAGAAGTTCAGTGGTTCAGTTGAGGAGCAACAGCACTTAAAAGGGAGGCCTTTCTTACATAGATATCTTTGTCAGGTTGTCTAAAATGTGACAACAAGACATAACTTCTGCAAAGATTAAAATAATGTGTCACCTGCACTTTGAGGAGTTTCATGTGGCATTGTTGACACTTTATGTAGGAGAAACCTACTCCATCCAAATTACATTTGTGTGTTCATAATCAAAAAATTGTTCTCCAGTTAATAAGCCATGTACACTGCCTCTTCTGAACTGTCGTCCTCTTTTCTACCGGCCTTCCTCCTTCACTCCTTGGCCAGGATGCTTCTGTTACTGAATGGTCTTATTTCGGATTGGCTCACATTTTTTGATACTATGAATGTGAGCTTTGTTAAATTTAAAGGGTTTTTGTTGCTTGTTCATTTGAACTCCTTTTCCAATTGATTGCTGGCTTCAATTGACTTGACCTTTGCCATTCTCTGTATGCTGACAGTGGCTTTTCACTCTCCATTGCTTCCTGCCCATACCCGAAATGGGCAGACTTCCCCATTTTGTTGTGGGGTTTGCATCTCTTCCTGGTAGGGAAGGGAGGGAGGGAGGATTGGTTGTAGAATTAGAATGAGAGAGGACCAGAGTTTGTTTACATACATGTTGGTGCTGCAGCAGTGTTCAGATCTTGCTGTTCTACCCCAGCACAACGTACATGTTGCAAAAGGTGGTTTAGAGGTCTTCAGGAACGAATTGCAAAATGAGAACCCTTTGGAACACAGCAATCAACTCTCCAGCTACTCTCCCCAATCCACTCTTAAAGGGTGTGATAACTTAAATAATTCTTTTTTCTTTGACTCATACATTAAAAATCTGCTTTCTGCAACCCTGCTTCCTAAAAAGTCTATCTCTATTTTCTTTGCATCCCCAGCTTCCTGTTTCCCAAGCAGTGCCGATCATCCAAGGCGAACCTCAATTACCTGTTGCAGCACCTTCTCTCCCTCAACCTTCAATTGCCCCAACCATCCCCATTGGCTCTCATTTTCTCCCTATGGGACAGCCCTTGTCAACCTCCCTGCTCACCCAGTTCTCAGTCTCTCAGCTCCCCATAGCAGCATCTCATGCGTCAGTGGCTCAGCCAGGCTTCCAGTCTCTGCCTATCTCTATGGCAGCTGGCATTAACCAGCCACTTCTCACTCTGGCCACATCTGCTGCAGCAGCTGCTATCCCTATAGGATCAACCATTGTCCCTAGCCAGCTTCCAGCTGTTCTACAGTCTGCGGCCCAGCTGCCCAGCCAGGTTCTCCCACAGCTCCTGCAGCCAGCTGTTCAGTCCATGGGATTACCAGCCAGCCTTGGACAAGCTGCTGAAGCTGCACTTCCAGCTGGAGATGCTTTGTATCAGGTATTGTTGCAAGCCAGCAAGAGGTCTCCTTGTCCTCTGTTCCTCTGGGGCACTAGACCTGATCTGCGTGCTGCAGATACTTGCCAATACCCGAATTTGGCGGGAGAGAGAACAAGCCACATGTTTTTTGTCCCTTTTTTTTTTTTAATGAACAAATCTGTTCTCTCATTACACTTGTATGCAAGAGGGCATAGTTTCATTAAATTTTATTTGTTTTTGGACACCTAACTATGGATTTATTGGCAATGGAATTTCTCTGAAAGAGCTAGTATTTTTTCTGCTATATGTGACAACTATGAATTTGAAAATTGATAATATTTTATCACCCCTGCCAAAGACATCAAATTGCTGCTCTGTGTCCTGGAAAGACACTGTGTGGGGTATCTGGCAACACCAGTCTTCTGGCACAACTCATTGAGGGAAAATTGATATCTTAGCAATAAACCAAACTATGTGATCCCTGAACATAAGTGAAGTATCCGATGCAAACATGGAATGTTGAGATGATGGACAGGAGCTAATCAGTGTCTGATTATTTAGAAGTTTAATCATTTACTGCTGTCAGGGTATAAAAGGGACAACTTGCATAGTGATGGGAATAGAGGCCCAACATGTGATGTTTACCACTATTGTAATGTAATATATATTACATTGAAATGTGCTGTCCAACAGCAGATAATAGCTAGTACTGTTTACTTGCGGTGTGTAGCAATGTTGCTTGGCACTCAGGTCAGCCCACCTCCTGAGTGTGGAAAGGGGAGAGATTGTAGGAACATTAGCTATTAGTTATGAAAGATTACCAGCAGAGGTTGCGTATCCTGTCTGAGTAGTGGCCATTCAGCCTGCAAGCTCTTCAGATTTTCCACTTCATAATTTTGTAGATAACTATGGGGGGAGTTGGAAGGTGAGGATTCATTTACCTGCTAGGGACTTTGAAACCCTTCTCTTTTGTGAGAGCCCTGAGAGAGAATTTGCTGGTTCATACTACATGATTGTTCTGGAGGTGAACTTGTTCACCTGGGCAGTCTGCTCTGTTCCTCTTGGAAAATGATTTTTAGAGGTGCTTGAACATTCTGGAAGGGTGTCAGGTTGGAACATGCCCCTGCAGCTTGACTTGCCATGTTTTCTTTTTTCAGCCTTTCTTTCTGATTTCCTAACTTCCCCTGAAATGCACTAATTCAGATTCCTCATTTCTGTCACAGGGCTTCCCACCTCGGCTGCCGCCGCAATACCCAGGAGACTCAAATGTTGCTCCCTCCTCTGCTGTGGCCTCTGTTTGCATACCTTCTGCAGTACTGTCCCCTCCCTTACCCACTGATGCATTGGCTCAGCCAGGCTATCTTGCTGCAATGGTGCAGCCTTATGTGGAACAGAACATTTTAGTTCCTCTGGGCGGTCTAGGAGGACAGGTTCAAGTGCCACAGCCTGCAGTGAGTTTAGCACAGCAGGTCTCATCTGCGTCTTCACAGCAGGGAGCTTTAGAGGTAAATGTAATCTCTGCAAGTTCTGTGTGTAAACTATAAATGTCAGGGCATGAATTACATTGCACTGTTTGTGGGGTAAATTAATCCCTTCTGTGATGATATTCATTTGGACATAATGAACTAATCTCTCAAATGACTTTTTCTTACAGCAGAATGTCATGCCAATGTGGGGACCTTGTTGCCATTGGCTGTTCTGTTGGGAAGTGAGTGTGCCTCCCAGAGGCAAAAATCTGTTAACACTTCACTTCTTGCTAGTACTCTAGATCCTTTTTGGTCTTCTCAAAGACACTCTGCCATTGGTAGCCCTTGAGAATCTCTCTTATACATGTTCCCTGCAGCCTTGCTGCTGTTGGGGGAGAGATTCGAATTG
Organism: Terrapene triunguis; assembly: GCF_002925995.2. Taxonomy (NCBI): domain Eukaryota; kingdom Metazoa; phylum Chordata; order Testudines; family Emydidae; genus Terrapene; species Terrapene triunguis. The sequence continues at coordinate 2,579,326 of NW_020664541.1, read as the reverse complement.
TCTTTGTGTGCTGCGTTGGCTTCCTTGTTGCACAGTCTGCTAGTAAGATGCTGGCTGCATGGCGAGCTGTAGTATCACAGTGTAGCAGATGGGATGGCTGACCTCACCAGGCGCTCTGTATGAGACTTGCACTAGAGCCCTCTTCCTTGGGTATCAGATTTGAGAGGACTAGACCCTGGTTGTTATAAATTGTTCTGGAGAAATGGTGCTTTCTAGCTTCGAAGTTTGATTGGGGAGAAAATATTAAAAGGTTGATTGTGGTAAGAAATAACTCATTGGCATGCTTGAATGTTTGTTTTCTCTTCGCAGAGTACTCAGGGAGCCTCACAGGCTGCTCCTTCAGAATCTGTACCATCAGCACAGCAACAGCTTGCACAGACTACCCCATTGGTCTCCTCACTAGACAGGTAACCAGTGGGTTTTACCAAGTTGAACTTTTTGGTCGAGAGGAGTTTCTTCCCTTGGTGGCTCTTTGGCATCTGTTCTTTACTAGGGATATTTTCTATGTAAACTGAGGGGAATAACTTCCATTTTTTTTCTAGAAGATTTCTCTCCAACTCCTCCAAGCCTCCTCTTTTTAAGCAGGGCCTGGAGAAGGCACACCGATTGTGTGCAATGATCTGATGTTACCATGCCCAAGTGGGTCACAACTGACAATACCAGATTCATGACAAACTGCTGAGAATTAGGGCAAACACCCCCCAAAACTGGTGGTTATTCTTCCATATGATTTACCAAACCAGCAACAAAAGTAAATTTCTGTCTCACTACATTGGCTAATGAGAAGTCAGAAATAGTCTCCTTAAGTATCCCAGCCTTTGTTCCAACACCTAGACACTAGACTTAGTGATGAGTGGTTATTTAAAACCAATTTCATCAACCAAAGGGGGGGTTCTTCTCCCAAAGGATCAGTCACATACCCAGGTCAATATATAACTTAGATCTTACCCAATAATCATGCTGTTGCCAATCCTTTAGTATCTAATATCTAAAGGTTTATTTATAAAAAGAAAGAAAGAGGTGAGAGTTAAAATTGACTAAAGGAATCAAATACATGCAATAATTGCAAAGTTCTTGGATCAGGCATAAAATTGCAGGCTTGTTAAGTCTCTGGTTCCTTCGAAAAGATTGGAAGGTCCCTCAGTCTCTTGGTTAGAATGCTCTCATTAGTATAAGTCCATAGTCCAGAGAACAGAGTGGGAAAGAGGCCAAGTGGAGATGTTTCTGGGGCCTTTTATATTTTTTGTCATATGATGGGTCTGGTCTCAGTACAGTCAGTGGAAAAGTACAGGCACAAGATGGAATCAAGTGTCACATGAGCTGGTCACATGCCCTTGCATGTTTCGATGAGTCATAGCAGGGGCCATTACCCATATTCTGTCTGGAAAGTTCACAGGAAAGTCCATCAGGTGGGGATAAGCTGCTTCCATGGCCCATTGGGTTCATTGATGGGCCATCAACTTGAATAGTCGGTTCACAATGTGCTGGCTAGACTGGATGTAAACTACCTTGTAGGAGTTACCACATTTGAAATACAGGTATATAGTCAATATTCATAACTTCAGAAATGAAAATGATACGTGCATACTAATAGGATAATCATATTCAGCAAATCATCACTTTTCCATTGACCCCTCACATGACATACTTTGTACAAGATTTGTTGCAATTGTATAACAGTGGTAGCAACAGTAATATACATGGTCATATCTTAATCAGATAATGTCACACCTGATATGGTAATCTATTGCAATTACACATCAAGCAAGGGGGTTACTCATTCCTATGATACTCATACTTATTCAGGGGTTGAGCCTTGCAGAGCTTGATCCTTCATCCAGAAGATGCATTTAAATGGATTACTTTACAAACATATTTTATGGATCCCTTCCTTTCATGTGTGGTTACATATTTATTATTCAAGCAACCATATGTGAGTAAAGGATTATCCTCCTCATACCCTGTCCTCACAAGAGTAATGAGTATTGCTCTTAAGAGGCCACCCTCTCTTGGGTTAAGAGGGGAATTCAGTCATCACACACTAAAGAAGTTCAAATATTTGTGAAAATTATTAAAACTAATTATTTTGGTTTTTAGTGCACATTCTGATGTTGCTTCGGGCATGAGTGATGGGAATGAGAATGTGCCAGGATCTAGTGGGAGACATGAAGGGAGAACCACCAAACGCCATTATCGGAAGTCTGTACGCAGCCGCTCTCGGCACGAGAAGACTGCTAGACCAAAACTGAGAATTCTCAATGTGAGTTATGGCTTATTTCAGTGACTGTAGTAGTGGATAATGTCTTTCTTGAGTTTTTACAGAACTTCTCTACCCACCATCCTGAAGAGGGGTATCCTTTGTTTCCCTTGTGTCCTAAATTCTGATAACGGCCTCCCATGTGAAGTGGCTAGGCTTCCACCCCATCTCTTTTCTTGGTGCCGTACACTATACAGGGGTGTACAAAATATTCTTCCTGCTTTGGAGGTCAGATAGTGTTCCAAAGATGAGCTATTAGCTATGCTGCGGAGCATTAAGCACAGCAGAACATGGTCATTCAGGAAGCAGTGATACCAGTAGTTGCTACAGAATATTTGCTTTGCCATTTGCCTTGCCCCTCAGACTGTGTTGACTGGGCTGGAGTTCATTTAAGAAACCTCACCCTATCTTCACTATTACCATTAATGACTTTCCTGAAATGTTGGGACAGACTTTTTGTTCTGTTTCTTGACATAAGCAGGAAAGTTTACAGAGAAGTCAGAGTTCTAGAGAAAGATGGTCTATGTTGAGCAAGAGGGCTTGAAGGTTGATGTGGTTGGGAATCCCTTAGAGGATCATTGCCGTTCAGTGCATCTGATCTCTGTTTGAGAATGGAAAGTGAATTGCTCAAGGAGGAGTACAGTACAGTTGGCCCTCTTGGAGATCTCTTGTTGCTTTTCTGCACCTGGCCTTCCCTGGCTTTAGGAACAAGAGATGTCTGCACACTTGTACTCAGTAGTTGTTCATGATGTTCCATTGTGTTCTGCAGTTCAGGCTGGAAAGCATATTTCTTCTCTTTCAGGTTTCAAACAAGGGTGATCGGGTGGTTGAGTGCCAGCTAGAGACACACAATCGGAAAATGGTTACTTTCAAATTTGACTTGGATGGTGACAACCCGGAGGAAATCGCAATAATTATGGTGAGCTACATCTCCAGTGCAGATGGAGAATTGACCCTGATCTTGTTATCCATATTAGTTGTACAAATCACCTTAAATTAGAGTTCATCTAACCTGCCTTTTTGAATTACTACTATTCTTATTGCTTCCCTGTGCACTATAGTCTTTGTCTCCTCTTCCAGTCACATTACTAATATTAGAAGCAAAATCTTTCCCTAATGACTGAGTGGTAAAGAACAGTGTCCAAAGCCAACATGTTTGGTCCAGTATTTGCACAACTAGTTCATCTGAGGATTTGGGTCAGCTTCTATCTTAAAACTTCAGTGTCTTCAAGTAAAACAGTTTTAACTTTGTACTCTAGGATTTTAAAAATCTCTTACTAACTGCTTGTTGTGAGCTGAGCTAATAAACAGTAAACTCGATTTCTGGAAATACAATATAAAACAAACTCCTCCAAGTGCAGTCCTGTTCCTGTCACTGGGGAACTTGAAGAAAATTAAGTACTGTCCCTATGTGAGCTCCACAGTAGGTGTATCTGAGTCCCTGTACCTCTAATCAAAGATTTTAGGTTGCAGTGTCTGTTCAGCCCTCACATGTGCTCTCCTTCCCTCATGATCTACCTGGAGGCTATCTTGTGCGGGCGTACCGCCCACAGTTCCTTCTCGACTGCCTTTGGCCTCAAATGGAGCGATCAGGTGTCTTGTTACTCTGCATCATTAGCATAAGTAGTAGTTTAATCCTTTTGTTTCCCTTAATAGTTAGTTTCCGGGATTTTTAAAAAAAAAGGGGGGGAAAACCCTTCTATTTCATGTTTCCTGCCCTTTCTGGGGAACCCTCTACACCTCCCCTCTCCCCCAGAGGGCGTTTAGTAGTTTAGACTCTCTAACCTCTCCGTTTAATTAAAAAAAAAAAAAAAAAAAAATTCTGCTTTCTTTGCTTTTGAGGGTGATATCACTGTGTAAAGTATTGGGAGAATCGTATATCCACAAAAGTGCAACCTCTGCCAGCAGCTCAAGGCAAGGTCTCAAAAAAACCAAATCAGGATCTGGAGTTAAAACGCCTCCTGATGGAGAGAGCACTTCACCCACCAGCTGACTCCAGTGCCAGACATTCTCCAGGACACATGTTGTCCCTGGAGCCTTTAACTTCCCTTGGGGTAGAACTGAATGTTGCAAAGCTCCTGTCCCTGGAGTGTTCCACACATAAGCAACCATCAGTACCTACAACTTACCACCGACACTCCTCCACGGCACCAAGTGAATCTGTGGAACCACAAGAATTCCCGTGCCCTAGAGCAGTGGTCTCCGAACCTTTTTGATCGCGCACCCCTATCAGTAAAAAATTTTTGAGCATGCAACCCCCTGCCGCGCTGGCTCTACCATTTTTGCCAAAGCAAAAAAGAAAAAAAAAAAACGCTCCGACTCCCGCCCGAACTGCTGCAGCAGCAACAACAACAAAAAAGCTGCTTGGACTCCCGCCCGAACTGACCAAGTGCCAAAAAAAAAAAACCCGCTCCTTCTGCCACGCACCCCCAAGGATCCTCTTGCGCACCCCACTTTGGAGACCACTGCCCTAGAGACCTGGAGGTCATGGAAGAACCACAATCCCCATTAATTGATACTGGGGCCCCATGCCTGGAATCACTGAGGACATTTACTGCCAATGCCCTGGTCAGCACCACCCTTACCTTTGAGTCTGACAGTGACCAGGCGCATGTTATTTCCCTGACCTATCACTGTGGCGTGCCATCACAGTACTAGAGACCTCATCAACTCCACCCTTGCGCTGACCTGCAATCTTGGTGTGGGCCTCTTTGTGCACTTCCACTACCCCTCCTCCCCCACCCCCAGTTGCCCTATTGGGATCCTTGGGTGATGTACAGATCCCACACTTTGTGGGTGTCTGTGTCTCTGAGAGAGTTGGCAAGACTGTCTCCTGTAGCTTCACTATCTCTAGTCCCTGAACTGGAGGAGGAGGAAACTTTTGAAGCACAGGAGGAAAGGCTTGAAAGGGAGGCTATCCCTCCAGCAAACTTCTCATCTTCACCAGATAAGGCTTTAACGCCTCCCCCCATCACTAGCTGATGATTTTAAGAACTTTTGAGATCTTACTAAGAGGGTGGCAGATGAGTTGCAAATTCCCCTACAGGAGGTAGCAGATACATATCACAAGCTGGTAGATATTCTGCATACAGTACTTCCTCCTTCTCCAAAATCGCCCTCCCAATTAAGGAGGCGCTTCTTGACCCTGCCAAAGTCATCGGGCAGACACTAACCTCCATTGCATCGACCTGCAAGAGAGTGGACAAGAAATATTACATGCCTCTCAGAGGCAGACTTTGTTTCTACATCCTCAACCCAATTCAATTGCTGTAGATGTGATTAATGCATGTGGCAAGCAACATCATGCCAAGTCGACCCCATATGATGGAGATTGGAAAAGGCTAGATTCCTTTGGAAGGAAGACTTATTCGTCTGTGACATTGAAGTCCAGGGTCGCAATTTGGTCATGGCCAATTATTATTTCATTAATTATGGAAAAGTCAGTGTGTTCATCGAACATTTACCAGAGGCACAAAAAGAGCAGCTTCAGGTCATTGTCATAGAGGGCAGTTAGTGGCCAGGACTGTGCTACAGACAGTGTTGGATGCTAGGTCTCCCTGGCAGTGATATTGAGGCAGGCGTCGTGGTTACACCTTTCTGGGTTGCCCAGAAAGGTACAGACTATGGTTGAGGATCTCCTATTCAACGGGCCCAAGCTCTTCACTGATATGACTGGCGCCTCTCTCCACACCTTGAAGGATTCCATGGGAATCTATACAGCGGACAAAAGAGGAGACATGGCTCTCAACCACAGTACAGGTCACGACCTTCTCAGTACCCAGCCTCACAATGCTATTATGAGCCGCAGTGCAAGAGGCTCAGGGTACAAAAGTGAAAACAGCACCCCAGTATGCAACCTCTGACCGTCTCTTCTCAGCACTTTTGACAGATTGAGGGCCTGAACAACTACGCCTTGAAACATCAGCTACCATCTATGCACCTGTCACATGATTTTGGCAATTACCTGACCTCCTTTCACAGCAGCTGGGACAAATGGCTCTTGGAGATGATTTCAAAGGGTTACGCCATTCATTTCTCGTCCCTCCCCCATTCTCACCCTCCTTCGCCATCACTCTTCAGGGACCCTTCTCACGAGAACCTGCTTCGCCAGGAGATAGATCTGTTACACCTAGGAACCATAGAACCAGTCCCAGCAGAACTCAGAGGCAAGGGGTTTTACTTCGATTTATTCCCTGATCCCCAAGGCAAAGGGAGGTTGGACACCCATTCTAGACCAAAGGGCATCAAACAGATGTGTGAAGGTGCAGAAGTTCAAGGTGGTCACGCTAGGAGCCATTATTCCAGCTCTGGAGCAAAGAGCTTGGTTTTTGGCCCTCGACCTACAAGATGCCTACTTCCACGTCTCAAATCTGACCATCGCACAGGAAATGCCTATGGCTTACCTTTGGGCAAGACCATTATCCGTACAGATGCTCCAATTCGGCCTCTTGTCCGTATCCAGGGTATTCTCCAAGGCTGTCTGTCATAGCGGCACACTTGCAAACATAAGGCATTATCTACATTATCTAGACAACTGCCTTGTTGAGGATGCCATATGTGCCACTCAGATCACCACGCGCACTTTTGCACAACTGGGCTTACAGCACAACATCCATAAACCAACCCTCAGCCCGTTACAGCGACTGGAATTTATTGGAGCCAAACTTGACACAGTGCAAGTGAGAGCATTATTCCTGCTGCACAGATTTACCACCCTCACGAGCCCCATAGAGACAGTCCAGGCTAGCCCACAAACGTCAGCCAGGATCTGCCTACAGTTGCTCAGTCATATGGCAGCATGCACCTTCGGCACTCTGCACGCCTCATTGTTCATGAGGTGTCTACAGATGTGGCTCAGGTCCGTCTGTTCCTTGAACAAAGACAGGCTAAGCAAACCGCTATCAATACCCTCCACTATAAAGCATTCCCTGGACTGGTGGAAAGACGCATCCAAGCAGACGTTTCATTTGTACAATTGCTACCGACGCTGACTCGGACGTATGCCTCCCTGATAGGCTGGGGAGCCCATCTACATGACCACAAGGTTCAGATCAAGTGGTCTCCTACAGGAGCGGCTCTCGTATCAATCTTTTGGAGTTAAAAGCCATCAAACGCCTGTGCACACTTTCTCCAATTCATCAAGAATACCACGTGAAGGTCACGAGAGACAATATAACTTGTATATTTTACATCAATCACCAGGGGAGTGCCTGATCTCCCTCCCTCTTCACAGAAGCACTCAGACTTCGAATTGGCGCATCTGACACAGCGTGCTTATCTCAACCATCTACCTACCTGAGATGCAGAACGTGACAACCAACAGTCTGTCAGAACGTCTCTCATGACCACAAATGGGAACTGAACTCAGAGGTGCTTCATGACTAAGGCTACAATTTAGTCACAGGTATTCTTAGTAACTCATGGACAAGTCATGGGCAATACACACAAAATCACAGGCCTGTGACCTGTCCATGACTAAATCTTAAGGGGGTTACTGCTGGGGGGTGCCAGGACTGCTGCTGGGGGTGAGGGGGCATCTGGAGAGGTTGCTGCTGGGGGGGTGGTTGCTCCAGGGGGCTGCTCCTGGGGCAAGCAGGGGGCCAGCCATGGTATCAGCTGCCGGGGGCCGCCTGGGCACCACTACTGGGGGTTGCCCAGGGAAGTGGCTACTCCGGCTGCCTGGGCACCACTGCCAGCGGCCACCTGGGGAAGCGGCTACTCCGGCTGCCAGGGGACGTGGGCAGCGGCTGCACTGGCCACCGAGGCACCACTGCTCAGGCGGTCCCTGGGGCCAGCCTCACCGGCTGTTGCTCAGGTGGTCCCTGGAGCTAGCTGCACAGGGCCGCCTGAGCAGTCTGCGGGGCTGCTTCAGCAGCGGCTGGAGGCGGCTGTCCCGGGGGCCACCTGGCTAGCTGGCCTTAGAGCCAGCTACTTGGGCGGCCCTGGGGTCAGCTACGCTGGCCCCCACAGAAGTCGCGGAGATCGCGGGAAGTTATGGAGTCCTTGACTTCCGCGCCAAAGACGGAGCCCTATTCAGGACACGTTCACCCTTTGGGGAACCCTGACTATAGATTGGAACAAGAAATGTCCTCATTATTGCTCCAGAGCAGTCCTGGGGAAACAGTCCTTGGGAGATGTGCTCATCCTCCCATGGGACAGGAACCTTTTGTACACCTTTCCCCCCACTCCTCTACTGTCCAAGGTACGATGTGACAAAGCAAGAGTTATTCTGATAGCCACCTCCTGGCATAGTTTGGTTTCCTTACCTGGCACAGATGGCACTATGTTCTCCAGTTCCTCTTCAACCCATTCCTCAAAACTAACAGCTCCTTCACTCCAACTTGTGGATCCTCCGCTTCCAGGCGTGGCTCCTTCTTGGTTCCAGGATCTAGAGGTAGAATGCTTTGATGAAGTAAAAGACGTGTTATTACATAGCCGAAAATTGACCACTGCTTAACTGCAAAAATGGAAGTGATTCCAAATTTGGTGGTGGTCTAAGCACATAGACCAAACACCTTCCTCCCTCCATCTCCTCAAAACTCTGTTCCTTTAAGGTACACCTTGCAACTATAACGGCGTTTCACTGTCAAGTAGACAGATATTCTGTTTGCTCACCCACTGACGCGTAGATTACTTAAGGGTGTTGGAAATCTCTTCCCACACATGACACCCGCTCCAACCTGGGATCTTAATTTACTTCTCTGAGCCTTGACTATGCCTCCTTTTGGTGACTTGCTCTCTCTCACACCTGTCCATGAGCAGATAGTCTCCTGGCAACTCAATGCTCAGTTGGACAGTTGTGTACTAATATTAATTTTAAAGAAAAATTGTTTTTGACTAACCTGCACAAAACACACACGAACACTCCCGTCACTTAAAGTAATACAGTTACGTTGATAATTGAATACATTTACAGAAAGCTTTCATTGTGGAAAACATTTTGTATAACTCTTGTTACTCATTCATAGATAGGTTTTTCTTGAGGTGCTAACAATATACGTCAAAAATCTGAGACACACACACAAAATTGTAAAAGGAAGATTCTTCCAAAATTGTCATGAAATGTACACCTATAAGCTATTAAATTACACTATCCACATTATATACACTCAACATACACCAGTTACCTCAGTTATTGTTTCCAAGTAAGTCTGAATTAATTCTTGTTGGTTTTGTCATGTAGAAAATAAACTGATTGGTGAGGGTCATATATGCTTAGTCCCATTTCATTTGGCAGCAGCAAGGATAAAATCTTTAATAGTCTTCTCTCTCAAATCCTTCTGTGGGAAATTGTCTTGTCATATCTTGAAAAACTAGTGCATAGGGCTCATGAAATAGAACATCATGGCATTGCCATGCCAGTAGCAATATCCATTTTCAGTCAGAGTGAAAAACAGATAACAGCTAAAAATATGCTTCAGCCTTTGAACAGAAGAGTTTATAGTAACTGATGTTTCTGCACAATTGAAATGTACAGCTGGTTTATGTGGCTAGTCACAGAATTAAGCTTGTGAAGTTATTTGGTCTCTTCTCTGGGAGATATGGGTTCACCTTAAACGCAGTTTGCCAGTGCAGAGCAACTTGGTTCATCACAATTGTTTGACTCTGGTTATGAAAGACTGAACAGGCAGAGAAGAGAATTGAAGTTCATTTCCAGCACTTCGTGAGGAGATCTCGCACAGTACTTTCAAGTTCCAATGACCTTAGTCCTTCATTCCTTTTACTGCAGCTAAACATTTGAGAGCTGTTTTGAACACTTACGGAATATTAAATCAATAGCTGTAATAGGAATTGGTTGCACTGCCTGACTTCAATTATGCAATGATTTTGTAGCTGTGTTGGTCCCAGGATATTAGTCAAGGTGGATGAGGTAATATCTTTTATTGAACCATCTTCTGTTAGTGAGAGAGACAAGCTTTCAAGCTACACAGACCTATTCTTCAGGTCTGGGAAACAGTGTGTCGCAGCTAAATATAAGATTGAACAGATAGTTTGGCAGAAGTAGTAAATTTCAATTAAACATTTTATGCCAAGCAGAAATCCTGTGATGAAGTGACAATAGCTTACCTGGATGAGTGAGACTTTTAGTGCTACTGTAATACAAATAATAGAGGACCAAATAAGAGTCCTGTTACACTTGAGGCTATAAAAATACAGACTATCCCTTCCCCAAAGAGGTCACAGTCTAAACCAGGGGTCGGCAACCTTTCAGAAGTGGTGTGCCGAGTCTTCATTTATTCACTCTGATTTAAGGTTTTGCGTGCCAGTAATACATTTTAACGTTTTTAGAAGGTCTCTTTCTATAAGTCTGTAATATATAACTAAACTATTGTATGTAAAGTAAATAAGGTTTTTAAAATGTTTAAGAAGCTTCATTTAAAATTAAATTAAAATGCAGAGCCCCCTGGACCGGTGGTCAGGACCCGGGCAGTGTGAGTGCCACTGAAAATCAGTTCGCCTGCTGCCTTTGGCACACATGCCAAAAGTTGCCTACCCCTGGTCTAAACTAAAGCAAGATGCAACAAGTTGGTGTGACAAAAATGGCCAACGGAGAATAAGGGTAACACTGAAAGGAAGGCATAATTGCATAGACAGAATCCATGCACAATTTATAGGTTTGAAGGGGTTTAAAAATATAGACAGACAAGGGATATTAATGATGACAGTACTCCTTGTTTTGTTTCATTTACAGGTGCAGAATGAATTTATTCTAGCAACTGAGAGAGATTCATTTGTAGAGCAGGTACGAGAGATCATTGAGAAAGCCGATGAAATGCTCAGCGAGGATGTCAGTGTAGAGCCGGAAGGTGATCAGGGCTTGGAGAGTATGCAGACGAAAGATGACTGCTTCTTTCCAGGGTCCCAGGTAAGTGGGGAACTGGTTGCTTCAGCCAGACTGTTTACAACCTCTGTTTTGAGAAAGTGGTGGCATAAGTAGAGCTGGCCAGAAACTGGAATTCCTGTTCCACATTTGAAATTTCAGAATTTCAAAAAATTGCTCCAAAATGGAACAACAATGAAATGATTTAGAAAAAAATCAGACATCTTGTATTGACATTTTCAAAGTGATTCCTCTGCTCCTCCAGTTGTCCAGCATCCTGGCAGCCCACCAGGCAGGGGAAAGGGGTTGTGAGGGCTTCCAGGACTGCTTTGGAGCTGGGACAACTGCAACCTATGGGAGTCCTGGCTCCAGGGCAGTCTGCCTGGCAGGAAATCAGGTAGGTTTCCAAACTTTCCTGTCTTGGTAATTTAGATGTAATACTGGCATGTTCCCATGGAACAGAGTTTCGGGTGGGGGAAAGGGGCGAAGTGAGGTAGAACTAGACTAGATTGGTGAAGTACGCAAATTCACAGTATTGCTTACAGTAGCAGTACACTGAATACCATAGTTATGCCACTGAACTTGTGTTTGAGGTTGTGCTTGAATGTGAACTTTACTATTATCTTTTTGCAGAAATTGGAGGGAGAGTTCAAACAGCCAGATCCTGTATCTTTCATGCCGCAGAGAATTGGTAAGCTTTATAATACTTATCCAACAGTTTCCTAGTGCTGACTTTGATCCAGCTGAGGAGCGCAACCTTTATATGCTTGAGTGCATGATCTGGCAGGACATGCTGTAATGAGTGAGATGCAGCACATCGCTAAATACCTAACTTCTCTTTATTGTTTAGGTGTTCCTCCCAGCTCTTTCACCCAGGTTGTCCATTCTGCTGGAAGACGGTTTATTGTCAGTCCTGTCCCAGAGAGTCGGTTAAAAGAACAGCAGTTTTTCACCTCTTCTATTCCTGCAGGAAAGGAACTTCCAGATATTGGTTAGTTACCCAAAGCTCTCTGAAGTTTTGATTGTTAATATTTATTTATGATACCAGCTACAAGTTGTTTAACCATAGTGACCAGTTCTTGTAGTAGCTGTCAGTCCCAGAATATTAGAGAGACCATAGGTGCCAACTCTGTGGGTGCTTCAGCCCTGGAGCACCCACAGGGAAAAATTAGTGGGTGCGCTGCACCCACCAGCAGCCAAGCTCCCCTCACTCCCCGCCCCACCTCCTCCTCCCCTGAGCGTGCCGCATCGCTGCTCGTCCGCCTACCTCCTAGCACTTCCTGCCCGGCTGCCACCAAACAGCTGTTTGGCAGTGTTAGCATGCTCTGGGAGGGAGGGGGAGGAGCGGGAATGTGGCAAACTCAGGGAAAGAGGCAGGGTTGGAATGGGGGCAGGGGTGGGAAGGGGCAGGGCAGGTGCGGGGCTGGGGGTGGGTGGGTGGGGTCGAGCACCCATGGGAAAGAGGGGAAGTCAGTACCTATGCGAGAGACAAGATAAGTGAGGTCATATCTTTTATTGGACCAAATTCCACTGGTGTGAGAGAAGCTTTTCAGTTTACACAGAGCTCTTCTTCAGGTCTGGGAAACACACGCAATGTGTCACAGCTAAATACAAGGTGAAACAGATTGTTTAGCATAAGTAGTTAACACACATTTCAAGGGACCATTCAAGGTGAAGTGGCCCGTTAGCACGCCTCCAATCATAGGGGGGAAATGGAAGCTCCTTTCCCCTCCACCCTCTCCTTGTGCAGAGAAGGGTTACTAGGATGATCTGAGGAATGGAAAACCTACCTTATGAGAGGAGACTCAAAAGAGCTTGGCTTGTTTAGCCTAACTAAAAGAAGGCTGAGGGGAGATATGATTGTTCTCTATAAATATACCAGAGGGATAAATACCAGGGAGGGAGCGGATTTATTTAAGTTATGCGCCAGTGTGGACACAAGAACAAACTGATCTAAACTGGCCATCAACAACTTTGGGCTTGAAATTAGGTGAAGGTTTCTAACCATCAGAGGAGTGAAGTTCTGGAACAGCCTTCCAAGGGGAGCAGTGTGGGCAAAAAACCTAACTGGCTTCAAGACTGAGCCTGAAAAATGTATGGAGGGGATGGTATGATGAGACTGGTTACATGCCTTTGTAGGCAATCTGTGACTGCTAATAGCAAATGGGACACTAGATGCGGAGGGCTCTGAGTTATTACAGAGAATTCCTTCCCAGGTATCTGGCTGGTGGGTCTTGCCCACATGCTCAGAGTCTATCTGATAGCCATATTTGGGATCAGGAAGGAATTGCCCCCCAGGTCAGATTGGCAGAGACTCTGGGGGTTTTTCACCTTCCCCAACAGCATGGGGCATGGGTCACTTGCTGGTTTAAACTAGTGCAAATGGTAGATTCTCTGTAACTTGAAGTTTTTAAATCATGATTTGAGGACTTCAGTAACTCAGCCAGAGGTTAGGGGTCTATCACAGGAGTTGTTGGATGAGGTTCTATGGCCTGCAATGTGCAGGAGGTCAGACTAGATGATCGTGATGGTCCCTTCTGACCTTAAAGTCTGAGTCTGTGAATGGTCCCTTGAAATCAGACATGCCAAACCCGTGGGGAAAAAAACGAAGAAATTGGGCTTATTTTTGGCTTAATTGGCTTGAGTTGCTTGTTGGCTAGTTTTTGGCTTGTAGCTTGTTGCTTTTTTTTTTTTTTTTTAAATTGGCTCCCGGCAAGTAGGGGCAACAAGGGGAGAGATTCAGAGGTACACAGTGGGCCCACCAGTCACAGACTGCACACCGGGAGGATCTAGTCACATAGAGTGTTGGGGTTCTTCGGGATTTGCTTGTTTTGACCTTTTTTTGAAATGGGATTAACTTGATTTTTGGTTTACCGTGAAAGTTGGGGTGCTTATTTACCACGTGAAAGTTGGCAACTGTGCTTGAAATGTGTGTTAACTTATGCTAAACAATCTGTTCTACCTTGTATTTAGCTGTGACACAGTACTTTTTCCCAGACCTGAAAAGAGCTCTGTGTAAACTCAAAAGCCTGTCTCTCTTAACAGAAGTTGGTCCAATAAAAGATATTACCTCACCCACCTTGACCAGTTCCTTACATTAGGGAAAAAAACATACTGAAAATAAGGAACTGACTGCTGGTTAGAGCCAAAAATGCTTTTGGGCAGCATTATGCAAGATTTTCCTCCTCTGGATCGCTGTCTGTTAACTAATACTAACCATTGCTGTTCCAGTGCTAGGCTCCTATAGGGTTCACAGCACATCTTAAATTATGATTTGCAACATATCCCCTGGCTCTGTAATCCTAGGTCTCTTTTGAATAGCCTACGTAAATCATGCCATAATGCACTATACTGGAATGGTGTTAATCTAGCAATGGTAGGTAAACCATGGTAAACTTCTCTAGGTGGACTGACTGGATTTTTTTTTTTCAGTTGCTTCCTCTTCATCACATGGTCCTGGGATGAACCTGTCTCATTCTGCCTCATCACTCAGTCTGCAGCAAGCTTTCTCTGAGATCAGGCATACTCAAATGACAGAAGGACCCAGTACAGCTCCTCCAGTTTTTAACCAAACTATACCACCATTTCCACCTGTACTTGCTAACATGGCTGGGAGTCTACCATCTACATCAGTGGCTCCTCTCCCAGCATCTCCCCCTTCCACCACTGGTATTGCTCTTCCAGTAGCTCAGTCTGTTGTTCCCCTGCCTACAGAAAAGGTGCCAGCTGGAGTTGCACCAAGCACAGGTGTTTCAGGCTCCAGCTCTCCCACAACATCACAGTCTGGGCACCAATTAATTGGTGGAGTGACTTCCAGTATGAGTGCACCTGCTTCTTTTTCATTAACTGTTACATCGCAGACTGCTCAACCACTGACTGAAGAAGTTGTCCCTAATATCAGCGCACCTGCTTCTTTAACATTGCCACCAACACAACAGATTCCTGTCATGGTTGGCCCCAGTGTTAGTGCCCCAAGTGCTGTACCCCCACCTGCGACATCTCCGCCTGCTCAACAGATTTCAAGTAGTATGGAGTCTGTGGCAGCTCCGCAAACATCTGTAGCCCCAACTATGGCTCATAATGTGACTTCACAAACTCCTCAGCTCAGCAGCAGTAGCTCCACCCCCAGTCTTGCAGAAACAGTTGTTGTAAGTGTGCTACACTCAAAGCCTGAGGATGGACAATCAGTAGATAAATCGAAGCTGTGCAGTGCAGCTGGCTTGTCCCTTCCTATCTCTGCACCATTGTCCTCTGCAGTGGCATCAAGTATATCTAGTTCAGTCCCTCAGCCTGCTGTGGTGCATCCTTTACTCATCCCATCAGCAGTTGCATCAACACCTGTCCTACCCCAGGCAGCAGCTGCAATCTCTACCCCCATATTACCCCAGGTTCCTTTATCTGGCATCCTACCACTGACGCAGCCAGTTGCTAACTTGCCTGCAGTACAGCAGACCTTGATACACAGTCAACCTCAACTTGCTCCGCTACCCAATCAACCTCATACTCAGTGTCTGGAGGCTGATGTTGACACTCAACCCAAAGCTCCTGGCATCGATGACATAAAGACCTTGGAAGAAAAGCTACGATCTCTATTCAGTGAACATGGCAATGTTGGAGCACCACATCCACCAGTATCTCTGGAGACATCACTGGTAATGGAGACTACAGTCATGCCTGGTGTACCAACGACTGCTGTTGCACCAACTAAACCTATGACCGCCACTACCAGCTCTAGTATACCACCAGTTAGTTTGCCCCTTGGACCAGCTGGCTTACCAGTGATGACATCAGTTGCCACACCTGGTCAGGTGGGCATTCCTGTCACCTATGTTCCAGCATCAGGCAGCATTGCAACAGCAGCAGTGAAACCAGTGACCCCTCCCTCAAAGCCACCTCTTAGCAGGGTACCGGTAAGGAATCCAGCACTCTTGTGAATGGTGTTAAGTATACGAGAGAATAATCTTTTGGAAAGAACTCTTGTTCTGAAGCAAGGCTGAAACAGAATGTTTATCCAAACTGATTTGTACAGTCTATTAGTATATTCTCTGTTTTTAGTGCAGGTACAGTGTTGGCATGCTTTTTCCCTCTTAAGCCAAGTACAGGCAGCTGTCCCCCCTCCCCTGCAGCCTCAGCTCGCTCTGCCGCCGGCGCAATGCTCTAGGTGGCAACTGCGAACTTCTGGGGCAGCGCAGCTGCAGAGCCCGGCCTGACCCGGTGCTCTGTGCTGCTTGGTGGCGATGGCGTGGCTGGCTGCAGCCAGACGGCACAGCTGTAGCGCCGCCAGCCACCGGTGCTCCAGGCAGTGTGGTAAGAGGGAATGAGGGGTTGGATAGAGGGCAGGGGAGTTCGGGGTGGTGGGCGGGGGGTGTGAATAGGGGTCGGGGCGGTCAGAGGGCGGGGAACGGGTTGAATGGGGACAGGGGTCCCCGGGGGGCAGTCAGGAAGGAGGGGGGGTTGGATGGGCCGGTGGGGGGCAGTCAGGGGCAGGGGTTTCCATGGCAGTCAGGGAACAGGGAGAAGGGGTGGCTGGATGGGGCAAGGGTCCTGGGGGGGGGCCGTGAGGGAACAGGGGGGGTTGGATGGGGCAAGGGTCCTGGGGGGGGGGCCGTGAGGGAACGGGGGGGTTGGATGGGGCAAGGGTCCTGGGGGGGGCGGGGCAGATGGGGGTGGGGACTGGGCCACGACCCCCTCCCCTAACCGGCCCTCCATACAATTTCCGAAACCTGATGCGGCCCTCAGGCCAAAAAGTTTGCCCGCCCCTGAACTAGATTCTGCCACAGTTACTTTCCACTTGCTTAAAGATCTAAGAAGGCTTTATCCAACAAGGAACTGTCTATCACGGTTTGCTGCCATAAAAAGCTACCACCCAAATATCATTGGGTCAGGGGTGGCCAACCTGAGCCTGAGAAGGAGCCAGAATTTACCAATTTACATTGCCAAAGAGCCACAGTAATACATCAGCAGCCCCCTCATCAGCAGCCCCACTGATCAGCACCTCCCTCTCTGCCCCCACACCTCCCGATCAGCTGTTTCATGGTGTGCAGGAGGCTCTGGGAGGGAGGGGGAGAAGCGAGGGCACTGCAGGCTATGGGGAGAGGGGTGGGAAGGGGTGGAGTGGGGGCAGGGCCTGTGGCAGAGCCAGGGGTTGAGCAGTGAGCACACCCCGACACATTGGAAAGTTGGCGCCTATAGCTCCAGCCCCGGAGTTGGTGCCTATACAAGGATCTGCATATTAACTTCTGAAGAGCCCTATGTGGCTCCAGAGCCACAGGTTGGCCACCCCTGCATTAGGTTATCATGCCACTTACTATGTGTGTCTTCTGAAATCAAGGAGACATACCCGCACTAGCTCTGATCAATCTAGTGTACTAGAAATAATAGAATGCAGGCAAAGTGACACAAGAGGTGGGGGAGATCTGGACATAATGGAGGGGAGGAGAGTTGGAAAAAATACATGCAGAGCCTCTTAGTTATTAGGTCCTCCCACTTTTGTAATGATTTGAAATAACTAACTGGAATGTGCTGTCTGACTTTGCTGTGAGGCCTGCGTGCCTCGTTCTACCCTTTCCAGTTGCTCTAACACTTTCCACATAACCTGGCTGGATTTTTTTCCCCTTACCAAGATGCATGTTCCAGTCATCTGCTTGGGCAGTCAGCAGCTTCAGGTAGCTGTTTATGATGGGTAAAAAAATTGACCCAGGGAGGTTAAAAATATATTTCTTAGTGGATGGAGATTTCCTCAGATATCAAAAGTGTCTCGGGTTCTTTATTATTGCTTAAAGCGATTTACTACAATCACATGAATATTGCCACTCTTAAGCAGCAGTGGAATCTTAATATAGAGATGTCAGGGAAACTGGGTAGGGGCCACATCCTATTCTGGATTGCCTTGCTTAGTTGTCACTAAGCTTTCTATTGGAAAATTATGATCGTTGCAGTGGTTCTCATGGATTTGAGAGATGTCAAGATTCCTGGCTTTTTTTAAAATAAACAAAAACAAAACTACTTGCCTCAGTCATAAACACAGATTGTTTCCCTGTGGCCATTCAAAGAAAAAATGCAAGTGGATATCTTAGCTGCAATGAATTCCCTCTTAACACTGTTCCTTGCCTCCATAGGAAGTCTCCACAGGGAAATTCTTAAAGGCTTCTACTAAGTGATGTGAGTTATTGTAACTTGCTGACTGCTCCTACTGTTGTTCTTTGTTTGATGGACTTGCATTTCCTGTTCATTATCCATAGGTGCTACCGGTAGGTTTTGAACTTCCAGCTGGCACTCCATCCAGCGAACAGCTGCCACCCTTTCCAGGACCTTCACTAACTCAGGTGCTACATGACTTGGCAGATTCTGTCTGTTACTTCTCCTTTCTCTTTCAAAGAGCATGTTCCAATTAAACTCTCCATTGCATGGTCTTGGCTTCTTCACTTTCTCTTTTGACTGAGTAACCCCTTCTGTGTAGTAGTGACCAGAGTCACTTGTGCACTGGAAAGGCAGCCAACTTTCCCTTTGGATTACTGGACCTTAATGTTTGAACTCTGGGTGCAATGACGCAAGCTTATGTTTTTACTTCTATTTTGAGCTTGAGGGAGAGCTTCTTAAAAGCCCTTGTTTTACAGATAAGTGTATTCAGTGTTGAACAGTAGCTGTGTTTCAAAGTCAGTTATGTGCCAAATATGTCGTCTTAACCATATTTGCAAGGCAACAGTAATCACTGGGTCTTTGAGTGCTGGTGTTGCTAGTTACACCACCTGCAGAGCTCAAGGGGTGAGACTGAAGGTGGTGTATTCCATAAGATGTAGCTATTTCAAACGTGCATTTCATAAACTTAGTACAGAAACTTCTTTCAGCAAATCCCAGTGTTGGCAGAAAACACACTGGGAATGGCCAGCCCTGAGGAGGACAGCGAGTTAAAGCAAAATTAGTAAATTAACTTGCCCAGTGATGCTGAAATCCTCTTTCCAGTGGATACATGAATTAGTTGTATGTAAATGAAGAGAGTCATGAAACTTAACTTCAGAAGTATTACACACACCTGTGCTATGATTAGAATAAAAGGAGTATCTGGGAGCAAAGTTCTAGCTCTGCAGGGAGCAATAAATATTGCAATACCCATCTAGCTGTTGAAAACCCAAGACTGCTGGCTATGAGAACTCAGTGGGTTTTTAATAGTCTCCTTTTCCTAGTCTAGCAAAGTTGGTGCAATTCTATAAATCTTCTAATGTTGATTAAAGATTATAGTTCAAGCAAACTGCTGGGACCTGCATTTGGCCACCTTCTGGTGTATAGATAGCTGAGAACTTCCAGGGAGACTGGTGGATGTTTTGCCTTGTCGGTGAACTTTTGAGGCTGTTACTTATTGCCTTAAAGACCAAGACAAACCTTTCTGACTGACAACTGCCACTTCCTTCTGGAAAATAGAGGAAAATTCATAGAAGGAGTTATGGAACTCAAGAGAACATAGGAAAAAAAGCAGTCAAGATCTGCAATGAAATAAAGATTTCTAGATATCTTAAATTGCTGTGCAATGAGGTAGTATGGAGAAAAATTAAGCATATCTTTAAAGAAGAAACATACAATATATGATGAAAGAAAAGCTAAAAATAAAAGCAGTGAAGATGGGGACTTGTAAGCAGTCTGTATCCTGTTCTTAATGTGTTTTAGAAACAGCATGGTTAGTGTCAGGTTATTTACAGAATAAACACAAACTGGACTTTTCTTCCAGTGAACTTGGCCTGTAAATGTAATCCCCATTTCTTAGATTTAGATTTATAAAGGAGGTGGTATTATGTGTTAAAGCAGGCATCTGGTAATACCTGCTTTAAAGCTGCAAAACCATTTCAGTTATAAACCTAATGTTTTTTACACACACCTTTCTGAAGTATTTACTTTTTTGAAGTGAAATTTTCCATTTGTGGTTTGTGCCAAAGATGACCTATTTTTGGAATATTTAAGCAAAATCCTTTCAGCCAAATTTGAGTTATGGACATGAAACAATACTGCCTTTTTAAAGCCATTGTTTTATTTTTATATATATAAAAATAAAATTCAGGTTAGAAGTACTTTAAAAGTTTTATAGCCAAAATGGCTATAATATGGAACTTTATTGCCTTGTGGGCTATTGCCAGTGGCTGGATGAGCAGGGAATGAAAATTAAAGGAGAATTCACCTCTGCGTATTCTCAGAGATATCAGCTAAGACTTTTATTGGAGCCTGATGGAAGCTTTGCCTGTTGGCATCACAGTATGTTCTCCCTGCTCAGCCTGACGTGCTCAAGGACTGTAGGTCTCAGGCTTCTTCTGAGAAAAGTAACACAAAATGGCCCTTCTTAACTCATCTTGTTCCCTTTCATGCCATGTATTGGAGAGGAGCATGTACCCAGCAAAGGGAATTTACTTTTGTGTGTGTCATACTAGTTAAATCAATGTGATATAAATGTCAGTTCATAAGTGAAACCATTTAAATGTGCATGTCACGCATAAAGCCGTAATCTTAAAAAAGAAAAAAAAGTTTGCACTATGTAGTATAACCTTAATATTAAATCCCTTGACACTATGATGTCATCTTAGCTGTTGGGCTATTTCTGAAAGCTGGGTTGACATACTGGAGGTTATATTTGTTCTTGCAAGATACCATTTGGGCAGGTTTTATGCTTCCAAACACATGAAAAGTAGAATTACCCAAGTTCTAAACTTGTTTGGTTTCAAAGAATAGAAGTAGTGTGGTGGGGTATGAGCTGCTCCCTTACTAGTGGTCATGCATTGCCCAGGGCTTTAACCATTGTCTTTTGAAATCTTCCAGTCAGTTCCTTCTTGATTGTGGTAAGCAAAAGAGCTCCCTTCATGAACTGTGACTATTCAGACACTGTTCTGGCTCTTCAGCCCATCTAGTGACACATTGTTTTGGAATTCTCTTAGTGTCCCTTCCTGACTGCCATTAAAGTCTACATTCCTTCCTTTTATTGTAATGTTAAAATTTTATTTTCAGGAGTCAAGGCCTTTTGGCCCCCTCTAACCAGTGAGCACTGATAGTCATCAGAGACACCAGAAGATCCATGACCCGTTCTAGTCTTTGTTTAGGCATTTACATACTTTGTCTTGTACATCGGCTTGCAGCACTTTGATGTCATGCATATAATTTTTTTTATGAAGACTTTTTGGTATTGGCTCTTTTGCTTTCTTAAAATGTTTTCCCAAAGGACTATGGTTCAAGGTAATCATGACCTATTGCCCAGGCGGGGAGTGCACATATTCGTCTAATCTAACAGGATGATCAAGGACGCCACTCTGGAAGCAGTCGAAATATCAATCTGTATCATCACTGGGATCACTAGGGCTCATGATAAACTGTCCAAAGTCACAGCTTGTCTCTAACAAACAAATGGAGCATATAGGAGTCATGCTAAGTATAGTTCAACTCAAAGCCTTCCTGCCCCATGTCAGAAAGAATCCAGGACACCACCAGTTCAGCAGAAAGGATGAGGAATAGCCAGCACCTGACAACTTGGACCATGGTAACAGTGCATTCATAAAACAGCAACGAAGAGTCCTGTGGCACCTTGTAGACTAACAGATGTATTGGAGCATAAGCTTTCGTGGGTGAATACCCACTTCGTCAGATGCAGCCTGATAGAACTTCGTCAGATGTCATAATAGCCTGATAGAGAGAACTTGAGTGGATACCAAAATACTAATGGAAGCAAGCAATACAGGGGACTTGTACTACATTTTGCAGAAGAATGATTTCTTTGGCTTGGGATGGGATTTGGCAGTCTCAATGGAGGCTGATAGGAAGGTTCTCTTGGTCTGTAATACAGCCTCAGAATAGACTGAGGAATTCATTATGTTTCAGCCTGTCTGAATCAGCCTTTGTTTTCTATCGACCTCAAATTTCCGCCCCTCTGTGTTTTCTTCCAGTGTAGGGTGTTAAAAAATAAGGAGATCAGTGTGGGTGACGGGGAGGAAGGGTCCATTTGGGGTCCAGTGTGTCAGTGGTCCAGGCTAATGTAGAATGTACATCATGCCCCAGTGGGCAGAGAGCTGAACGTAGTTTACCGGATGACGGATTTACATTAGAGGACGTGTGGCGAGCTTCATGGTTCACAGAGAAAGTGACAAATAATTATCTTGTCTCAGATCCCACTCAGTGTCAACCCGGGTTTGATTTATTGCAAAGGCAATGGAGCCTTCTGAACCAGTTTCATACCGAACATGGAATTTGTGATGCAGTAGAATTTCAGTGGCATTTTAGAGACAGTCCACTACATCAATGTGAGCAGCCACAAACCATGACACACGTTGAGGACTGCAAAATGACTCAACTTCCTGTAGGTCTTCATACCTTGAACATCGTTGATAAGGACACTGTGGCTTGGCTTGACCGGATCGCATACACCAAATAAGTAAACCTAGGCTGAAGATCGGGTTCCAGGTATGATGGCTGTGTGAGTTGGACCAGAGATGACCTGTGAAAGTTCTAGGAAGGCAAATGAAAAGATGTGTTTTGGGATTTCTGTATCTGCAGCCTTGTCAACGGGAGTGTTCTGATCTCCCAGGACAAGTCTGAAGTATTTCGCCACCACTGCTGACAAGATGTCAGTGAGCAACTTTAAGAATCCTTTTATCTATGATGGTCTGTAAATAAGCCTAAAATCTATGTTGGCTTTGGCTCTTGTCTCTGGCAGATGACTGAATTCAAATGAAGTTGTCTTACCTGAGGCACTTCTGAGCCATTCAGAACCTGTGAACTAAAGTTTCTTACAGAAGGTCATTTCTTGTTGCAATGACTTTAGCTCAGAGGGAGAACAAGCTTCAGGTCCTAATAACTTATCCACCTTATACCAGAGTTAACAAGAATAGTGATGCTGTAGACTTGCCAGAGATTCCTTTCCAAGGTGGTGTCAGATTTCCACCTTAATGAGCCTCTCATCCTGCCAACTTTTTTCCACTTACTATGTGCCCATCCCAGTATGGCCTTTATCTAGGCACTCAAAATTAAAAGGTCTTTTTTGTGACACTAATTCTGTGGATAATGCCATTACTCAAAATGGTCTGTGACTGAATAGTGTCTGTGACTGATGTGTTGCATTTCTCATTGCTTATGATCTGGCTGGCTTATTTAGTCCAAGACAGGGCAGTCTCTGATGTCTGCCTCAGGAATGTTTCTCACTCAGATATGTGCAAGGCAGCTACATGATCATCCATTTATATGTTTACAAAAATCAATTATTTGGATCCTAGTCTCTGTGGAGAGAGATTCTTGATTGTCTGGCATAATTTGTTTCTGAACTAGAGTCCAAACTTTCTTGCCTTTTGAATTTTTTTTATTTTGGGATGTTCTCTTTAAGAAGTCTATCTTAAGACACCACCTCAGGCTGTTGAAATGTTAAACCTGCTACTTCTGGAGGTACCTCCCCATTTTTTTTTATTTTTTTTTAAGCAGCACCCTGTTCATCTACATAGTTGGCTTTGGCATAGCTCTTGTCTCAATTTGCAATGTAACTGTTACTCTTTTGTTTAGGGATAACCCTTGAGCTACTTTCACTCCTGCCCAGATGGTATCTTTAGAAGAAGGCAAATTAATTAACCTGTAACCTGGTTTGGTGAACTGTGTAGCACATACTACCTGTGAGGAACGTTTGGGATGGCCCATGCCATGAACCTCTGCCCTTGGAAACCAAAAACGTGAGAGCTCGGAGGCTCTTAAACATTCAGTCCGTTCTCAAGTTTGAGAATCCAAACACAATATCTTCAGAAAAACAGAGCTACCACTTAAATTTTCCTTCCTATTTTTTGGTTTAAACATGTAGCTTAATTTACTACCTGTATATGATGCAGGAAGCAGAGGTAATTGGAGGTATTGAAACTCTGTATTTTTTGCTATACAATTTTGCAACCTTAATATTAAGTAGCTTTTGATGTTAAATCTTGCCATGTGCATAGCTGGTGCCAAGGGACAGCTGCTTATTTGTAGCTTGTTGTTTCAGTCCCAGCAGCCTCTAGAAGATCTGGATGCTCAGTTGAGAAGAACCCTCAGTCCAGAGACTGTCCCAGTGACATCTGCTCCTGCCTGTGTAAGTTTGCAGTGTTGGTGTTTAAAGCCTTTAGTTAAGAGTGCTTCCTTAAGTTTTTATGCTCTTGGATAGTTGCCTTCAGAAGCAGTGTGTCAAACTCTCTCTGGTCTTTTAAAATAAAAATGCTTTGATGCCTCAAAAGATAGAGTGCTGTGCAGGGAAACATACTTGTATGACTTACAAACTAGTAACTCTGGTAGGCTTTTTAATAGACTTTCTGGCCTGTTGCTAGAGGTGCCCTGATAAAACAAACAAAAAAAACCATTCATTAAGAAACTGTGAGAGCCTTTCTGAGGATGGAGCAATATAGGAGATCAGAATAAAGAATGACGTGTGACTGTCTTCTGAGTCTACAAGAAATGATTCTGATGTACTTGGGGGCAAAAGGTGCAGCTTGTGCTGGATTTTGTATTCCCTCATGGCTGACTACCAAGTAATGTTATGGTCCTTAAGGAGCCATGCAGTAAGGGGTGGTTGCAAATTTTAAGATCTAATATGAAAATAAAACTAGTCATTTGGAAAGGAGGTACTATATTCAGATGAATGTAGGCTCCTACTACTACAGTAAATAAGAGCTTGTCTACATGGAGGGCGGTGGTGGTAGTGGTGGGGGGAACGACTGGAATACCTAGTGCAAAGTAGGTATTCTGCACTAACTCCCTGTGTGGACACACTTTATTCCACACCAAGGGGTTGTCTACATGCGTACACCCAGGAAAACTAATCTGAATATAAAGTGAATTAGTTAAATTGCATTAAACCCCTGTGTGGACTGTCTCATTCAGAATGCATGTGGCCTTAATTTAAATAGGTGTTGCCCTTTAAACTTGGACCCTTAGCTATTTCATACCAACTTCCCCTTATAGATGGTACTAAAACTCCCTCAAGTTATCTAGAGGAGGAGCTCTGCTGAACCATTGGAGATAAAATTTGAAAACACAAACATATATCTTTATGCAAGATTCACTGAGATTACTTGTTACTTTTGCCCATGGTCATTCCTTTATCCTTAAGTAAGATGGAAAAATATTAATATTGCAGGATGCTTTAGGTAGGCTGTGGTAAGGATCAATGTAACAGCTAAAGGATTTTCTTTGTTTTTATAGCCTATGCCAGCAATGGCTTCTACAGCAGTTACTGGAGTGGTGTCTGCACCAGCACAGCCCCTGAAAGAAGGTATTTATGCTGACACTTGCCACCTCAGTCTTCTGAGGAATGTGAATGGACTTGCTGAACAAGAGGATTTGATGTTAAATGGCTGTCCTAAAACTGCAGGCTTTATTAGAGGAACTGGAAAGGCACTGGCTTTTGATGAACTAGACTAAAATTCTCTTACTGCAGGTCGAGAGGTGCAAGGGATATGCTAGCTTATTTAATTTTTAAAACTCTCCAAAAATAAGCTAAATCAAGATTTACAAGGACTCTCCGCTAAACCTACTGCTAAGGAACAATGTTAGGATTTGTAGAGTGAATGCCTCCTCTCTCTCATACTATATAGTCAGCAAGAGTGAGAAGACTATATTGCTAGTTTTGATCCTTCTGTGCTTTAACAGATCTTTAGGTATTTTCCTTCTTTCCACTGTGCAAAGAAGTGGAAATCTTCGTATGAGCAGTGCTGGGGAAAAAGATTTGCTTTCTGGTTTCATTTAGAGAAGTTGAGGACTTTCCAATCCTAATTTTATATCCAGCTGCTAAACAATTAATGATTGGACAGTTCTGTAAAGGTTCCAGAATGTTTCAGGTATTACACATTTCTGCGCCATAAATAAATAAACGCTGTAGCTAGCTAGCTCACTTGCTGGCTTACACTAGCTTGATAATATATTCACTTGTAGACAAAGAAGTTTTGTGGGGGAAGATATATTCCAAACGTTCTCCTGCCCAGTTTAGTTCAACGAACTTCACTTACCTTTTTATGAGAGAAGAGTGCTGCTGTACTGTTAAGAGTATTTCAAAACTAGTTAGAAGAGCTAAGATTAAAAGAAAAAATCAAATGCTGAGAATAATTTTTATTAATATACTCATTAATATACTGTTCTGTGAGATTTCCCTTGTGCAGCCAATGCTTTATGGCAGACCTTCAAGATTGTTTACGTAGGAAAACAGTCACATGTAGGGCTGCCTGCAATAGATTTCCCCTGGAAAATTGCTTCCTTACTTGAGAATACGTTCTCCATCCTGCTGAAGTTTATTAGAATCATTTTAATTGGAACACCATGTTGGACCGTCTGCTGAATAAGGATGACAAAGCAATTTTTAAAATTTTGAATGCCAGATCCGCAGTTGCACAACTGGTGTGATGGGCAGTAGTTGTATGCTCCCAATACTGGAACCAGGCCAGCCTTTGTTACAACTTACCACACACTCATGGTGATCCAGTTGCATCCCAGCTGCACGTATTGCTGGAGTGCAGAGGTGCTCAGTGCATGTTCTCCTTCCTCAGCCACAGCCCCCTACATCACAGGCTTTGAAAGTAGTTGTGTAGAGCCATTATGGCAACCCAAGAATTTCTCTTTCATTAGAGAGATCGCTAGGTAGCTAGTTCCACTAGTCCAACAGTGCAATGCAATTGGAGTGTGGGGGAGGGGAGTCCAAGAATCTGGCCCTGAAGATCTAAAATGAGAATATTATACTGACTAAAAATGATTCCCAGCATTTGATTTTTTTCTTCTTTGTTCATTTCTGTATTAATATACTTATTCTAAATTTTATACTGGTTTAATGCTTGGGTAATCAACATTTGACAGTGGATAAAAATGCCTAAAGGCGCTGGCCTTAACGGAATTTGCCACTATTGTCCCATTTAAACAGCAGTCGGTATCATTCACTAGTAAGCTACATTACTTCCCTGAATGACATGCCAGTTAATTATACTTCCAGATTACATGTATTATATTTAAGTGCCAGAATATGTTGAGTGGGATAACTATAGTGAAAACCAATTTGTCTTGAAATTGTGGTATGGCCTGGGGTATTACATACCCTGTTTCCCCGAAAGTAAGACATCCCCCGAAAATAAGACTTACTTCCAGTTTTGCCTCTCGCTGTAATATAAGGCATCCCCCCGATAATAAGGCCACCCCGGAATATAAGGCCCCGAAGCTCCAGGAAAAATAAGACCTCCCCTGAAAATAAGACCTAGCGCATCTTTGGGAGCAAAAATTAATATAAGACACTGTCTTATTTTCGGGGAAACAGGGTAATGTTCCTATGGGTGCTGCACTTCAGGCTCGCATGTGCCTTTGATAGGAGCCTTTTTGGTAGCAGTGCCAGTTAGTTCCACACATGCACCCCAACTATCTTCATGCCCCATACTGAAGGTATGTAGGGCAGTGTCAGATGAAGCACCCTCAGTTCCTTCTCAACTGCCTCAGCATGAGACAGCATGTTTTGGTGCCTGCTTCATAATTAGCTGTCTCTTAGGGAATAGCTTCTAGATTTTACATGTTATTTAGGTCTTAGTTACCCCCTGTTAATGTTTAATCTAGTTACAGTAGTTGTAGTTTTTGTTGAGACTTCTTCAAGAGACTCCTTTGTGGTGGTGTGGGGAGAAGTGGACCTGGGCCTGCCTTTCTTTGACGGAATTAATTTTCTGGTTATGCCTTGCTTATGTTACCTAGATTTAAAGGTTGCCTCACTTGCCTGGTGTCCATCCAAGTTAGTAATGGTCACTCTCACTGTATCAGCTGCTTAGGAGACACCAACATCCCACCTAAGTAAATTTGTTTGAGTCTTGAGTAAGTCTAGATGAGTCAGGGAGATTAATCTTAGGCTTCTCATGATGGAGTACTCCCTTCGACCTGCCTCAGACTCAGAAACCCCCTGGTAGAGCGATCTTCCAGTGAGCACAGTGCCCCATTGACCTTTGCTGCCTATTCATCCACTAGATCTTTGCGAGTGAGAACCACAGGATAGTACCAAGACTTCCAGAAGGATGAGCTCCAGATTGCCTTGAACAGAAGCCAGGGACAAAAAGCCTAGGTCACCACACAGACCTGCTGTTTGTGACTTCATGTCCCAGAAAACGTACCACTGAGGCTCAAAGGTCTCCTCTTATCAAGGCCCCCTCATCTAAATCTGCAGGAACCTTAAAGTCCCAGCATTCCTCGGTACCACCCAAGCATGGTTGTGGTGCTAATGATCCAAAAGACTCTGTCAAAGAGGTCAGTATTGAACATGGGTCCTGCTTCTAAGTTGCTTGCAGTACTCCAAGTTGATGTCTCAAGCTGATCGACCGGCATCATCGAAGCCAAGGTCATCCTCTGTACCACCACCACTCTGTAGAGTCTTGCTGGGTTTCTGCATAGATTCACTCAACCAGTACTGCAGGAGTTCAGATTCTGCCGTGGCTTGTGTGTCTCAGATGAACGAAAGTCTCCTTTACTAATGGGTGCAGAGGGACTGTCAGTACTGGAGCCTCATGTGTCACTGGTACTGCCTGGCTTCCACGACCCACTAAAAGAGACAGGCAACCTCCCTCAAGGTCATACCTGTCTGCTCCTTCCTTGGACTGTGAAGAATATAGTTCCTCGGACTCTCAAATTTCTATCAGAGGCTTGCTCGATTAGCAGCCCAGAGCTGCCTCTCTTGATGTTTTTTGTGAGAGAAGCTCCAAAGCCCGGCCAAACTCCTCATTCCTCTTGTATGATCAATCCTGGATGCCCCCTCCTTTTCCTTATGGCCTCCTTCAGTGGTCATATTGGGACCAGTGGGCTGCCTATAGACAACAGTTCTCTAGAGTACCCAGTTACACCCATGGGAGAGTATCAGACAATCACACCTACTTCTCTTGTCCCTCCAAATCAATCTCTACCCCAGGAGGAATCTTTCAAGGAACAGGAGAGAAAAGCTGATGAGGACGCTACTTACTAGTCTAACATTTTTCTCCTCACCTGATGAGACAGTGATGCTTTCCCCCCATGTGCTGATGATTAAGCAAGTCCAAGAGGTCAGAAGAGAATTGCTGACTTCCTTTAAAGGGATTTGGAAGAGAGTTCATGAGATTAGCACAACCTCTTGGACATCCTCCAATCTGCCACTTCTGTTTGGGAATCCTTACCTGTAAACAAGGCCTTGCTTGAACCTGCCAGAACAATTTAGTAATCCCCAGTTGCCATTTCTCCAACTTATAAGAGGATGGAAAAAAAATATGTTCCTGCTCAAGGCACTGACTTTTTGTTCATTCACATAGCCCCCAGCTCCTTGGTGGTGGATTTTGTGAACAAAGCTGCTACACATAAGGTCCACAAATGCCTAGACCTCTTTGGCCACAAAAGTTATTGTTCAGCTTCGTTGCAATTTAGAATCTCCAATTATCAAGCCCTGATAGCAAAATATAACCACACCAACTAAGGAAAAATAATTTTTTATTGATCATCTGCCTCAGGAATGAGAGCAATTTCAAGCGATCGTCACGGAAGGTCACTTGCTAGCCAGAACTTAGGTACAGGCCTCCCTAGACATGACCCACATGATAATCAGATCTGTTTCTACAGTGATTGTCATGCATCCTGCCTGTTGGATGTGATACTCAGGAATCCAGAGGGAAGTCCAAAATACTGTAGAGACCTTCCTTTTGATGGGCTCAAGCTCTTCAGTGAGTGCACCAATGAATCCTAGCGAGAATGCAAGGATTCAAGGGCTATTCTCTGCTTCTTCAGCTCCTACACACCTGCAAATAAAAGGAGATTCAGCAGTCATAGATGGTACAGAGATCCTGCCCAGCCTAGTTCCCTGCTTATCACAGGCCTTGGGAACTGCCTAAGAGGAGACTTGGGTTCCCAAAGAGAGAAGTCTGCCACCACAACTACCATAACTCATGCTTCTTTGTCACCCAAGAGTCAATTTTGATTTGGGTCAAGAACTGTCCTCCCTTCAGGATGTGAAGCTGTATTATTTTGCCTCCTCCCTCCCACTGTTGCAGATTCTCTCTCCCATCTCTGATCTGTATGGGAGCAGTTTATTTCTGACAGATGGGTTTTGGAGGTCATAACATTGGACTAGTCTATGCATTTCATCTCCACTCTCCTCATCCTTTCTCAGGGTCCCATCTCATGAATATCTGCTGAGACAGTTCTATCCCTTTTCCACATGGGCAGATACTGGTTCTACATCTCTTAACACAGAGGGGAGAGGGGTCTATTCCAAGTACTTTCTGGTTCCCAAAAAAAAAGGTGGATGGAGACCCATCTTAGATCTCAGATTGTTAATCACTTCCTGAAAAACACAAGTTCAGGATGGTGACACGTGCAGCTATAAAACTATCTCTAGAGCTGGAAGATGGATTCTCAGCTGTTGACTTACAGGATGTGTATTTTGATATCATGATGCATCCTTTTTGCAAGAAGTTTCTGCACTATGTGGTTGGCTGGGAGCACTTCCAATACTGAGTGCTCCTTTTTGGACTTTACTGCCCCCAGAGGATTTATGATGGTTCTGGCAATGGTAGGTGTTCAATTGCAATGATAAGCAGTTGGCTCCTTAAGGGCCATTTTCACAACAAAGTTCTTTTTGCAGTGAGGAAGGCTATGTCACTATTGGACAAGCTAAGGCTTCAGCTCAACAAGGAGAAGTCTACTTTAATATCTCTTTAGTGAATAGAGTTTATACAAGCCACATTAGATGCCAAAGCATCCAGAGTTTACCTACTGATGGACAGGCTTATGGCATTAACGAATCTGATCTTGCAGGTTCAAATGAGACCGCAAACAATGGCAAGAATTTTTCTGCAGCTCCTAGGTCATTTGGCAGTCTGCACCTTTGTCATGCCATGGTTGCACCTACACTACTTCCAGGGATGGTTGAGAACGGTTTACACCCCCAACAAAGTCTGAACAAACTAGTATCATTCCCTCATCAGGTTCTAGATTTGCTCAGTTAGAGGAAAGACCCGGGCAAGGTCTGTGCTGAAGTTCCTTTTACTCTGTCTCCCTCCACCACAGCATCAGATACATCTCTAGTGGGATCCAGGAGCTCATCTTCAAATGCATAGCACCAAGGCAAATGGACCGCCCTAGAATCCACTCTGCATATCAACCTTTTGGAACGTAAACGGGTCAGATTTGTGTGCAAACACTTCCTTCCCATGATCAAGGACCAGTCCGTCAAGATCATGACAGAGCCAGCATATGCTATATAAATTTGCCAAGAAAGAGGAAGATCTCCCTGTCTTTGTGTGGATGCGTTAAAACTATAGAACTAGTGCATAGCCAATCAGACTCGTATCTCAGCCTCATACTTACTGGGTCTTCAGAACACCATAGCAGACTGCTTGAGCAGACGCTTCTGCCAGGATCAGGTGTGGGAAACCAACAATCTGATTCTCAACTGTATATTGCTTACTTGGGGTTTTCTGGAAATAGCCACTGCCAATAAACAAAGTGTTGGAAATTCTGCTGCGGGTTGGGGTGGGCTAAGACCTCAATCTCAAGTAGTTGCCTTCCTCATTTCCTTGTTGAAGAACCTCCTCTACACCTATTCACCACTGCCACTGCTCATCAGAGTCCTAAACAGAATTAAGCAGGACATAGCCAAGGTCATCCTAATTGCACCGACTTGGCCAAGGCAAATTTGGCTTCCCTACCTGATTTGCCTCACATCTTGCTCGGCACTACAGCTACTGTGACTATTCACGAGCTGGTAACTCAAGATTCTGGGCATGTTCTTCACCCCAGTTTGAACACACCGCAGCTCAGTGCTTGGTTTCTAGATATTTCTCTGGGTTAGAAGTTCGAGACCGGTACAAAAGGTTTTGTTGAGTAGCAGAAAAACATAAGCTACAAAAACTTACCTAGAGAAAGGTTCCATTATTGGTGAATTTTGTCCCTTGTTGATTCTTCCCTTTTGGTTGTGTTTCCTGTGGAGTTTAAAGAATTCAGGTCTCTCTGAGTTCTGTTAAAGTTGATTTAGCAGCTATCACAGCTTTCCATTCTCCCGTTGAAGGGTTTTTAGTGTTTGCTCACTCCACATCTTCCAGATTCATCAAAGGGTTAGCTAACCTTTCCCCATATGTCAGAGAACCCACTCTTGCATGGGACTGGAACTTGGTCCTCAACTTTTTCTTGAAACCTCCCTTTGAGCCATTAGCTGAGTGTTTCCTTTTACACTTGTCTGTGAAAGCTGCATTTTTAGTGGGTATATCTGCTTAGAGAATTGGCTCATCTCCCCCTACACAGTTTTCCATAAAGTATCTCTGGCCACATAGCTGACTTTTAGCCAAGGTAACCTTGGACTCTGATATCGATCAGATCATTTACCTACCAGATTTTTAAGCTTATCTTCATCTGACAAAGGAGGAGGCAGCCCTTCATGCTTTAGACATCAGGAGAGAATTGAGTTTTTATTTGGAAAGGACAAAATCCTTTAGGGGCCCCTCTTTTTAACCAAAGACACTCTACGTGGATTTCTGGTTGTATCCCCTCCTTCTGTGAGGCTGCTAATGTTCAGTCTCCTTTTAGGGTTATAGCCCATTCCCCTAGATTTCAATCTGCTTCCATCGCTCTGCCGAGAAAGGTGGTTCTTGAAGAAATAGGCAAAACTGCCACAAGGTGTTTATAAACATTAAAAGTCTTAGACCAGGCTCTAAAGTATCCACCTCCTTTAGGGAATAGTGCTCGAGAGTTAAGTGAAGTTACTCCTGGAGGAATTCTGTGCATAGAATTCCGCGCCCCCCCCCCCCCGCCCGAGACTGGCTCCCCAGCTCATACTGTGCAGGCAGGCTGCAGTTCCTGGGTTTGACAGCTCTGCTTGGTCACATGGTGCAGGCGGGCCCCCTTCCTCCATGGCAGCTGCTGGAGCCTGCAAGCTGCACCCCACAGGAACAGGCAGGAGCAACAGCTGGGAGCTGCAGGGTGGGGCCACTGCTTTCCGGGAGGGGAGACTGAGGATATGGGTGCGAGCCTGCAGGGGAGAAGTGTGACTGGAGCTGTTCCAGGGGCGGCTGAACCTTTGAATTGTGCTCCGCCCCTCCCCCCCATCAGCAGGTACGAGTCGTCTCTGCCCCGCAGGACAGTAATGAAGCTGTGTGGAGCGGAGCCTGCGGCTGGGCTCTGGGGCAGTGTGCGCACGTGTCTGGATCAGGGGGCCCTGTGCAGCCCACTCCAGCACCCCCAAATACCTTCTCCAAGTACACACCCACACCCCTCCAGCTCCCCCTAAATATCCTCTACAGCTTCCCCCTCCCTCCTGCAGTGTCCTCTATTTGGGGACTTGAAATATGGTAACCCTGAGGAAGTAGGGTGAAAAAATGAGAATCGACTAAAAGACCAGAGGGGCAGAGTTTCCCCCCAAGATGTGCCCTGCTGGCACATGTAACACACCCAGACTGAGGGGCCTGACAAAAGCATAACAGAGAAACAGGAACCAGGTTGTTGTAGCGGTTTCTTTAACTCTCTACTCATGGGAGAATGTTTTTTGTTGTCTGTATTGTTACAGACATACTTGCTGACAGGTGTTTTGAAATAAATTACCAGAATAATTGAAACTGGTGTGATTATATTGTGTTGTTTTGACAAATAAAATATACAGAATTTTGCAGAATTTTTAACTTTTTGGTGCGGCATTCCCCCCAGGAGTATGAAGTGGAGTACCCAAGGGTTATGGGGATTTGAATAACTTTCTAACACTGAGTATTTGATCTGGATAAAGAAAATTGCTGTTAAAGTCCAGATAACTCCATCTCCTCACCTTTGTCCCCAAATACAAAACCCCTTGTGTTAATTTTGTCCTTATTTTGTAACAGAAGACATTCTCCCATATCTACACTTTTTCAGAGAAGTGAAGTTAATGAATTGACTTCAGTAAATTATGTAGTTGTGATGCACCTGGTGCCAAGCTGTTTTATCTTCCATTAGTTTGAAGGCATTTAGCATTTGGATTGGGTAAGGCAAAACCCTGGAGTAGTTCAAAATAGAACACAGCAGATGACCCTAGGAGGAGGAATTGGAAAACAAAGATTTAGATCAGTCCAGTGGCGTGTTCTGCTGTGTAACTGGTCAATCCAGTGTGAGACTGGTCCTCAGATATTTCAGACTAATACTTTGATGGGTCTAAAAATATATGAATTGAACAGGCCATGTTTTATTGTAGCTCAGTTTAGTTGAATTATTGCTTGTGATCGCTCTTCATTCCTGCACTTTAGAAGTCGGATAGGAGGTTAAAGAAAGGGTGGTGAGCTCAAGTAATGATGGCATTATAGAAAGGAGACTGGGTGCAGCAGTGGGAGAAAGTGTTTGTCTCAAGTGGGAGAAAAAGAAACGCAAAAACTTTAACTTTCTCTTCCCTGCCACTCTCCTTTTTCTCAATTTCAGCATCACAGGATGCAGACAGCAGTGCAACGACTACCACTGCAGGAGCTGGAGTTTTTAAGATGGGACGATTTCAGGTAGGAAAATGTTACTTTGTAGATTTACTCTGTGACCAGGGCATTGATCCAGGAATCTCACTTTTTGTTATGGCAAAGCAGTAGGGCCCAGATTTTTCAAGGTATTTAGGGCATTGCTCCACTCAGCGTTGCAATACCCAACTGATTTTGGAGCCTAAATCACATTTTCAAAAGTGGTTTAGGCACATACATGCCTAAAACCCGTTGGCTGTCGATTGGATTTAGGCTCCTAAGTGCCTAAACCACTTTTGAAAAGGAGATTTAGTTTCCTGAATCAGTGGGGCGTTGCAATGGTGAGTGAAGCAGTGCCTAAATACCTTGAAAAATCTGGGCCTTCTTGATTGGTACCAGCTCCTGGCACACCATTTTACTGGGAGGAATTGCCACTATCGAGTTTGACAGGAATTCATTTTTCTATTCATGAACTCTACTCCCAGTCAGGGTTAACATCACACTTTATTGCAGCATTTTCTGGTTTGTGACCTTGGCATTCTGAGACAACTGAAGCCTTGAAATAAGTCTTAACTATGCATTGACTTTGCTATTAGTAGTCCAGATCTTTAATGTTGGCCACATTATGGCTAATGTGACATTGGTGCACTCTGCTGTATCATTCTCTAAGTTTGGTTGTGAGGGAATCTTACTGAAAGATGTAGTTCTTGGAAGAACAAATGTGGGTGTGTATGAAACCAGTTGAAATGGCTTAGCACCAGACCAGATGATATTTAGCCTTTACCTCGAACTCTGGGATGAGTGGGTATGTGGCCAGGAAAAGGAGAAGGCACCTTGTTTGCTGTGCTCAAGGCAGCTGGTTACTTTTCCCAGTTTGACATATTTCTGACCATAGAGGTCAGCTAGAGCCTGTCCTATATATTACTGTGAAGGGTTCAGAATGCTGTGCTCACTTAGTGTTTCCATCACTTCTAGGTGTCTGTGGCAGTGGATAGTGTACTGAGGGAGAGTGACGGTAAACCTGAAGAAACTAAGCCTGTGCATTTTGAGACAACCTCCTCTGATTCATCTTTGTCTGGCAGCAGTCCAGAGAGTACGCTTGTGAAGCAGACTTCCAATGGGACAACAGAGGCTACCACTGGTACCTCCTTAGATGTGACAGATGATGCTGTTTCACAGACCTTTCCTGTCATACAATTGCCATTAGAGGCTGGGCAGCCAACTAAAGTTGGGCGCTTTCAGGTGACGACAACAACAGACCAAGTGGGTCGCTTTTCTGTGTCCAGGACTCAAGATGAGCTCACCTGTGTGGAGAGAGAACCCCCAATGACTCTTCCTCTTTCTGTGGATTCAGAACAAATTTCTCTTCCAGCCATGACTCCAAAGAAAGAGGTTCCAGAATTGGTGGAGCCAAGGCAGTCTCCGCTTATGAATGGGCCATCATCTGATCTGGAGGCTGCCTTCCTGAGTGGAGCGGCTCAGGAACTCGATGATGGCTCAGGTAGCCCAGACTCTCTCCAACCACTGGGTTCAAAGATCAGCCTCCCCATCCAAAGCTTTAGCAACTCGTTGAATTCTTCCTACATGAGCAGTGATGAGTCAGATATTGAAGATGAAGACTTGAAATCAGAGCTACGCCGGTTGCGGGAAAAGTAAGATTTCTTCTTTGAGAATGATGTTTGTGTGAACTGTAACAGTTGCTTAGTCCTTTTTCCGCTTTCCTTTATGAGCACTCTGACCTGCCATACAGAGGAGAAATTCAGACTGATTTTAGAATGAGCCTCTGTTAAATATATTTTTCTGTAGTAATTGCCAGAGTTTTCACATAGGGTAAAATTAGTTTACTGATAAATGAATGTGATGGTTCTTCTTTGAGTGATTTGCTCATATCGATTCCAATTAAGTGTGTGTGCACCACATGCACAGTCATTGGAAAGTTTTTCCCCTAGCAGCACCCGTCGTATTGGCTGTGGAGCCCCCTGGAGTGGCGCCTTCATGGCGCTCAATATATGATCCTGCTGACCCAGTGCCTCCTCAGTTCCTTATTACCGCCAGTGATGGTTGTTGGAACTGCAGTGACTTGCTTAGCAAGCTCTTCTCATTTTCCCTAGCTTTCAGTTTAGTTTAGTTTGCAGTTATTCCTAGCCTCGTTAAGTTTAGTTTTAGTGTTTTCGGTTGTTACAGCAGATAGCGGTTGGGAGTGGGGTGTCTTCCCCTTCGCCCCGACCATGTTCCCCATTGGGACTCGGGGTATGCCTAAATCCCAAGAGTTGAAACCCTGCAAGTCCTGCAACAAGACCATGCTAACAGGCAACCCCCACAACGCTTGCTTAAAGTGTCTGGGGGAAGCACACCAAACTGACAAGTGCAGGATTTGTAAAGGGTTTCACCACAGAACAAAAAAGGAGCGAGATTTTTTTGCCTCAAGCAGCCCCTTATGGAGGCGGTACTTAAACCGCAACCTACATTGGCACGGCAAGACCCGGCACCAAGCTTGTGGGTGCGCAGCGCCCTGGCGGCAGTGGTAGAAGCGGCACTGCAGAAGGACTTTGGGAGAGACTCGCGACACCGCCGCTCACTGGCACCAAAACCAGCGGGATTGACCCGGCACCGGTCTCATTAGCCTCCTTGTCATCCTCCCCGGATGAGGCGGTTGCAGGCACCTCAATCTCTGGACCGCCCCCCCCCCCCCATAGACAGTCGTGCCCACCAGGACCTCCTTCGTAGGGTGGTGCAAAATATGGGTCGAGGAGGTGGTGGAGTCGGAGGACCCGATGGTTAACATCCTGGCCCCGGAAGGCCCGTCGAGGGTGGCTCTACCCCTCATCAAGACTATACAGGCCAATGCTAAGACCATTTGGCAGACCCCGGCCTCCATTCCTCCCACCGCAAAGGGTGTAGAGAGGAAGTATTTTGTCCCATCTAAGGGGTACGAATACCTCTCCACACACCTGCAGCCTTGCTCATTGGTGGTGGCTGCAGTAAATGAAAAGGAGAGGCAGGAACAACAAGCCCCAGCGCCTAAGTCCAAGGATGCCAAGAGCCTAGATTTATTTGGGTGCAAAGTGTATTCCATGGGGGGTTGCAACTCAGGATTGCCAACCAGCAGGTAATTCTGAGTAGATACAGCTTCAACTCCTGGAACTCGATGCTCAAGTTTAAGGAGCTGGTGCCAACAGACTCCAGGGAGGAGTTTGGAGCGATAGTGGAGGAGGGCAAGGCGGTGGCAGGGACCTCCTTTACAGGCCTCACTGGACGCTGCAGACTCAGTGGCTTGCACATTGTCCTTCGGTATTGCCATGAGATGTAGCTCATGGCTGCAGGCCTCGGGACTCCTGCCCAAGGCTCAACAGACCATGTAGGACCTGCCTTTTGATGGGGGCAGGTCTGTTTGCAGAGCAGACTGACTCTAGGCTGCATAGCCTAAAGGACTCCAGGGCTACCATGAAATCCTTGGGTATGTACACCCCGGCAACCCAATGTAAACATTTCAAGCTTCAGCAGCAGTGTTACTATCCTCGGCTGAGGCAGAACTTTTATAGAAAGGGGGGCAGGAATGGCAGACACAAGCCTTCCCACCCCCCGCCCGGGTAGGGCCAGGGCCCGACTAAACCATCATCTGGTTCAAAGCAGGTCTTTTGAAGGTGCACCTGAGGACGGCGCACCAGCCGCAATTCTGGATCCTTCCCCATCTTTCTTGAATCATCTGTCCCACTTCTGATGTGCTTGGGCCCAAATAACTTTGAACTGCTGGGTTCTCCGTACCGTAGAATTGGGATATTCTCTCCAATTCTGCTCCTACCCTCCCTCTCATCCCGCTTCCCTGTCCCTCTTTAGGGACTCTTCTCACGAGCAATTCCTTATCCAGGAGGTGTGGGCGCTCCTTGCCATGGGAGCAGTGGAGGAG
Source organism: Terrapene triunguis (assembly GCF_002925995.2). NCBI lineage: Eukaryota > Metazoa > Chordata > Testudines > Emydidae > Terrapene > Terrapene triunguis. The sequence continues at coordinate 2,540,939 of NW_020664541.1, read as the reverse complement.
GTTCCTCAGGAACTATGGGGCAAGGGATTCTATTCCCTATACTTCCTAATCCCCAAAGCCAAGTGGGGAAGGGGTCTCAGACCCATTCTAGGTCTGCGAGGACTCAACAAGTTCATGGTAAAGTTGAGGTTCCGCATGGTCTTCCTGGGCACAATTATCCCTTCTCTGGATCCAGGAGGCTGATACGCCACCCTCAACATGATAGACGTGTGCTTCCATTTAGCTTATTGGGCCTGCATACAGACGATTCCTACAATTTACGGTCCTTCCATTCGGCGTCTCAACAGCCCCCAGAGTGTTCACCGAGTGCACGTCGGTTGTGGCTGCTTTCCTCTGTCGGAGGCAGGTGCAAGTATACCCCTACCTTAACGACTGGCTGCTCAGGGGCCGCACCAGGGGGCAGATGGACTCTCAAGTCCGATGAGTCAGATCCACATTCGAGAGACTGGGTCTCCTCCTCAGCTTGAACAAGTCAACCTTGTCACTGACCCAAAGAATAGAATTCATCGGGGTGGTGTTAGACTCGGTTCAGGCAAGAGCACTTTTGCCAGAGTCCCAATTCCAAGCCATGACAGACATCATTCAAGGCCTCAGGCAATACCTGACCACTACAGCAAGGGGATGCCTGAGTCTCCTCGGCCTCATGGCAGCCTGCACTTACATGACCGGCATGCTAAACTGAGGCTCAGGCCTCTACCGGCGTGGCTCGTTTCGGCCTATCACCCAGGAGGCGACAGCCTGAATTCAGTGGTTACGGTGCTGGGACAGGTGCCAGGGTCCCTTCAATGGTGGCTCCACCCTCGGACAGTGTGCGAAGGAGTCCCCTTCAACAGCCCTCCTTGTCCCTAGTAAGGACGCGTGAGCTCTGGGATGGGGTGTGCATTTGGGAGACCCCCAAATGCAGGGCCTTTGGTCGCAGGACTAGCTTGCCCTCCATATCAACATTAAGGAGCTGAGGGCAGTGCGACTAGCATGCCAGACCTTTCAGGCCTGACTACAAGGTCAGTGCATAGCAGTTCTGACTGACAACACCACTGCCTTGTTTTACATCAACAAGCAGGGTGGAGCCTATTCCTCTCCCTCATGTCGGGAAGCCCTCTGGCAGTGGGAGTTCTGCATAGCCCACTCCATTCACCTGGAAGCGTCCTATCTACCAGGAGTTCAGAACGTGCTGGCGGACCACCTCAGCAGGTCCTTCAGCAATCACGAGTGGTCCATCTGCCCGGATGTCATATGCTCCATCTTCTAAAGGTGGGGGTGTCATCAGGTCAATCTGTTCAACACTTGGAGCAACAAAAAGTGCCCAATGTTCTGCTTCTTCCAGAAACACAGCCCAGGCTCAATCACGGACGCATTCCTCCTACCGTGGGAGGCTGCCTGCTCTACGCTTTTTTTCCCCATTCTCTCCCGTGCACAAGGTCCTACTCAAAGGTCCGCAGGGACAGGGCAGAGATAATTCTGGCGGCACCAGCGTGGCCTCGACAACATTGGTACACCACACTCCAGGAACTGTCAGGGGATGCCCCGATTTATGTTGCTTCTCCTACCTGACCTGATCATTCAGGTCCACAGTAGTCTTCATCACCCCCCAACCTGCAGTCCCTCCATCTCATGGCTTGGAAGCTTCATGGATGAACCCCATGGAGTTTCTGTGCTCAGAATAGCTAAGGGAGGTCCTACTTGGCAGCAGGAAGCCCTCACCTAGAGCCACTTATCTGGCAAAATGGAAAAGATTTACTTGTTGGTATGACTAGCATCGTACATCCCCCTCTTCAGGCACCTATACCTCTTACCTTAGAGTACCTTCTGTGCCTGAAACAGCAAGGCTTGGCAGTGTCCTCCATAAAGGTACACCTCGCTGCTATTTTGGCTTTCCACCCAGGAGCATCTGGACGCTCCGTCTTCGCCAACCCTATGGTTGGTTGGTTCCTCAAGGGTCTAGAACAGCTACATCCCCAGATCAGACAGCCTGTCCCCATGTGGGACCTTAGCCTGGTCCTCTCCAGGCTAATGGGCCCCCCATTTGAACCGCTGGCGACTTGCTCCCTTCTCTGTCTGTCGTGGAGTTAAAGGCCCTTACCACAGACCCACCTTATACGGTTTTCCACAGGGATAAGATGCAACTCAGACCTCACCCGGCCTTTCTTCCTAAGGTTGTCACACTTCCACAGTAGGCAGAACATTTTCCTGCCTGCTTTTTATCCTAATCCTCATGCCAGTAGCCATTAGCAGAGACTGCACTCCCTGGATGTTCGACGAGCACTAGTCTTCTACATCGAGTGCAGGAAGTCGAACCAGTTGTTCATAGCGCTGGCAGACTGGATGAAAGGATTCCCGGTCTCATCTCAAAGAATATCTTCCTGGATCACGTCATGCATCTGCACGTGCTATGAGCTGGCCAAATTACCAGCCCCAGCTCTTACTGCACGCTCCACGAGGGCTCAGGCTTCATAAGCTGCGTTCCTGGGTCAGGTCCTGATACAAGAAATCCGCGGGGCGGCAACTTGGTCCTCAGTACATAGATCACCTCTCACTACACCATCATCCGGCATGCCAGAGATGATGCAGCTTTCAGCAGAACGGTGCTCCAATCAGTGATTCCATAACTTTGACCCCACTGCCTAGGTAAGGCTTGGGAATCGTCTAATTGGAATCAATATGAGCAATCACTTGAAGAAAAAATGGGTACTCACCTTCTCGTAACCGTTGTTCTTCGAGATGTGTTGCTCCTATCCATTCCAAACCCACCCGCCTTCCACTCTATCGAAGTAATCAGCAAGAAGGAACTGAGGAGGCACAGGGTCATATATTGAGCGCCATAAAGGCGCCACTTCAGGGGGCTCCACAGCCAACCCGACGGGTGCTGCTAGGGGAAAAACTTTCCGACTACTGCACGCAGCGCGCACACCTAATTGGAATGGACGTGAGCAACACATGAAGAATAACAGTTACGAGGTGAGTAACTTTTTTTTCTATAAATACACACCCCTACTTTTTATGCTCAGTTTTAACTGATATCTCTTGTGTATAAATGTGTGTCACAAGTTGACCTAGTCAGGTGCCAGTGTCTCCTTTAAAATGGAACTTAGGTTCCTAAACCACCTAAGGGAACTTGAAAATGTTATCCTGAGCCCATAGGGATAGGGACAAAGACGTCCGAGAAAACTGAGCTGCCTGAGTTCTTGTGTTATTTTCTAAGATAGGCTAGACTTCATGCATAAGTGCCTGTGAAGAACACCCACCCACGTACGTGTGTGTATATTTTTAAGGATAGCTGACAGTTTTAGATCTTGTACATATAAAACATCAGAAGAATCTGAGTCAATACCAAGCCGAGTGGAAATTTCAAAGCACTCATGTCTTAGGAAAGTGAGTGTGAATCTTGCCAGCCCTACAGTGTTTATGCTGAAGCTCCAGACCTTATTGATGATCCATCCCCGCTCCCCTTCCTGGCTTTATCATTGTTATGCTAACAGGCAAACTGTACGTCAGAATTCTAGCCAATGTTACAATTTCTATAAGGGGAATGGAGCAAGTGATTTTTGTGTGTGTGGCATCCAGCTTGCTAATTGTGGCTAAGATTTTCCACCCTCAGAAAGAAAGCCGTTCAGTGGGATGGGACAGGACTGTTAAGTTCTTATTCATGTTCTTAACTCTTTAGGCACTATAAAGAGATCCAGGAGCTGCACAGTCGCCAGAAGCAGGAGATTGAATTGCTGTACACCAAACTGGGAAAGGTCCCCCCTGCAGTAATCATCCCCCCAGCTGCTCCTCTCTCAGGGAGAAGGAGGAGACCTACTAAAGGAAAAGGCAGCAAATCCAGCCGCAGCAGCTCCCAGGGTAATAAGAGCCCTCAGCTGCTAGGTAAGGCACCCTCAGGTTTCAGTACCAATGTGACACGCAGGGTAAATTGTTTATTAGAACCTTTTGATTCTGTCCTAACTCTTTTTACAATAGATCATGGGACACCCTCAACCCACAGGATTGAGGGGTGGTTGGTTGAGGTGATCTCTTGCCTGTCTCTCAGAGGAATCTAACTCACTGAGAGTCTCATCTGGGTTTGTACATCTCACTGTTTTTGCACAGCATACGAGTCTGCTAGGTTCCTCTCAGTCTGGCCTTGGAGAAAGGCCTTTTTCATATAAATCTTACTAATGGTGTTTTGTAGACTTGCTGACCACTTTGGTTTTTTAGTAGGGCTGTCAAGCGATTAAAAAAATTAATCTCGATTAATCGCACTGTTAATAATAGAATACCATTTATTTAAATAGTTTGGGATATTTTCTACATTTTCAAATTGATTTCAATTACTACACAGAATACACAGTGTACAGTGCTCACTTTATATTTATGATTACAAATATTTGCAGTGTAAAAAAAAAATAGTATTTTTCAGTTCACCTAATACAAATACTGTAGTGCAGTGTCTTTATCATGCATGTTATAATTACAAGTGCAGAATATGTACAAAAAAAACCTGCATTCCAAAATAAAACTATATAAAATGTTAGAGCCTACAAGTCCACTCAGTCCTACTTCTTGTTTAGCCAACCACTCAGACAAACAAGTTTGTTTACATTTGCAGGAGATAATGCTGCCGGCTTCTACTAGCACTAGTCATAGTGCTTCTGCTGGCAAGAGCTGGGGATTCCAGTGTCAAAGGATGAAGCCTAAAGCATAGGGGAAAAAGTCAGACAAACTTATTTTTAGTAGGGCCTCTTGATCCCTCCAGTTTAATTCCTGGTTGTTCTCGTCACATTTTAAAGATGGACTTTCACAGTGGAGCTAATTTTGAAGTAGAAAATTGTACTTGGTGGTATTTCTGTTCCTTTGACTGCTGTTGCAGATGTCTTTATTTTCTTTAATAGGTGCTTAACAGCACAGCATCTCGTTGTCTCAGTGAAGTTATCTCATTTTTTGACGTCAGTCTGCTGTGGAAGTGACTGCAGTGTCACAAATTAAGCATCTCATGTAATTACAAGATTAAATGAGGAAAAGATGGATTGTGAGGGAAGCCATTCTTATTAAAACACACAAGTTTTCCTAACTAGCAACAGTAGTCAGAAAAAATAGGTCCATGAAAATCAAAGTTCCTTCCCCAGCACATGTGAAAATCCCTCTAAAACCCTGTGAATGTCATTGAGCACATGGATATGGGAAGGCCAGCATTGTGAATGGAAATATTAGTTGAAGTGGCTGCTATGCTCTGGGTTCAGAGTCCACAGGGCACATATCTTCAACTAGTGAATTTTCCTTCCACAAACTGCATCAGTGGTCTTTGTGAAGTGGGTTGGTGGTCAGCCTAGCAATTTTAGCATTAATTGGCCTGCCTGTTAGTAGTCTCAGTGCGAAGACCAAGGATTGAATGGAAGTTCAGTATCCATTGTCCATTTTACTGACAGAAGAGGTGTCTCCAGGTCAAGGTGGTAGTGCATTGGCAGGGTATTTTGGGAAAGCTTTCACTGTCTGTATCTCTTTTGTGGATAAGTAGGATTTTCTGTCTCCAGTGCTGTCAGCTTCTCATATGACGACAACACCAAACTTTTTTTTTTAAAAGATCAGATTTATAGATGACACTCCCAAAGACTTGTTTAAATATTTCACTATTCTAAGAATGAGATGCAAAAATCCCTGCTGTTATATCTTCTCTAAGAACTGTTACGTGAGCGGTGTATTCTGACCTAAAGGGCTCACAGAACAGAAGATGAATCTCCATACCAATGAATGAGCTAAAACTACTATAAAGCAGTCTTTCGCTTTCAAAACCAGATTCTCAGTAATAGACTGGCATCTGTCAAAGTAATGAGACACCTTTTCTCCCCATGCTCCGTCACCTGCACTGCTTAATTCTGCTCTTGCATGCAATGGAGGACCTATCTTGACACACACTGAGGCAGAACAGGGCTGTAATTAGAGGCCTTTCTAAAAAAGTTATTCCAAATTCTACTCCTGGCTCCTTTCTCAGCAACAGCAAAGTCCCCTCTGTATCCTTTGGTCAGGCATGTTAATCTAGAATTCTGGCAAAAGGGTGAAGGCCCTTCCTTGGGATTTTCCTGCTGATCTTACATTCTCAGCATTTCTCCCTTATCACTCCTACAAGTCCCTCCCAGTGATCGATTTTAGTTCTAATTTATTCACTGCAGATTTTTCCTGCTAAATCTCCCAAGCATTCATCAGCTCTAGACACATTGCCTTCTGGCCAATGGGAACAATGGAAAAGCCTCTGAGGTGAGGTGGGGAAACTGAATGTCTATATTGTCCTGTATCCTGATTCTTATTTCTTTTTATAGGCAATCAGTCTTCTCAGAGTGCCCCCTCAGTCTTGCCCCCCCAGCAGACCCTTCATCCTCCTGGAAATGTCCCAGAGATTGGGCAGAACCATCTGTTACAGCCCCTTAAACCATCTCCTTCTAGTGAGAACCTCTACTCTGCCTTCACCAGTGATGGTGCTATTTCGGTACCAAGCCTTTCTGCACCAGGCCAAGGTAAGAACTTCTATGGAATTAATGCTAAGTCTTATACCAGGGAGTTCTCAGCCTCAAAATACAGTAGATTGACTTCAGAGTATGGCCTGTGTTTAGAGACTGATCAGGGTGTTAGTCTGTCTCTTTGTGAGGCCTAGCACACTATTTGCAGTTAGATTTCTAAGTTTTCAGGTTGGGAAAATCAGAGGTGAGGTAATGAAGAGGTAACATACTGCGCCTTCTGCTCTAATGGCAGCACTGAAAGGTTAGAAAAACCTGAAGAGGGTGAAAAAAATCCTTCATAAAATGCAGCTAACTCTGCAGTTCTATTGGCTAAAAAATTCTGAAGATAGGGATGTAAAATATGAGCACACAGTGGAAGGGGGTAGTTAATAGCACTCTTTTCCTTATAGCATCCAGATTGGGCATTTATCCTTCTGATAAGGTATTAGAGCTTTAACTAGTCTCTGGAAGGCTCTGCTTGGTATTTGGGGGCCTCCTTTCTTCCACTCATTAAGGATTGTTGGTCTATTTGTGTATAGCTTTACTCATTTCTGTGAGTCACAATTGTTCCATTTTTCCATATACGCTATTTTACAAATACCCATTGTAAATGTTCCCATGAGACTAGTTGAATGCAGCAGTCTCAAGCTGGTGGTGGTTTTGTTTGAATTACAGTGAGTGGAGTAAAATGTAGACATTGATAGGAGAAAAGGATCAAGAAGTAAAAGAATGGAAGATGGAAAGCCGCTCCTTCAGAAACTTTTCCTTCTGGGGATTCTCTTCCCTTTCTCCACTAACCTGTTTTAGAAATATTGGGGCTACTAATGTGTAACTTCCTGTGTCCTGAAGTTGTGCAGTGTCTTATGTAATTGGGAGAATGCCTTTGCCAGGAGTTAAATTCAGCTGTGGAGTGCAGCCTTATTCCTAATGGATTAGGTATTGGAAGGTAGCACTCTGTTTTGTGCTTAAAAAAAAAAAAAAAAAAAAATTCGACCTATGAGTGGAGTAAGAGTCTTTGTTCCTTGTACTGTGTACATATCCCCTATTCCACCTCTTGAGGCTTGTTCTTGTGTGCCATGTTACTGCATTTCACCCATCCAACCTCAAGTTGCTAACATCTTGTAGTTGTGTTCTGTCTCTTCTCCTCTCCTTTCTCTGTTCTTCCCTCTTTTGTTTTATCACAGGCTGTGCGAAGTTTAACTGTGCATCTGAGCGGGTGACGTTCAAGCCTGGTGGCAGGAGGACCCGATTTCTGAGTACGCCCTGCTTGGCTCTTTGTGTGTAACACCTTTACTCCTTCCTTGTCTTCATTTTTTTTTTTCTGCTGCTTGGATCTGATGTCTCATGCAGCCCATTCTCTTCTGCCTACTTGTATTCCCTCCACTTCATGGCTCTGCTTAACAGCTCTTAATACACCTTAGAAGTTTGGGTTCTCATGTTAAGTGTCCTGTTTAATATAGCCCTTAACTAGGGCCAAATAACTTAAATAAACTTTTAGGAAAACTTTTCTGTGGGAAATAGTGATCTTCAAGGAATTAGCAGAGAATGGGAGGAGGAGGTCAGTATATGAATATATGGGCCTTTCCTTATGGTTTCACTTATGATTGTTACAGACTGTACTTGTTGACACCAAGGAGACTTCTGGGGAAAAATTCTGGTTCTCCTCAGTAGCAGTGAGAGGGCTGCCCATTCCAAATTACAGCAATGGGGGGTGTATGGTGTGTACTGTCTTTCCTAATAGGAAAAAGTAGCTGCCTTTAATGAAAATGTTAAATAAATCTGTATGGCTTCCTCCTACAACACATCTCCCCATAGGGTGGGTAAACCTCTGCATGCTGTTCCCAGAAGTGCTCAGTGTAAGTGCTGAGGTAATCAGCATTGCCTGTCTCCTAATCACTGAGTAGCTAGTGACTAAAACTGGCACTGTTTAAAGGTATTAGCCATGTGTGCAAAGGAACACTCAGGCCAAATGATCACGTTCCATATTAGTAGCCAAGGGACCTATGTTCAGAAAGGGCTCTTCGTATTGAGGACTGGAGGCAGATTAAATGTGCCATAGGTAGAGGGTTGTGGTGAGAGCAACTCCTCAAAACACCCCTTTCTTCCCAGCCCACAACAAATACTCCATATCCTTCTTATTTAAGGCCATTCCAGCTGTCCTAGCAAACTAGTTCAAGTTTAAAAGCTGAGGGGGCGGGGAGATAGTAGGATGGGGTTTTTGACTCATGAGCCTCAAACTTCTGATGTGGTTATTTGAAGTGTTTAAATGCATGGGCTAAGGCTGCAAAAACTATGCTTTTTTTCCTGGGAGTGATACAAAATCCCACTATACTTCCAATGTAGACAGGACCTTTGAATGCTGTGACACTCCTCTCTCTCCCTCCTCCCCCCCCCCCCTTCGCAAATGACTGGGTATGTGAGAGCTGGCAGTCCTATGAAATGGCCTTCATTTGCCACATTTCACACAAATTCCACAGACTTCTAGCATTTGTCCTCCTACAGCATGCAGCAGCTCAGCTGGGCTAGAGATCTTTGTGGATGAACTCCAATGAACAAAGCAACAGTTATAGAGCAAGCCTTCTACAGAGACAGCTGCAATGGAACTGACAATTATCCTCTTTATATTGAGAGGAGGGTGAGAAGAGTCCTTAACTGTTGAGTTTTTCAGCAATACTTTAAATCCTGCCATAAATAAATCCCCAATATTGGGACTAAATGCACCATTAGTGCATAATTGCTCATGTAACTTTTCACCTCTTCCTGCTGTTTGGCCTCCAAACAACACAGCTTTAAAAGCTTTGAGCAGGTAGACTAAGGTATTGATGGGATGTGCAAAGAATGTTCATTTGGATTTCCAAGCTTTATAGTTTCTTTTCCTGGAAGAAGTTAAATTCTTAGAAAATCTGGGAAAGTGTGTATTTATTTTCCCTATGCCTTTTTTGGGAGGGTAATATAAAGAACAGTGGGGTGTCACTCCTTCACTCTCAGCCTCTGAGATTGGCATTGTGAGCTGGATGTACTTATCGTTACTGCTTTCTTATATGGTAGTGTACTGTTAGCTTGTCACAACCTCAGTCCAGCTGTCAGTCCTCTTGAGGCAAACTATAAAGCCTCTCCTGAGAAGCAGGTATTATGCTGTAGTGGGATGGATTGTTTTCACTCCTGAAATTTGACATTGGTGGATGGACCTTCTAAAAGCTTTATTGTAGCTGTCCTGTAAAAGTGGGTAATGCTTCCGATAGCGCAGCTTGGCTTGAATGCTCAGTTTGTTTACAGGTTGCTTGCTTCCTGGAATCTGATATACTGTCTCAGCCACTTCTGGGGGGGTGGGGGAAAGACACCTAGTTAGAAACAGCAATGAAGAGGAAACAGTGCATTGGTCAATAACATGCTTTTAACTCTGCAGCTGGAGGAGCTGATTGGTACAGGCCCAGTAGGGTTATCTGTAACTGTTGCACTAACATTTCAGAAAATATGGAAGGGGGATGTAGTGACAGATGGTGAGAGTACATGATCCACACTTGGATCCTCTGAGTACCCCACAAATTCTCAGACAAATGAAAGCCATGAGGGATATTTCCCCTTTCCAGATAGAGGTGGGAGATTTTTTTTTATTCTTATTTTTTTCTGTTGCTCTTGTGGTAAACAGCCAGTGATCGATAAGTACTAGCCCTAAACACCAGCACATCCCTAACATTCTTAAGATACCACTAGATTTCAGAGAACTATTAAAGAACAAACATATTAGTCTCGTTTTGTGCGAGAGCACAAATGATGAAACACTGTCTTGTGGTCTGGGTATTTCCATAGAAGATCCACTGGGCTGTCAATGTAACTGCAGCCAGTGGCAGTGTCCAGCTGTACCGTCTCCTCTTTCTCATTGGGCTTTATGTGTTGTTTGCTGATATTAAACACTTCTCACTGTTTCTCTTATTTTAACAAATTACTCTTTCTTTGTGCTTCAGGGAAGATGGTGAAAAAAGTCTGTCCTTGCAACCAGCTCTGTAGTAATTATCTTATTTCTGTTATTTCTGGTCCCTGTTCATGAGTTTCCCTCTGATCAGTGAAGCCTAACCTCTGTGAATCTGTCTCCAGCACAGCATCTGTCTCTGTCTCAATTATTCCCTCTAACATGTGTTCCTTTGTTAACATGTTAATAGGTTCTGGCTGCCTATTCATTTTTGCAGTGGAAAATGAACTGCTGTTCAGTGCTGTAGAGGCTTGCCGGCCCTCAGCTTAGCTGTGGAACTCCTTGCTGATTGGTAATGACAGTGAATTGTGAAGTAGGATCAGTTGCACACAGCAGTGCTGATGTGCTAAAATTACCCCTTTGTGCAGCAGGATTTGCTTGTAATGACTATGCTGAAGGGGTTTGCCTACTCTTGTCTCCTGATTCCATTGCAGAGACTCCTTCAAGATCTTAAAGGGTAAGGACAAGCCATTAAATGGCTTCAACCTGTGCCCCCAAAACAGGAACAGTTTAGATATGCCTAATCTAAGTGTGCTGGTATTATCTAAGGTTGTCTTTGAGGGTGGGTGCTCAGGCTGGTTTCCAAGGGAGGAAATAAAAGGGGGCAGAGAATGAAAGCATGATGGAGTAACAGGCTGAGGGGAGGAGTCTGTTTTCATTTCAAATCCTTCATTATGTCACCAGACAAGAAACTGGGACGTTTGCTGTGGCTGAGCAGGACTGGAGGGGGTTGTTTCCATTGAATGCCATGAATCTATGCACTCCCCTTTCAGACACTTCTGGATGGCTTTAGGTTTGGGTTAGAGCAGAATAACCAACTTCTGAAATTTAAAATCCCTGAGAATGTTTAATAAAATGCTGTTGATAAGAAGTGAGCCTTGTATTATTAGCAGCTCATGTTTTACAGCACAGGCCAATCCTACTCTGTCCTTGCTGTGAGGCTGAGACAAGAGCTCATTAGTTAACAAAATCACTTTTGTATAGAAGCTACTCAAAGCAAGCATTTCGAAATGTTTGTAAATCCCATTGCACATTTACAGGCGAATACACTCTGGTGTCTCTTGACTAAATGTGCCTGTCTCTCCCAACCCTGTGTCTGTGGATTAGGTTGGAGACATTGGGGTATGAGCTATAATTCCTGACCAAAATGTAACTGGGTATACAATATATAAATGTATCGAGCAGCGGGGTGCAGATGACTGGCCATCAGGAAGGGGTTGAGAGGTGCTGGTTCCTGCATGAACTCTTGACTATGGAATGTGATTATCTTGCTGTCTGTTTTGGTACCTCCTCTTAAGTACCTTTTGCTTTCACTCTTGCCTGTTTATGTGGGTTCCAACTTCACCCTTTCACTTGCTTTGCTGCCTTGTCAGATAATTGTTCCAGGCCCTTTCACATTACACATGCTTGAGATTCTCATTGTTCCATCACAGTTTCCTTAGCACACTACACGGTATGGTCCTGTTACTCTGTTCCTTTTGAACTCCCACCACATGTTTGTCAGAGAGGCCCTCCGTTCTCTTCCCCCTTCATCTGTATTGCTGCATGGGGCTCCTTGCTCCTAAAGATTACACCCCTATTATTAAATACTATAGGTGGGGAGAGGGTTTCATGTTTTCTAGACAGTGCTGGGAGAGGGGATAGCATTACTCACTCTAGTAGCACATTACTCAGTTGCTACAGGTAATGAGTATGTTGCCTTTCTTCTTCAATATCCTAACAAGAGCCATTCCAGCTGAGATTTGGAGGGGTTGATGTTCTTTCTCAGGTATGAGGGTCCTGAAGAGAGATGTCTAGGGAAGTGAGTAACAGAGAGCCACTTCATTCGTTTCAGGTAGTGGTTTTGGCTTCTAGCCTTGTTCAGTAGTGAGATGGTGATTTCGGTGCTGAGGTTTTTGATAACTTTTGTCAGACATATCTGTTCAGCACACTTGGGTTATCCCAGATGCTGTCCCTGTTGTAACCTTAGTACCAAGCCAGCGATAATTGTTGTGCAAGCCTCTTACTCCTGGTTGAGAGGCAGGTGTCCAAGGTATGCTGATTCAGCACTGGTGAGCAAAATACCCCTGTATTTTGAGGAAGAATGGTGGTTCTTTGAGTGCTGGACCCTATGTGCATTCCACTGGGGGTGCACATACACACCATGTGCCTGAAACTGGAGAGTTCTTGCAAGTAGTGTCCATTGGTCTGCACCTGTGCCTCCGCTCTCTTCATGATCTGCGCCCAGTGTATAAGAGACATGGCAGACTGACCTCCTGCCTCTCTGGTTCATTTTTACTGCCACAAGGCCTGAGCTGGAATCCTCCCCAGTGTCCAGAGTTTCTCCTTTCTCTTCATCCTGTAAATATATTCAAAGTTACATTATTCTTAGTTTTCTTTTTTTTTTTTAGTGTTTTTGAGTTATAGTTAGCTAGTGTTAGAATCCCACCCTGGGGAAGCTTCTTGGCATGGGACTGGCTTGAGGAGGCACTTATCTGCACCAAGTGCAGTATCTGTCACTCCTTCTCCAGCCTAACACAGCAGGGGCAAGAGCTCTGACTTCAAAAACAAATTATGAAGCAGGCAATGAGACTCCAATCAGACCAACACTGGGGAGACCCTCCCGTATGTTGGCCAGAGTTGACAAGGAGCATGTCTCCTAGTTCTTTGTCTGACTCCAGTGCAGAGAAGGGTGGAGGGAAGGACCTTTTGACTGGGCCTCCTCATGAGAGTAAGGGGCACTCTCTTAGACCCTGGAGGAGGAGAGATCCCTCCATGACCCCCATCCAAGTCAGGTGAGCCTTTATGCCCAAGCCATAAGAGGTTAGGCCCTCGTAAGCCACATAGGCATAGTCAAGACTCAGGAGCAAGACTCCTTCAGTATCAGCCTCTGTTCCAACCTCAACACTGACTGCAGTACCATCCAAACCGAAGCACCAAAACCCAAAGGATTGGGAACTGTTGGTTACGGTCAGGTCAGAGACTCATTCACTAACAGTACTGGCACAGCCCCATAAGGAACTGCTATCAACTACCACTTCAGTGGTATGGAATAACAGATTACAATTTCTGAAAGTATCATTGATTTATACCACTGCTGATGATAGCTTCATTCTCCTGGATCCACAGTCTCCCTTGTTATCAGTAGAGAGAAACTAGTGCCTGTGAGAATCTAGGACTCTGGGAGAAGGCTGTCCTGTCCTGTCCTGTCCGCTAGCCATGGATTTCTCTCTGTGGATCTGTTGGCACTGCTGATGGACCTATATCTGACCTTTTCATCTTGAGAAGGGTCAGATATACTGGTGGAAGCAGCTTCTGCTCCACCCAGGGAAATTCAGCCCAGACAGGGGATTGAGAATTTCTTGGAATCAGCCTAGACTATATAGGTAGGATCTTCCTCCTCAGACCAGTGGTACTCAGTGCCTTGGAGGTCACCACAACCTGGCTTCAACCCCTCATACTGCCCTTATTGGGGTTCTTGGGACCCTTACACATGTTACCCAGAATCTATCCGTTCCAATGGGGACTCATACCACCAAGGGGCCAGTCTGAACCCTTGAGCCCATGGAAAAAGGGAAGATAATCTGGTTCCAACACAGGTATCATCATTCTCACCTGATGAAGTGGTCGCTCCAGCCTCTCAGTCTCCTCTGGATGATCATAGACCGTCCCAGGAGCTTATATGGAGAATGGTGGAAGAGCTTCAGATCTCTTTAGAGGAAGTCCAGGATACTGATCATAAGCTCCTGGATATCCTCCAAACTGCGGGCTCCAGTTGGGTTGCTCTCCTGGTCAATGGAGCCATTCTGGAATCAGCTAAAGCTGTGCCCTTACCCACAAGAGGGCAGAGACTTTGCCGTGACTAGGGGAACAGAGTTCTTGTTTACCCACCCTGCTCTGAACTTCTTGGTAGTTCAGGCAGCCACTGAAAGATCCAGACAACAGCACCAAGGACCACCCCTGCAGGTAAGGAGGCAAATGTCTCAACCTTATGGGGAGAAAGATAGTTGCATCTACCAGTCTACAGTTTAGGATCAAATTATCAGACTCTTCTTGCCAAATAATATTCCTTGAACTGCTCATAAGTTTCTAGACTTTAAGGATAAACTGCCTCAGGAAGATAAGGCTCATTTCAAGCACTTATTGACGGCAGAGTGGTGGCCAGGATCTTTTTGTGGGATGTAATTGATGTGGCTGATATGGTAGAGATCCCTGGCAGCTGCCATTGTGATGCAGCAGGAATCATGGTTACACTCTTTGGGGCTCAAGATGGAGGTTCAGAGCACAGCTGAGGACCACATTTGGTGAAACTAATCTCTTTAATGAAAAGACCGGATGAGTCTCTGCACTTATTGAAAGACTTTAGGGCAATTCTTCGCTCCCTGGTATTTATACACCTGCTCCAAAGAGAAAATATCAAACAGCCTTAAAAATCAAGGTCCTTACCCCAACGTTTTAATCAACACTCCTATGAGCCATCTTGCAAACAACAAAGAATACAGAGACCAAAATACCTGGTGCCTTCCACTCCAATCATGACTACCAACATTTCTGACATGATTCTAGAGATCTCTGAACCAATATTGATGCCACCAGATTCTGAGATTCATTTCAGGGGGGTGGCTAGTGAAATTTCCCCCAAACTGGGAAATAACAGACAAATCTGTACTGGATATCATCCCATTCCAGCTATACCATTGAGTTTCTTTGCCCACCTCCCCCAAAACTCCCTTCCCTGTGCTTTTTCAAGGACCACTCTCATAGGGAGTTCTGTCAGAAAATACAGGGTTTTTTTCCCCAATGAGGAGAAATTATAGCATCCCACCTCAACATCAAGGAAATGGGTTCTGTTCAAAGTATTTACTAGTCCTCAAGAAGAAAGGAGGCTGGAAACCCATTCTCGACCTAAAATTCCGCATGGTTACATTAACGCTGATAATACCATCCCTCAACATGGTTCTCAGCTCTTGATATATGCAGTATTATTTTAGCTGTGCTGGTCCCAGGATATTAGAATGACAAGGTTGGTGAGATAGTATGTTTTATTGGACCAACTTTGGTTGGTCAGAGAGACAAGCTTTTGAGTTTACATAGCTCTATGTAAGCTTGAAATCTTCTCTCTCACCAACTGAAGTTGGTCCAGTAAAGGATATTACCTCACCCACCGTAGCCCTTGAAATGAAAGACATTACTTTCATGTGGCTATTTACCCCTCTCACAGATGATTCCTTAGGTTTGTGGTGGATCCCTACCACTGTCAATACAGGGTGCTCCAATTTGGGCTCACAGTTGCTCCCAGAGTCTTCACAAAAGTTTTCTCAATAATAGCAGCTCAGTGTAGACAAGATGGCTCCGCCATCCTCACGTATTTGGATAACTGGTTTTTAACCAGTAAGTCTTGCCTGGAAGTGTTAACATCAACTTCATTGTTGCTCCAGCTTCTAGCATCCCTGGGAATCTGTGTAAACAGGAAAAAGTCTACCTTGTCTCCGATACAGACCATAGAATTTAGAGGAGCAACACTGGATTTAATCAAGGAAAGGGCCTACTTCATCACTGACCGATTTTGCGCCATGGGTGCTCTCATAGACCTGGTTACATGCAAATCTCGAACATCAGTTCAGATGTGCCTTACTCTTCTGGGCTATGTGGAGTTATATACTTGCATAATCTTATTCACCTGACTCCACCTTTGTTGCCTGAAAGCTTTGCTCCAAACAGCATATACACTGAGCAAGTATAGCATGAATCCCACAGTGACAGTTTCTTCTGAGGTGAGCCCCGTTCTGGCATGATGGAGGGACTCTGGATGTGTGTGTGGGAGTTCCCTTTTAATCACCTACACCCAACCATAAATAGACGCCTCCCTGATAGGTTGGGGAGCCCACATGGGTGATCACACATTACAAGGCACTTGGACATTTCAAGAAGCTAGAATGCACATCAGTCTTTTGGAACTGAGATCAGTATGGGAGGCTTGCTAAAAGCATTTCTACTATTCATACAATCCCAGTACGTCCTCATAAGGTCGGACAACATAACTACCATTTTCTATATGAACAAATGGGGAGGGTATGTTCCTTGCCCCTGTACATACAAGCGGTCAACTTATAGAACTGGTGTATACAGAACCACATCACCCTATTGGCAATGTACCTCCTGGGCATCCAGAATTCACTGGCAGACAGTGTCAGCAGGCATTTCACCACTGATCACAAGGGGGAGTTACATGATTCAGTAGTAAACAGTATTTTCACTCAGTGGGGAGCCCCCACTTGAAACTTGACCATGTGGGCTCCCCAACCTGTCAGGAAGTGCAAAATGTACTGCTTCAGAGGAACCCAAGGTCAGTACTCCAGAAGTGATGCACTTCTCCTCCTGTCGACAGATCACTTCAGCTATGCCTTCCCTTCCATCCCACTACTGCCTTGAGTTCTATGGGAAATTTGACTAGATGGGGCACAAGTCATCCTCCATCACCCAAGATGACCTGAACAATTTGGGTTTCCAAGCCTCCTTCAAATGTCATCCTCTCCACTTAACAGCATTTGGACTTTTCTGGATATCTTGACCCAGAAAAGTGGTAGGGTAAGGCATCCCACCCCAGATGCTCTTCATCTCATGGCTTGGTATTTGGATTGGTGTCGCACCTAGAACATTCCTTCTCTGAAGTGGTGAAAATCATTCTTAATAATAGCAGAAAAAAACACCAGAAAATGTTACCTAGCCAAGTGGAAATGTTTCTCTGTCTGGGCCCAGCAAAACCATACATCTCCACCAGACAGTGGATATTCCTACTGTTTTGGACTATCATTTTACCCTCAAGATGGTAAGTTTTTACCTTTAGTTTGCTATGGGTTTATCTAGCAGCAGTTAGTCTGTGGGTTCACCAGCAAACGATGACTCTTTATCCAGCCAATAACAATCCAGTTTTTCAGCATTATGTGGACTCCTTTATTCTTAATCAACATGTGAATAGAATAGTTTCTCCATGTTATGTTCTCCGTTCTCCAACATCAAACTGAATTTGCTGTTTTCACATGGAACGCTTGCTGCTCTGAATGGCGAATCTGATCACGATGGCAAAAAAGATTTCCTGGAACGCACCAAAGAACGTTGGGTTTTTGGGGGGGGTGTGTGTGTGGGGAGTTGGTTTGTTTTTTGTTTTTGAAGTGTAGGCTGCCCTGCATACTGCAGTCGCTGCCTGATGCATATAGTAGGGATCTGTGTGCACTATCCCATTGGACACGAGTCCTGTAGTGTTTGAGTGCAATAGTGCCTGCAGTTTCTCACTTTCAGCCCGAAGTTCTCTTCACATAAACGGAGTTCCTGGTGCATTCTGCATCCTGCAGAGTGGAGTTCACTGGGTTACAGAGCAGCTAGCTGTGCTGACTGTACGGCTGCTTACTCTGCTTTCTGTACCAGGTGGGCGGAGTTGGAAATGAACTGTGCTCAAACAGTGGCTGTTACGCGTTTTTTTAAAAAACATGGTGCCGGGCAAGTGAGCAGCTATTCATCACGAATACTGCCACTTAATATGAAACCCAATCTTCCCTCCTCCCTCACTGCCAAAAGAGGAGCCTGACATGGGCAGCAGCCACTCCATTCCTACACAACTGCTACTTGCAGCACTTCTTGTAAAACAAACACATCTACAAAATACCTTTAATCTGAGAAAATAACTAAATGAGCCCTTCTAAATTCCCCCTTCAACATGTCCTAGAATCGAAATGTAGAATTCATGTGCATGGCTTTTAAACTCTTGCTCTGTACTATTCCACTATTGTCATAATTCCTAAACTTCCTAGAAAACTAGTTGTAACCTGGCTTTTGATTCTGTTGTTGTTGTCTTTGTAATTTTAGGGACCAGCAGCACCAACACAGTTGGAGGTACAGTGAACAGCCAGGCAACCCAATCTCAGCCTCCTGCCATAACTTCCAGCCGGAAAGGGACTTTCACAGATGACCTGCACAAGTTGGTAGACAACTGGGCCCGTGATGCTATGAACCTCTCAGGAAAGAGAGGTGGCAAGGGGCATAGCAACTATGAGGTAAGATATTTCCTGCTTGAACATGCATGGATGGAGAGCTGTCACTGCTAACCTAATTTATCGGAGTATCAAAACACATATGTAAAGAAGCGTTTCCATGTAGCCAGGCCAAAATAGTGCTCTAGGAGGGAATGAACCATAGCTTACATGTGGAGGGCTCCTGCCACCTGTTCTTCAGGCACTAGAGGGGGGAGAGTCATGATGTCTTTTGAGAAGCACCCATTTAACTCAGTTACATGGAAGGGGCTGTGGATAGAGGGGAACTGCTTCAGCCACACTTAAATAACTTCTCTTGGGGGCTGGGTTTTCTTTCAGGGCCCTGGAATGGCAAGAAAGTTCTCAGCACCAAGCCAGCTATGTATTTCTATGTCATCCTCCCTGGGTGCTACTCCTATCTCTGCAGCATCAGCTACCTCTCTAGGTCACTTCACAAAGGCTATGTGCCCTCCACAGCAGTACGGTTACCCAGCCGCGCCCTTTGCAGCTCCCTGGAGTGGGACAGGTAGTCCAGCACAACCACCCCTTGGTCAATTCCAGCCTGTAGGAGCTGCCTCTTTGCAAAGCTTCAACATCAGCAACTTGCAGAAATCCATCAGCAACCCCCCAGGCTCCAACCTTCGGACCACTTAGCCAGACCCAGAGACTCTGCTGGGTAGAACTTGGGACAGGAGATGGGGAGGGAGTTAGGGCTACTAGTGCTGCACTGAACTGGCTATTTCTGCCAGAATGGGAATGAGCTTCCCTTTTCCAACCATTGCTGTCAGCTCTCGGTAAGGAGAGTTTCTCCATTTCTGAAGGGGGAGGAGGGTGATGAGCATGAACACTCCTGCTCTTGCATAAGATGAGCAATGAAGATAGAAGTCACTGGATCAGTGTGATCTCACTGTAAAAGTACTTCGGTTTGAGTCTGAATCCACATGTGCTGAGATGGAGAGTTTGCTCTTAGCATGAGGTTTTAACACACTTCTCATCTTCCCTGAAGAATCAAGGCCAGGAGAGAAGCTGTCCAAATCTCCCTCCTCTCCCCCAAACAATCCTCCTTACCTCCTGAGCGGTAAGACACACAAATGGACTTGCAGTGCAGCCCAGGCTTGGAGAGATAGGTCATTACTGCTTTAAGTAAAAGATATTAACAGCTTTGACTGCAGCATTAGAGCAATTTAAATTGTTTAAAAATAAATTTTAAAAAGTTCCCTGCGGACATGTACTTACCATCAGTTTTGATGTGGAAACACTGTGATATATAAATGTTGTTGGACAACAGTAGTTTAAAAATGAGTGGAAAATAGAGGGTTAAAAAAAGTTAAAAATTAAAAATGGAAAAAAAGCTAGCTATATCCTATACTTATTGGAGACACTTTAACTTTTTCCTTTGTATTTTCATTGTATTAGATAAATGTGAATGTAAAATTGTATAAATTAATGTACTTGAATACTTGTCTGTTCTCCCAGTATGCTTGCTGGATATTTTAGTGCCTTGGACTTTTATTGCTTCTGCAGTTAGCATCGCTTTCTCAGCAGGTCCCAGCTGGTCAGAGAGCAAGTTAAGGGAAGAATGGACTATTTTGTACCTAGTGACTGAGATACCAAAGGGTTACCTATATATATAGACTAATATATATAGTCCTACTGTAACTTCGATAGGGAGGTGTTGGAAGGAGGGAGAGCCATTGAGGCTGTAGGTTGGAACAGAGCTTTGGGTGGTGGGGAAACCTGTCCATGTTGACAGAGTAAGAAGTTGATGGCACAGTGCTAGTGTAACAAGGGGTGATAGGCAGAAGTGATGGAGGGGGAAGAGGAAGCTGGAATGAAACTAACAAATACTGCCTAGAGCCTTAAGAGGGCTGGATCAGAACAGAGGATGGGAAGAAAGTGCATATTTTGGAGAAGTTCAACTTTAGAAGTGTTTTGACTATTAAGCTGTGATATGGAAAGTGGCTAGGTGAGGGTGTGTATGGAGGTGGAGCCATTACCCTTAGGGGGATGGAGTTATCTGCTGGGATTGCTTTTCTTACCTTTTTTTTTTTTTTGTATCCATTCGTGCTAGGAGTAGACTTTCCTGGTGCGATGTCCATTGCCGGCAATGGATGCACTCGAAACAGCCGGCATCAAGGAATTCCCTGTTTTAAGCATGCAGAGGACTTATGATTTTGTTCACTCTAAAGAATTCAAACTGGTACCAGGACCATAACTAACTGTGCCATCTTTTAGTAGCTGTATTGTACCTTCTACTTCTCAACTCATTTTCCCTTTTTCATACTGAAAAATACTGGTTCCCTGTTCAATGTAATAATACTGCAACCAACCAGTATTACTCTGTAGTGCTGCAACAAGCTGTGAAGGGTCAAAGTACTGCTTCCTGGTACTTGGGAGTAGCTCAGTGGTGTCCTGGAAGTCTCTGCACCAAGGAAATCTTACTCACACGAATTTTCTGTGAGCACTGCTCCCTTGTGGGGGGTCTAACTAGGGAGTTTATACTTTCTGTGGATGTTTTGCTCTTATCTCTAAAAACAAACGCACAGGATCTGTTTCTTTCCCTTCACCTGGTTTTGATGTTTACAGCAGCTTTGTCAGCCAGGATACCACTGGCATATATAGGTTGGAAATGAAGAGTCTGTGGGTGGAGGCTAGTGGCAAGGGGGTTGGGTTCTAACAGTTTCTCAGTAGATTTTTTTTTTTTTTTTTTAATTCTTGGTAAATAACACAGGCGCTGTAGAACCACAGAACGAGATAAAAGGTCTCACCGTTGTGTATGTGTGGTTGGAAGAGGAAGAGAAAATGTCTGCTGGTAAAATTAATCAGAAAACCTCTGCTTTCTGGTTAAAATGACTGGAGAGGAGGCTCCTGAATACACCAAGTATGGGTAGGGAAAACAATGCTCTGTGTAATGGAGTAATTATACGGCTGAAGCAGTAACAGGAGTGGGGCAACACTTCGTGGCAGAAGAACTGATCAGCTGAATGCAGCACATGGTTATTTAATTATTTTGATTTAATAAGTTTGAGGTCGGTTTTTCACTTCACGTTATGCAAGAACTGGTTTTATTTACCATTGATTTCCCTCCTGTGGATGAAATAACTGAAGTCTAGAGGAATAAACTAATGCTACTGAACTGTTAAATTATTTTGTGTTAATATTACACTTTGAGTACCTTTTTTCCACATAAAATCTGTTTCTGAATTACAAATGTTTTCTTTACATTATTTAACGATGTACACTGTAAAAAACAAAAATACACACAAATAAAATGAATTCAAACTTTGGGCTTCCGTGGCCGTAGTTAATTGTATGTTTTGCACTAAATCCAGGCATTGCGCTTCTTGTACGATTGCGCTTTGTGCTGCAGTTTGTTACCTTTGTAGAATATTTAATGAAATCATTCAAATAAACCAAACCTGCTTTTGTTGAACTGTGGGTTTTCATTTTCAGCTGGTACCCACTTCTCCTTTCTCCTGTCACCTGGAGTATTTAACTGCAGATGGGCTCCTGTTACCTTGCCACAGGAAAATACTAAAACCCACTCTGAGACCCTAAACCTCTCAAAAGCAGTGATCAGTAACAATACTATCTGCCCTTTAGCAGACCAAAGACTCTCCAAGTGGTATGGAACAATAAGGGACAATAAGTAGATACAGAAAATAATTTCCACAACATCTGAGTCCACTTTGAGGGAGGCAAAGGCTAATTCATTTTTTTTTTTTGACATGCAGCAATGAGAATCTCTCTCCTGGTGTTGTTTTCTTAGGTTATACTCATTCATAACTTTTTTGAGAACTGGCAAGTTTCCCAGTTTACTGTAAATTGGATACTAGCTAATTTCTAAAGGGTTTATGCTGCCTCTTGGCATTTCTGTACCAAAGAGGAGTCTGTAAAGAGGTTTGTCTTTCCCACATGCTCAGGGTCTAACTGATCCACCAAATTTGGGGTCAGGAAGGAATTTTCTCCTGGGTTAGACTGGCAGAGACCCTGAGGGGTTTTTTCCCTTCCTCTGCAGCATGGGTCACTTGCAGGTTTAAACTAGTGCAAATGGTGGATTCTCTGTAACTTGAAGTCTTTTAAACCAGGATTTGTGGACTTCAGTAATTTGGTTAGAGGTCTATTATAGGAGTGGGTGGGTGAGGTTCTGTAGCCTGCAATGTGCAGGCGGTCAGACTAAATGATTATGATGATCCCTTTTGACCTTAAACTCTATGAATCTGAAAAATCTCCTTTCTGCAGTTAGTTTTGCTCTTCTTTCTCTGTTGCTGTGCCCCATCCCCATCCTTCTCAGCAATGGCGAGAGAGGAAACTTACTGGAACCGAGCCCAGAATGATTCTATACCAAAGACTTCTGGCTACTGCCAAAAGGCAGATGTTTTTTTTGTTTGTTTGTTTGTTCAGGGTCCTCTTCAAGGAGCCATTGTGGGAGCTAGGAGGGGGTACTAGAGTTGAGGAGCTAAACTGACAATACGCTGACTCATTCTGTGTCTCACTGCAGTCCTCCTTGAGGCCCTGATTTAGGTGGGCATTTCAGTGATTTGACCCAGAAGAGGCACTGTTAATCAAGATTTGTCTTGTGGAGACGCTTTGGCTGCAGAAA
Source organism: Terrapene triunguis (assembly GCF_002925995.2). Lineage (NCBI taxonomy): Eukaryota > Metazoa > Chordata > Testudines > Emydidae > Terrapene > Terrapene triunguis. The sequence goes on along the minus strand of NW_020664541.1, from coordinate 2,517,893 downwards.
GATTTTTTGGCTTTCTAAAACTTCATTTGTAAGAATTAGTGAATTTCCTTTTAAAAACGACTTCTGTTTTGATTCATACCATCTCAAGCTGTGGTCGTGTAAGAACTCAAATCAAGCAAGTGCAAGTCTTGTGAATACGGACTGAAAGTCCTCTAAGGAGGAGCAAGGTGTACAGGTGATACAGTGAGATGGGACACTTCCCTCTATATCTGCATCACAATGCCCCTGTATTGTGGCCAGGGTCAGACCACAGTTGCAGGAGACTGGTCCTTAGACTCAGGTTCTGAACATTGTTGAACTCCTATTGTTGACCACACTATTCCTTGGCTAATCTTGCACTGCCCACATGTGCCCTCTGCAAGTTCCCTTTCTAACAAAAGTGCTGTCTTATTTCAACAGTGTGGGTGTGTGAACTCACACTATTGTCAAATACTGAGATTTTTTTGTTGTTGACACAGGCATTCTCCTCCCAGAGCTGTGGTGATCCCAGAAAGGCTGTAGTAGTGAACTGCTAAATAAGACTGGTCAACTTCAGCTGTACTCAGGTTTTATGAATTCTCTATAGACATACTGCCAACTACAAAGAGTTCCAGAATTAGCTGAATTTTCTAGGAAGATGTGTTGGATGTGAGAGAGCTTCTGCCAGTAAAGTGTGGGCTACTGAGGACATTTGCCTGTACTCACTCCTACAACTAGTTTCCTGCTGGAAACTTACTGCTTTTGAGAGGTAGGAAGTATGTGTGGGAGAGAACCATGAGGATGGGTAGATATTGAAAGGAGAAATGTGTAATGGGAGCAGCTGCGGGGCAGAGGAGCACAAAGCACTCACTAAATCAGTCCAAATTATTCACATATGCATAAATGACATGCGGTAGAAAGATGGACTGCTCAACCTCCCCTCCCACTGGCTCATTATAGCATTGTTCCTGTACTTGTATTGTTGCTGGACAAGTTACTGTTTCACATATGGCACTAATGTTACTATGATTGGAACTTTAAGTTCATCCCATTTAGGCTAGTGATACTCCTTTCTCCCCCCCCTTCCCCCCCCTTCAACTGGAATTGAAGCATCTGATCATTTTTACACCTTGTCACTTTTTAGGAGAGTAATCTTCCCTTTTAACTAAGCTAGACTGATTTTTGGTTTTAACCTGTACTTCCTCCTTACTCAAAGGTTGCTCTTTTTCATTTACCTCTTATTGGTCAAGTGCTAAGGGCTCAGAATTAACCACAGCTGCACTTCCAGTGAGAATGAAGGTACAAGAGAGGGTGATAACCACCTTGCTCTACAGCTGTTCGTTGTCCCTTCTGCCTACCTCTTAGAGGTGTAAACTCATGCCACTGATTGCCAGTATTGCTCTCTCTTGCTCTCTTCACATTACTGCTGTCTAAATACAGTAGTTATTTTAGATTCTCTGATCACTGTAGATTTCAGAATTATAAAATGGGATTTGACATCTTGGTTAGGGATTGAGTTTTCAGTTTCACTTGTAAGGTTATGGTACAGACTTGCTTTCTTCAGGAAGACAGAAGTGAGTTTTAACTCTGAGTTGCATTAAACCTTGAGGTGTTACTGTAACAGGAGTATGTCTTCTGCCCTGGTGACTGTTTTATCTTCCAAGTAAACATGCTGCTGCCCCCTCGCACAGTTACAAATGAGATTATTCAACTAATGCTCTGGTTTTTGCATGTTTATTCACATTTTTCCATAAGAAAAGGGGATAAAGTTTAATATAAAAACACAAGTACCTAAAAAAGAACTAGTCAATTTTAGTCCTTTGTAACACATCCAGCCACATACTAAAATCTCCATTCAAATAATTCTTTCCAGGATCTGATCTTACTGAATGCTATCCACATTAAAGGAAACTACTCCCTCTCATGAAATGCAAAGTAGTAGGGCATCCTTCAGTTATCAGCAGGGAGTAGAGTTACATCTCATGTCAGTCCAAAGGAGTTAAAATAACAGGCCCCGGCACTGGGCAGGCTCCCCAACTGCTTCACTCAGGAAGAAATGATGCATCAAACTTTTTAACCACAAGACGGGACATCAGGCACATTATGAGGGGCTAAAGTAAGTAAAGAGTTAGGACAGAAGATTGTCAATGATTAGATCCATGACTTTCATGCAATGATAATGCACTAGATTTTCTTGTGTTTAAACAGGTTCTTGAGATGTGCTTCTGAAAATATGGTTGTAGTGCTCAAATAATCACGAGGAAACTAACGTTTCAGGTGCTGTCCTGTCTGTTAGGAGGGTTCCAGTTTCCTTTTCTTCATGCCTTGGCTCTTCCTGTATGGGCTGCACTCTGCTGAATAAGACAACAGGTCTTTAGTAGGCAAATTATTCTGCTTTTCTCCGCTTCCAAAACTTACCTATGTTTGTTAGTGCTTTTTCTCTCTCACCTAGAAGGGCATGGAGGATGGCCAAGTCCCTTTTCTGGGGAGATCTGTCTCCCTGAAGGAGCTTAAGTCTTATGTTCAGGTTCTGGTAAAAACAAAAAAATCTCTCTCTCCCTTACCCTTAACAGCCCTCCTAAAAACTATAACATTGAAAAGAAGTGCTAGCTGGGGTTTGAAAGCGTAAAGCAGTCTATGGGGGAGGACAGCCATGTACTTCACAGTGAGAGAATCACACAACTGAGTTTCATGCCAGGACAGTTACCTAGTCATTTTGCTGGAATGTGCTCGAAGTGTTCACAAACTTAATTGTGTTCCCTGCTCAGTTTCACAGGCTGCTACTCAGCACGATCACCTCTACTTTCTTCCGTGGCTTGCTCCTGCTTACACTTCACTGTAGCCACTTACACTCCCTTTACAGTACGTACCTGGTGCACCGTGGCTGGAAGAGGGGCTGGAAGGCCTGTGCCGAGGGGACACCTGCCATTGTGCAGCTCTCTCATGTGGTTTCTTAGGGTTCATTGTTTGAGGGGTCCTGCTGCGAGTCATCATGTGATAGTGTCCAAGAGGCGTTGCAGGAGCCTGGGCTGCTACAGCTCCTTTTTTGTGGCTCTCGGTATCACTGAGAGCAGTGGTCTCTAGGGGAATGTCCCAAAGCTCAGGGTCATCTGGAACAATTCAAAGACATATACAACAAAGAGGGAAGAGAACAGTGTGGCAGCCCAGAGAAGGAAGCGCAGTTCCAGTGCCAGTCCACCCTTTCCTCACTTGACCCCTAGAGGGGTTAAACTATAAAGGAGCTTGATGTTAGTTTCCTTTTGCCTATTGATCTAACTCAAACTAAAATGAAAAATCACCTTGCCCAAGAGAAGCAGACACTGCAAGGGTTCTGTCTTGCAGCTACAGGCAGTAAGATGGAAGGAGGTGCAGCTGGGCTTGTTCTGCACTTTATGCTTTCAGGTGTAGGATTAAAGGATACACGTACAGCCCCAACAGAGACTACTTGCTGAAAAGAATCTGATCTCACATGTATATGCACCAAGCCTGAAATCTGTGTGAACCCTAATGGCTACAAGAAAAGATTCCTATGGGCAGGTTCCTTCTAGTGACCCTCTAATTGTAGGGGCTGTTTCATCACTAGGAGAGGTTTAAGGGTGTGGTCATGAAGCAATTCACACCTCTGCTCATGTCTTCCCCCCCTCTAAGGGTTAGTGTTGCCACTTCCTACTGCTAAAGTAAAGATGGTGCCCATGCCACTTTCCCAATCCCTTCATTAAATCCTGCCTCCACCTCTGTGAACGTTTAGCTACCATTCTTTGCTGACCTGCAAAGAACTCCTCTTCTGCGGTTGGCTCCTGTTGTGCTGCTGCTGGAGTGCTGTGTTTCACCAGTGAGGGATGAGATGCTGCTGGGCACAGGTAACAAAGGGGAGCTATTAGTGCCAGAAATGCAAAAGGACACCACCTAACTCCTGAGGGGGAAGAGAGTCAGGTAAGATCAGAAAAATCAGCAGCACCTGATCCCAGATACTAGGTATTCAATAGCCACTCCTTGCCCTTCGCTGGAAAGGTGGGTATGGAGGTAAGGCAGGAGATGGTATTTGGTAAGGCTTACTAAGGACAAGGGAAACATCCTGAAATTTCTTGCAGCATGAGCAAAGGTTTGGTTCTCCCAATCTTTCCTGTTGCTGCTCTAGAGCAGCACTGCCTAACGTTTCCTAAAAGGACACAGGGGCAAGTTTGGTCATGTCCAATCTGAGCCCACATCCCTGCCCTATAGGGAACAAGTATTAAAAACTTCAGATTTCCTTTTTTATAGCTTCCTTCACTCAGACAAGAGGTGGTAAAAGTAGGCAGCCGATGAGGGGTTAACCCTGTCAGCCACGCTTGTGCCCTGCACGTAGCCTAATTCACAGGTGGGGGTGTGTTATGTCTACACTAGCACCTTTGTCGATCAGGAGATGAAAAAACCCAACCCCCTGCTAGACGTAAGTTATACCAACAGAATTGCCAGCATGGACAGTGCTATGTTGGCCAGAGATGCTCTCTGGCCAACATAGCTACCCTTGCTCATTGGGGGTGGTTTAATTATGCCCAGGGAATAGCTCTCTCCCATCGGCATAGACCAGGTACATAGGAGACCTTAGAGCGGCGCAGCTGCAGTAATGTCTGTAGTGTAGACGTAGCCTAGGTTGTTGGACTTGCAGATTCGCAGTGGTGTCTCTTACCCTGTTTGCTGACTGGATTGGCTACTGCCAGCTGTTTTTTCTCCATTTGCTCCCGGAACTGCTGCTGAAGCTGCTTCTGTCGTAACTTCCGCTGGTAAGTAGCATCACTCCCACAGACTAAGGTGATGTTATGTCTGTCCCAAGAAATAAACACACAGTTGGATGGCGTTCCAGCTACAGTTACACCTTAGGAAGAGGGATGCTTATAGCAATAGCACGCCAGGGAAAATACGATAGTAGTTAATGCTTCTATCACACCTTCCAACGAAAGGGCCCCCAAGTCCCAACATGCTTTACAAGCATTAACTATTTACAACTTCAGAGGTGCTTAGAGGGATAAACTAAGGCACAATGAGGCCCTGTCCAAGTTCATACAGGAAGTTTCTGGCTAGAACCCAGCTCTCTTGTCTGAATCATTTACACAAACCTATCCCTTACTCCAGTAGCAGAAACTGATTTGAATTAGGTATGAGAACGTTTATCACACCTTGTAGCAGGCTCTGCACCTTGAGGAGCTCAGTCCAATGCAAATATTGCATGTGTAGGTGATGATTAGACACCTTGTGTGGTCATGTGCAGGCAGAAGTAGAGATCTAACAGCCTTGGACCCTCCGGGTTCTCCTTGTGCCTACTGCTGAGCTGCTGGACTCATGTACTCCCTAGCTTAGAGAGACTGTGCTATGCACCTTGTAATGCAGCACTCCCTTATGCCTGAATGCCCCCTAAAAGCCTTCTGCTAGTCCCGGGAGAACTGTATGGTATAATAGCTATGGATCAAATATAGAGTTGGTATTGTCTGAATTAAGGAGAGAACCAGCCCCAAGCTCACTGACTCAGGGAGCTCCTCAACATGACTCATACATGCTCCTGCAGCTACCGGGATATGGAATTTTGGGAGTGATGGGGGAAGTCTGTACATTTTAACTGCCAAGAGTGATTAGAACATGCGCTGGGTGCTCAGTTATCGTACAATATAAATAATAAACTAAAAATATATTCTCAGGTTAACACTCACCTGGAGCTGTTTTGCTGCTCCTGCTCAGCTGTGCTTAAGGAAGCTGCCTCCTGTTCAGGTTTGCGTGGGGACAGGCTCTCACAGTGCTGGGGTTGCCCTGCACTCTGCTTCTGCAGACAGCTACTGTATCTAGCCTTCTCTATTGCAGGCTCAAAGTCTTGCCTTTTTGCTTTGGCCAAATCCAACTCAGGAGGCAGCTAGTATAAGAATGGTCAATGGATTATGATTCAATTCCCCCTCCCTCATCAACTCAAAAGTTAGAAGATGCTTTGAGTCTCTGTAACAACATTTCATGTTTTGTCTCTCCCTCTCTAGCTGCTCTTAAACTAGTTTAGGCAGGTTTTGTCCCTTCCCACTTGCCAAGCACTGTTTGGGTTCTGTATTCCGAAGGGAGTTAATGTGGGTGTTTGCAGAGCACCATCATTAGCAGTGTCAGCACTGTGTTTGTATAGAGGCAGTGCTAGCTAACAAACACACAGCAGAATTTTAAAATATAAAAGTAGTAGAATCTGGACAATCCCCATGGTATGGAGGCAGGCAAGGTAGTAAACACCAGCTATTACAATAATGTTAACTTCATAAATGTGTGCACAGACATGTATTAGATCTTCACCCTCCAACCCAGGAGTGGGAAAATACACCCCACCCTTTAACTGAGCACACTGTTGGGGAGGGAGGCTAGACAGAGCTACAGAGGGAGACACCACCACCCAGCCTGGACTTGTAAGTGCAGAAGTCTAAGAAGATGGCAATGTGCTACTGACACTAGCTTTGAGCAATTACCATACGTATCTCTGAACCACTATTAACCATGGCAAATAGCCGCCTTTAACTGAAAAGCCACAAAGGGATTTATTCTAATAAACTGTTCCAGCAATAAACAGATTTCACATGTGAATCACATTCTAATAATTCATATTCATTACAGAAAGTGTAACTGATTCAACATACAGCTATTGCCTATGGTGATGGATACCTTAGAAATTCTTACATAATAGTAGTGAAGAAATAACAGATGGGTGGGGATGCTGAGAAGGCATTAAGGGTTATAGTGGATGTGCCACTAAAAAGGGAAATACCATATTCCATGTAAAAAAATAAAGATATTATTCTTCAGGGTTTAGCCTTGGTTAAGTCAAAAAGCTTATGTCTAGCTTTGGGTACCACCCAAGAGACAAACCAGAGAGTGCCCTGAAGAGAGCAACAAACTATAAAAGGTCTGGAAAATATCAGTCTGAGAAAAGATTGAGCCCTGGGCAAGTTCAGAATCTGGGAAAAAGATAAATGACCGTAGTTAAAGGGGTGCTTATATAAGGAGTACAAGGGCCTCATCTCATAATGAAGCACAAAGTTTAGTAGAACTCTGGCCTCAAGTACTTTGCTTAAGGACTGGAGACTAAATTTGTAGGGCCATGGCCCATTGGCTTCAACCAAACAGTTCCCCCTCCAACTCTTTCATCATGTATTTTTGGTTTTAAACATTAAAATGATGTTTCTCTAGCTGTCTCTGGCGTATCAAAACCAGCCAACCTTAAGACAATCAAAAGACAGCAGAGATCCCTCCCGACCACATACAATTTCTGAGTTTGCAGTTTCCATATTAATTCCACAGGAAGCTGCAGTACTGCATTTCAGTCACCATGTGGTACTGAGTGAGGTTATAAATCAGCACCTCCAAGTCCACCCACCTGATTCCAATATGGCACCCTCCAACAGGTACTGATGGCTGCTCCTCCTGGATCCTTCCCTAAGGTAAGCATGCCCAGGGCTCTACTTCTGTATACAAGACTCTCTGGTAAACTGGAACTAAAGTCTGTGGCAAGCCCTTCTCATTTCTGCAGTATACTGGCAATTTTATGGTGGCTTCAAATATATCAAAAACTGGAGGGGTTTTATTATGCTAAATATAAAAATGAATAATATAATCAGTACAGGAGACCAGTGCAGTGTTGCATTCAGTTTATTTTTCTTAGCCCCTAAGTTTTCAGTTCTCTGTATGCTGAAGATTTCTGCATTGGTATTTTGCAAGCTGTCGGGGAGAGCTGAAGCTTTCGACAGCTGTGTAAGGGAAAAGCAGTGGCTGCCAGCACTTTGTTTAGACTAGAGTTCCCACTGTCGCCTACAGATGGTGAAGGTGGACTAGGGACAGTAGCTGCAGGCTACTATATGAAAAATTTCTAGCGTAAAAGAAACTCTACTGTACGTAGCACAGTACAGTGGTTTGAGTAACTTGGTTTGATATAGGCCTGGAAATAATTCATCCTTGTCTACACTAGTATTTAAACTATTATCAGCAAGGGTGTAGCTGGACCCACTACTTGTAATGATACAGAATGGTCTGGTGCTCGGGTACAATTTGATGGGAATGGTATGACAACCTGACTAGAACAGAGTAAACAAGACTCATGGAGAGAGAGAAACAGCAATGGGCTTAAGCATCAGAATGGCATTATTTTGATGAACTATTGGGAAAATCTTTTACAAAGAACAGTTCAGACAAACTAACTAGCAGCCAAGGGAGGCTGTGGAATCATTGCCACTGACACATTAATAGCTGGACACATTCACACACACAGCTAGCAAGTATGGTTTAGATATAATGGTTTCCATACGTATCAATACAGGGGGATGGAACCAATGACCTACTAAAGGTTCCTGGCAAACTAAATTACTCTGCTTTCTCCTTCTCCAAAGCCCCCCATATCGCACCTGACGAGGAAGTTTATTCACTGAGCGCAGGTAGTCTTTGTCCAGGATGCAGTTCCCCAGAGCATTTCCAAAGCACCTGAGGGACAAGAGAGCCTGCCATGATTGAGAATTTAACATTTCATTCTGTGGAAATGTGCAAGCAGAAGGGCAATGTACTGGTTCTCCACTTACTTGAGTGCCCTCTTCAGTCCATCCGTCACTGCTTCTTTCCTTGCCTTTTCTAGGGACAACGCCTTAGATTTCAGGCCCTCACTCACTCCGTAACCCACATCTTCATGGTACGACCCATCCTGTGGGGTGAGTTAAAAAAATGCAGTACTGTTGGAACACTTGCTTTCACACACCTGACTATTTATCTCTTATGTGGATTGTGTGTATTGAGTGGACTAGTATTTACTCTGTAGTAAGCTCAGCTTTCCAGGGGCCCACAGGACTGTCTGGTTTGACACAGTAACATGGTGTGTTGCAGTCCAGCTCCACACACACTAGTACTGTCATTCATGGTTCTTAAGTAACTAGCAGTTCACTAACAGATGGAGCAAACAAAAATACATCCATTTACCTTGAGCTGGACTTTCACAAATGCACAAACTCCCACATAGAATTTGCCATTGTTGAGATCAACAAAATCTGGGGAGAGCAGGAAGGAGATGGAGTTACAATGGAGACCCAAACAGTATATCACAGGGTGAAATTTCTGTCTCATGCTCATCTTCCTAGAAAGCTTAAACACTAAGCCCTGGTCTACACATAAAATTTAGATCTACCTACCTACCTACCGTGCCCTGTGCGCCATAGTTACACCCCCAGTGTATACATGGCTAGGTCGACAGAAGAATTCATCTGTCTACTGATGCCTGAGAGATGGATTACCAACAGCAACAGAAAAAACCCCTTCAAATGACATAGGAAGCATCTGTGCGACGGCCCTATAGAGGCATAATTGCAGTGCCGCACCTTTGCCGCTATAGTGCCCATAGTATAGACATGCCCTAAATGTGAACCACCTAAAAGAACTTATTTGCAAAAGTACCTGGTGTGAGGTTGGGGGGGAAGTTTTAAAACCCTTATCAGGCAACTAGCTATCAGAAAAATCAATACCACTGGAGAAATACCAAGTTTCTCTATTCTGATTGACTGGTCACACCCCAGCATCTCTCTCTAAGAGAGATGGTCTCACCTGCATACTGTTTGAGGGGGAGGGATAGCTCAGTGGTTTGAGCATTGGCTTGTTAAATGCAGGGTTGTGAGTTCAATCCTTGAGGGGGCCACTTAGGGATCTGGGGCAAAATTAGTACTTGGTCCTGCTAGTGAAGGCAGGGGGCTGGACTCAATGACCTTTCAAGGTCCCTTCCAGTTCTAGGAGATGGGATATCTCCATTAATTTTATTTTTTTTTTATATTTTTTTGATTCACCTTAGATCATTACAATTTAGTTTAGGGTTAGTTAAGTTCATTAGATGCTATAGATTGGTTCACGGGTCTTGATTTGCAAGATGCCTATTTTCAGATCTCAATACACTCAACTTTCTAACTATAAGGATAGTTTACCCAAGGTGGTTGTGGAATCCCTGTGACTGGAAGTTTTAAGAACAGGGTTAGGCAAAAGCCTGTCAGGGATGGTCTAGGTATATCTGATCTTGCCTCAGTGTGGGGAGATGGACTAGAAGACTTCTTGACATTCCTTCCAGCCCTGCATTTCTACCATTTTTACGAATATCTCAACATCACCATTCTATCTAGGGCCACACTCTAGTTTCCAATCCTGTAGTGACTCATGCATTTTTTTCACCCACTGGGAAGCTCCCTTGTTCCTGAGACCTTAATATACTACTAGCAAAGTAGACGGTTCCCCTTTTGAGTCCTTAGCAACCTGCTCCCGTTACCACATGTCAATGAGTACTGCGTTTCTTGTGGCCATTACATCAGATAGGAGAGATTCAGGCCCCCTGTGTACAGTGTACCAGTTACTCTGAGGCCTCATCCGAAGTCCCCTCATAGTTCCACATAAACCAGTCCATTCATCTCTAGGTTTTCTTTCCTAAACTTCACTCTATCCTGAGTGAGGAGAAGATTCACACACTCAATGTAAAGAGAATATTGTCATTTTATCTAGGCAGAACAAGATCATTCAGGAACACACCCAGGGTATTTTTGGCATCTTTCTGACAGGGTTAAGTGGCAATCTATATTCATACAGACATTATCTGAATGCATTTCTGAGTACCTAAGAACCTGTTATGAGTAAGGGTAGGAAAGATCCACCCAGTCATATTGGGAAGGCTCCCATATCTGAAACATATAAAGCAGCTACATGGAGCTCAATCCACATATTAGTCACTATTCCCTAGTACAGGCTGGCAAGTCGGATGCCAGTTTTCGTAGGACTGTCCTGCAGGGACTATTCACATAGGCCTCTTAATACCCACCTCCAAGGAAACAGAAAAATTCTTGTTAGTCACTCTGAGTGGAATCCATGCAGACAATTGACAAACAACGCATGGTTCCTTGCACTACAGTAACAGCGTTTTTTCAAGATGTGTTGTCTATACAGATTACACAACCCACACTGCCTCCCTGCTACTTCATTCGCATACCTATAGGATTCTGTACTGATGAAGAAACTGAAGGGCAGTTGGGCCCACTCCACCCTTTATGTCCTTTGGTGGGAGGCATAAGGGCCCCTAAGATGTAAACATGGCCTCAATGGACACCACTGGCCAAACTAATCCAATCTCATGTACAAGGGTGGAATCTATGTGGACAGCACATCTCGAAAAACCACAGTTAGTGTAGGGACGGTTGAGTAACTATTCTTTCCCTTGGGATCTGTTGATACTGAACCATAACAAGTGACACTGTGTAGCAAAGTATGGAGTGACACGAAAGGGTCCCACTCTATTTCAATGGCATGAGAAACATCTAGCGCCAGCAGGCTGTCAGTCCCTTAAATGTTGAGGATCCACTAGACTGACACTGTTCTAAAAATGTGCTTCTCAGATCTTTGTAACTCTCCGGCTTTCTTATCAGAATTCATTAGTGAGGAAGCCAGCACCAACCTTCTAATCACCAGGCTGAAATGCTGGTGCAGTTTAGGAGCTTCTCACTGTAACCCCTGCACCAGACTTAGACTCTCAAAGTGAATGTGCTGATCTTTCAGTACTGCACCCTGTTGTATGAACCTCAAGTGTCTTCTCCAACAGATGAAGTTTGAGGTAGCCCTCCTTCTTTCTAGTGTGAGGGGTGAAAATGATGCAGACCAAGCATCAATATGGATTTTGTCCTTTATTAAGGCACTTAAAAGCACTCTTCATGGTCACCATTGTCACACCGCACAATGCAGAGAGACTACAACTAGTCTTTTTACTGGCAACAGCCACAACATGAATGGTAAATGAAGAGAGACCACTAGGCCTGAACCATGTAACATTGACCAGAACCTAAGAACATAGGGGTCAGGGCCAATGGAGTTTGGTCCCAAACAAAGCTGCAATAGTGCCTCCTAACAATTAAGAGTGCAAACTTAACTGAAAGCTAAGGCCACCCTAACAAACTCAAAGGAGAATAGACTGAAGAAAGCACTGGGGATACCGCAGTGTTTCAACTTGCTGCTCCTGCAGTCTTCAGAAAGAACTCAGGGCAGTTAGGATTGGTCTCCTTTCTGCCATCTGCACAATGCACAGCATCAAGGAGTGTGTGCATGGCTCAAATAGGCACTGTTAGCCAAAACTTTCTGAGTTTGTGCACCTGGCTACAGGTATCCCAAATATGGGGACACATATGAGCAATTACCCGAAGAGTGTCTCGGGACCTGGATGCTGGTCACAAGGAGGTATTTTGCAGGAAGTTCCATAGCTGAAGTGGGTGGATGCATAAGTTGAGATGTTTGTTTGCGGGTAGCAGTTGCACGTGGTTGACAGTTGGCTCAGGGCCTAAGTTCCCTCTAAGCTGCGCAGCCGCACAGCAGCCTATTAAGTGCCACATAAGCACTCAGGGCTGCGGCGGGGAGAGATGCCTCTCCCCCGAGCCCAGGTGCTGCTGAGGGAAGAGAGAGAGCTGGGGGGAGTCCTCTCTCCCTGCTGTAGACCCGGGGCAACCTGCACCCCAAACTCCTCATCCACAGCCCAGAGCCCATACCCCCAGCCAGAGCCCTCCCCATCCCTACCCCAACCCTTTGCCCCAGCCCTGAGCCCCTCATCCTTGGCCCCACCCCAGAGCCCGCACCCCCAATCCTCATGCCCCCACACCCCAGCCCTCTGCACCAGCTCTGAGCCCCCTCCCACACTCCGAACCCCTCGGCCCAACCCCGGCCACATGAATTTTGTTGTGTGAGTCAACATGGAGGTGATGTGTCACACATCACCTCCATATTGGTGCACATAACAAAATTCATTCTGCACATGCGTGGGAAAAGTTAGAGGGAACACTGCTCAGGGCTGCTAGGGTTAAGCAGATGGAAGAGTCCCGATGCAATGCTCTGGCCCAGTCATCCCCACTTGACCAAATAAACTCATTTTCAGTAACTCAGAAGTGCCATTACACAAAGTTGAACTACTGAACATAAACAGGGTTTTCTTTACATGCAGGACAGCTTTTGCTTTCTCCTAACTGTCAAGGAGCCTGTAGGCTACAAAATTTCATCTGCGTCTTTTACAGGGATTGTCACTTTAAAGACATGTTTCCTGCTGTTTCAGCTGAACAGGTTCCAGGACAGATGGTTTCTCAAACAGGGACCACGTTCTGCCACTTTACAGACCCTAAGGGCTGGTCTACACCCAGCCGCTAGTTCGGCGGCTGGGGATCGAAGTTCTGGGTTCGACTTATCGCGTCTGGTCTGGACGCGATAAGTCGAACCAGGAAGTGCTCGCCGTCGACTGCGGTACTCCAGCTCGGCGAGAGGAGTACCGCGGAGTCGACGGGGAGCCTGCCTGCCGCGTGTGGACCGCGTCTGAACCGTGGTAAGTTCGAACTAAGGTATGTCGACTTCAGCTATGTTATTCACGTAGCTGAAGTTGCGTACCTTAGTTCGACTTGGGGGCTTAGTGTAGACCAGGCCTAAGTATGAAGCAACAGGAACACAAATTCTCAGAGCTGGAAAAAGATACTCACCAACATTCTGCTGAGTGACCGAATGAGCCCAGCCATTATAGCCAAACATTTCATTGGCCAGACTGATGACCCTGTGACCCTCAATATAACAAACCTGAAAAGAGGAATAGTGAATTTTAAAAAGTCTTTTACAGTCATAGCTGTACCGCACTAAGAAACCCTGTTAATTTCAAGAAACATATGCCTTTGTGCAAACAAAGAAAAAAGAGCTGGTCCCTTCCAAGCCCAATCTCCAGAAGAAGATGGCACAACTGAGAGAGGCAGATTTAGTGAACACAAAAGAAAGGGGGGAAAAAACCCAAATAATTTATACACAATATGTAGCATTTATATAGTGATTTACATGTTGAAAGTACTGAACAATTAATTAATACCACCCAACATCCTATGAAGTAGGTAAATATTATTTCCATTTAAAGGATGAAGAAACTGAAGGAGAAAGTTAAGTGACTTGCCAAAGGTGTCAAGAAATCAGTGGCTGAGCAAGGGCAGTTTCTTATAGTGAAGAATTCTCTCTCTCCCACTCCCCACCCACAAAGTTTCTGCATACACACTTATTTGTACCTTCTGTCCTCCACCAGCCTGCCGGCTGCTGATGTACTCCGGACCCAGCCTCTGACGCAGGGCATTCTGAATGGCCTGGTATTCATCTGCTGTATACTGGTTCTTTAATAGAAGCATAGCAGAGTCAGACAGCTTTAGTTTCTTCACTCTATTAGCTTCCCCGCACCTCATCCCATTTTTCTTTATTCCAATCTTCCAGGAGAAGATGAGTATTCAACTCTCATGCTTCAGGATGTAAAGAATAGTCAAAGGGCTCAGGAAGGAAGTTACTTTGCTCCATGGGGTAGGTGTATTATGCTGGTGATATTGCTTGCTCTTGCAAGGAACTAGATTAGATGGATCAATGATCTTTGTTAAATTCTGTACAACTTTTCTCCAATTCTCCCAAGCAGCAAACATACCAATAACAAAGTGATAAAACTCAGCCAAGCACACCAGTCTGAAAGAGTACCCTTGCTCCCATCCCTATGAAATCCTACAGCACTTGTAACATGTGCAAAGTCCAGTCCAGGCTGCAGGGGCATGAAGCATAGCAGGAATCCCTGTCAGCACCACTCATATTAGTCAGAAGATCAACTAGGTGTCACTACTTATTGCACTGGTAGAAATGTTAATTAGAATCTATACACACTCTGCAACAGATACAGATAGGCTTAAGTATGTGTTCCTGAATGTGGAGTGAGTGTTCCTGTTCTGCACGGATACAGGTGTGTGTGGGGAGAACTGAGTTCAATTCCAGCTCCTGTCTGAATAGTAGTGTAGATGTCTCTTTCTACTCAACAGCACCACCCTTCCCCCTAACTAAGGAATGGAGCTGGCCTTCTCCAAAGGGAATCTTGCCTAATCCTCTATCTTGCTGCTCTATTCACCTGCAAACCAGAACTTAGAGTGGAATTTTAAGGGATCCTCAGAGCTGTGCCAACTCCCATCCTGCCAGGCAATATAATTCAAGCAAACAGCATGAAACTTAAACAAAAAAATTCTAATGCACAATCATGCGGTTTTAACATTTAGATTTCAATGTATTGTTCCATTTAACTTTTTTTAGGAATAACTGTCCATTTTTTTTCTGGCAGTTATACAGAAATATACACCATCGGGCAAAAGAGAAAGAGAGCATTGTGTACATATATACAAAGACATCATATTCATCAGCTAACTGAAGAAATAATGGCATGGATAGGAGAATTCACCATGCAAGGTCAAAGGCAATCTCTGTCTATTGGTTTCTTCCAATGGCGGAGTGAAAACAGCTACCTTCTCTCCACCAATAGAGGAGAATGCATGTTTTTATAAGTAAGCCTGGGGCATGTCATCCACTATTAAGATAAACCAGTCTGTGACGGGGTGAACCTACCCTGCACTGGTTCAGAAAGGGTTAACCTCACACTGTGGGCTGAGGAAGCCACACCTCCATGCACCTGCTGGGTATGCTGCAGATGAACCAGAGTATAAAAGGGAGTAGCTCAATCTGG
Source organism: Terrapene triunguis (assembly GCF_002925995.2). Classification (NCBI taxonomy): domain Eukaryota; kingdom Metazoa; phylum Chordata; order Testudines; family Emydidae; genus Terrapene; species Terrapene triunguis. Next base: position 2,502,394 of record NW_020664541.1, on the reverse strand, counting down.
GCTGGCCATTGAGGAAAGCAGATGTGTGTTGCAGACTCCTAAAGGGAGACTGCTGGAGCTCCAGGACCCAGAAGCCAGTCGGACTGAGGCTCCAATGGACCCCCAGCTGGCCATTGCCGCTACTGGAGAACAGACGGGGAGGCCATGAGACTACCAGCCTTGGAAGGAAGGGTAGGAAGTGACCCCGGGATTGGGACTGAGGTCTGGGTGACCAAGACTGATCGTGGAAGTACTGGTTCCCTAGGGTCCTGGGTTGGGACCAGTGGAGCTGGATGGGCCTCGGTCCTCCTACTCCAGCTGCCCCGCTGGTGTGAACTGCACTAGTGACTGTAGCCATTGGGCCATACTGCCCTGAGCTACAGGCCTGCTAGATAGACTTGGGCCATTAGGCCAAACTGCCCTGAACAATAGGACAGCCTTATGGACTCTGGCCACTGGGCCGCACTGTCCTGCACTGAAGGGCGGCTGCATTGACTCTGGCCACTGGGCGGTGCTGCCCTGGGGCAGGGGCAGCTGTGGCAACACAGGAGGCCAGGCCACTTGGGATTTTGAAGTGGTTGCTGGAGAGTCGTCAGCAGCAGGCGGCACAACAAGAAGCAACACCAGACCAGCTGCTACAGCAGATCACAGCAGCAGCTCCTAATGGTGCAACAGTAGGAGCAGCAGTGCCAGATGGTGTAGGAACTGGCCACCCAACACCAAGTGCACCAATGGGACCAGAGGCGAGGAATGTTTTGGCGGGACTGCCAGTTCGTGTGACTAAGACGGGGCCCAGTGACGACCCTGAGGCGGTCTTTGTGACATTCAAACGGGTAGTCAGGCCCAGTGGCCACCAGTACAGTGGGCTACCCCCTTGGCACTGTACTTAACTGGCCCAGCCCAGACCGCCTACCGGAACTTACACCCCCATGAGGCACTGGGATACAACAAAGTGAAGGCAGCCATCCTGGATCAGGCTGATGTCAGTCCTGAGATGTACCGCCAACGACTCTGTGCAAATAGTACCTGCCCAAGGCCAGGCCGCAGCCCAGCAACTCCTGGGACTACTGCTGGTGATGGCTGGAATCAGAGAAATGGATCAGAGTCCAAGTGGTGGAGACGGTGGCACTGGAGCAGTTTACCCAGATCCTACCCGCCAGGGAAAGGAATGGGTGCAACGGCACTGCCCGGCAATCCTTGCTGAAGTTGTCTTCTTATTGGAAGACTACATGACCGTTGAGGGTCAGAGCAGCAAAGCCCGTAGACCAAGGAGCCCAGGAAACCGAGATCATCCAGCCAAGCGGGGACCACACAAGGCCGATATAGGAGCCCCCTCCACCAACCCAGGCCACCACAACCACTCCTGACACAAGGTGACTGACCGACCTTGCTGGGTCAGAAGGTACGAAACAACCACCGACCGCTCCTTAAGAGGATAGAGGAAGCCATCCAAAAAGAACTGGAAACCAAGCTGTCCCTAAGGCTGGTAGAGGAATCTCAGAGAGAGTGGCGGAATCCGATAGTACTGGTCTCAAAGCCTGTTGGGGCCATCAGATTTTGTATTGATTTCAGGAAAGTTAACGCTATCTCCTGGTTCTACACCTACCCAATGCTTCGGGTAGATGAGCTCCTCGAGTGGCTGGGTAGTGCTTAGTTCACCTCAACATCACATATAACTAAGGGGGATTGGCAGATACCCCTGACACTGGCCTCCTGTGAGAAGACTGCCTTCCCTACCCCGTTTGGCTTATATCAATTTGTCATGATGCCGTTTGGGCTGCATGGAGCCGCAGCCACCTTTCAGTGACCCATGAACCAAATATTATAGCTGCACAACCAAGATCTGGAAGCAAGTTGGGCTCAGGCTCCAACGGACCCCCAGCTGACCACCGCTGCCGATAGAGGAGAGACAATGGAGGCCATAAGACTACCAGACTTGGAAGGAAGGGTAGGAAGCAACCCAGGGATCAGGACTAAGGTACTGGGTGACCAAGACTGATTGTGGAAGCACTGTTTCCTAGTCCTGGGTTGGGACCTGGTGGAGCAAGGTGGGCGTGGGTCTTCCTATCCTGGCTGCCCCACCAGTGGGGCAGCTGATGCCCAGAGGGGTGAACTACGCAGCAGAAGGCCTGCCCTACTGATCTTAGCCATTGGGCCATATTGCTCTGAGCTACAGGGCTGCTAGAAAGACTTGGGCCATGAGGTCGAGCAGCCCTGAACAAAAGGATAGCCTTGTGGACTCTGGCCATTGGGCCACGCTATACTAGGGGCCAGGGCAGCTGTGGCAACATAGGAGGCCAAGCCACTTGGACTGCTAAAATCTCTGCTTTGATCCCTCCCACAACCCATTGCCCCATAATGGGGAGTGTACCTACTCCACGACACAGTCCAATCCATCAGAGAAAGGAAAACATTCTTCCTGTCCTTTTAAAAAATAATTCAAGGCCCTTTCTCTGAGTAATTCAGATAAAAGCTATTAGTGTTGGAGAGACAGCTCTGCCACCAGCAGGGGAAAATGTAATGAGGATGAAGATTATCATGGTGAGGATGGCAGGTATGATTTTAACATACAACTAGCATCCTGCATTAAAAACAATTAAGTGCTTTGTGAGATTTCCTGATGTGCAAGAAGATGACTTCCAGCTCTGTTCTAGATGGAGAGAGACTGACCTGTCCAAAGCACACAGCAGAGCTACCACTGTTGGAACCAATCTTGCTGTTGTGGCTTCCACTGTTTGTCCCCTGACTTTCAGACATTCCTAAAGACAAAGGAAAGAAAACAAATAATAAACACTGAATCATCATCATTGGCAAAACAAACCCCCCAAAACATCTGAATAGAAAGCAACAGATACAATAGTATCACTGTAGACTTTTAGGATTGTAGGCTAGAAGAGACTTAGTATGTAGTCCATCCCACTGTAAGCATGCAGCAGAAAATCCCCTCATAAAGGATGCATTGAATATTATACCAATATTATACTTTTAATTCTAATGAGCAACCGCAGTTCCAATGGAAATTCATTTTGATTAATAATTCACTTTTTGCTTCCCAAGAGCAAATCTATCAGATCCCTGCAACATAACCACTTTTCTTAAACATAATCTCCAGTGTTATAACTTTGTTAACTTCTGGTAGAGATGGGCCTTTGCTACTTTTTTCCTCATCCATAGCCTCAACCTGTTTTATCTTCCACATTCATTGTTCTCCTCAGGGCTTTTTCTATGTGGAAGTTAGGGTGTGAATTTAAAACACAATATTTATTCTGAATTAACTCTCCATGTGGACATTGCAATTCCCCACTAACAACCCCTTTGACTGGTTTATCTTAGGGCCTGTCTATACTACAAAATTAAGTCGACTTTATCTAATTCGACCGTGAGCCTCCGAATTAATTAAGTTGATTATGCGTGGCCAAACCATGGTCATTATCTCAATGGAGTGTGTCCTCACTAGCAGTGCATCGTGAGTAGCTATCCCAAAGTGCAACTTGCCGCAGTGTATTTTGGGAAGTTTGTGCAATGCCTCATGGGACCAAAACATTATCGCAGGAGAGAATGGGAACATTGCGTCAACATCCCATGATGCACTGTGCTCCCTCCCTCAGATCAACGGCAAACAACCCAGTGGTTTTTGTGCCTTAAAACCTCCACGTGTACGCCATAACCCCAGAAGCATGGAGCCTGCTCAGTTGTGCACTCTTGCTGTGAGCATCTCAAACACCTTACACCTTCTCCTGCAGTATTTCCAGAGCTGAAGTAGGGTCCGCCGCGCGGAACAAAGCGATGTCCTGCAAGCAGCTCTGCTGCAAGCCATTGAAAAAAAATAATTCACAGTTGCTGCTGGCAGTCACTGAGTAAGCAGCTGCACTCTGTTGAGAGCCATTTCTGATCCCATGAAACAAGCACTGACTGGTGGAACTGCATCATTTTGCAGGTATGGGATGACGAGTAGAGGCTGCAGAACTTTCGAATGTGGAAGGCCACCTTCCAGGAACTTTGTTCAGAGCTTTCCCCTGCCCTGCAGATCAGCAACACAAAAACGAGAGCTGCTCTGACAGTGGAGAAGCGAGTGGCAATCGCTGTTTGGATGCGTGCAACGCCAGACAGTTACTGGTCAGTGAGGAATCAATTTGGAGTAGGTATATCAACCATGGGAGCTACTGTGCTCCAAGTGTGCAGGGTCATTAATCAACTTCTGCTACGAAGGGTAGTGAGTCTGGGAAATGTGTAGGACATAGTGAATGGTTTTGCTGCGATGGGGTTCCCTAATTGCGATGGGGCGAGAGATAGCACGCATATCCCCATCTTGGTACCAGACCACCTTGCCAAAGAGTACATAAACGGAAAGGGATACTTTTCAAAGATGTTGCAAGCGCTGGTGGATCACAGGGGGTGTTTCACTGACATCAACGTAGGATGGTTGGGAAAGGTTCATGATGAGCGCATCTTTAGGAACTTGGGTCTGTTAAAAAAGCTGCAATCCGGGACTTTCTTTCCAGACCACAAAATGAACACTGAAGACATTGAGATGCCATAGTTATCCTGGGGGACCCAGCCTACCCCTTGTTCCCATGGCTCATGAAGCCATAGACCGGCCATATGGACAGTAGTAAGGAACGGTTCAACTACAGGCTCAGCAAATGCAGAGTGGTGGTTGAATGTGCCTTTGGTTGTTTAAAAGGGCGCTGGAGAAGTTTACTAACAAGGTTGGACCTTAGTGAAGCTAACATCCCCATGGTTATAGCTGCCTGCTGTGTGCGCCGTAATATCTGGGGGGGGGGGGGCGAAGGGGGAAAATTTTCTGCAGGGATGGGCACTTGAGACAGCTCACATGTGTGATAAATGAATGGGGGGAGGTAGCTCCCTTTGATGGACCCCCAGCCAGCCAGTTAGCTGTAAAATCCCTCTTGGTAGCTGTTCTCTACTTGCTTTACCTGTAAAGGGTTAAAAAGTCCCCAAGGTAAAGAAAAAAACCAAAAGAGCCAATGGGAAGGCTAGAATTTTTTGTCTGTTGTTCTCTGGGCTGCAGGGACATGGAGCAGCAATGCTATAAGCAGAAATGCTGTGTAAAGTTTGAATCAGGTATGAAAAAGTATCTTCTATACCTAGAAGAAATCATTTGGATAGGGAATGTTTAGTTAGATGCCATCAGGTTTATTTCTTATTTTGGCTTGTGGATCTCCTCTGTGCTAATCCCTGATGCTTTTGTTTGCTTGTAACCTTTAAGCTGAACCTCCAAGAAAGCTAGTTTCAGTGCTTAATTTTTGGATTTGCTCTTTTAAAATCTAGAAAAAGCCTAAGTTCCAAATGTATTTTCTTTCTTTTTGTTTGTTTTAATAAAATTTACCTTTTTTTAAGAAGGATTTGGATTTTTGTGTCCTAAGAGGTTTGTGCATATGCTGTTTGATTAGCTGGTGGCCACAGCTAATTTCCTTTGTTTTCTTTCTCAGTTCTTCCCCGGAGAGGGGTGAAAGGGTTGAGGATATGCCACAGGGAGGAATTCCCAAGTGCTCCTTCCTAGGTTCAATGGGGATTTTTTTACACTTGGGTGGTGGCAGCGTTTACCAAGCCAAGGTCCGAGAGAAGCTGTAACCTTGGGAGTTTAATATGAGCCTGGAGTGGCAAGTTGTCATAAATATGAAGAAAAGGGTAGCATAAAATCCCTCCTTGGCAGCTTTACTGAATCGCTTTACCTGTAAGGGGTTAAGCAGCTCAAATCACCTAGTTGGCACCTGACCAGAAGGACCAATGAGGAGGAACAGGCATGCCAAAGGGTTACCCTGCAAAGCCAGAGTCCAACAAGCCGTTTTTTTTTCTTTTCTAGCTTCATGGCAACGAAATAGTTAGGCTAAGTAGGGCAGCCTATGCATGAGGTTGAGGTCAGGCACTGAAACCCTAGAGAAACCAGTCTTCCCAAAGCGGCACACCACAGAAAAGACAGACCCAGATCAAGCCTAGACATCCAGCTCCATGACAGAAATGCAGGGAAAAGGTGGGGGACTGGGAACTTCCCAGGAGGGAAGGGTCAGCCCTCCCACAACCGAGATCCAGGTGCCAGGATGGAGGGATGCCCTTAACCCAGACCGAGTTCTGACTGCAGAAGACTGGGATTTCTTCCTACAGATGAAGTGCTTGGAGTTGGAAGTGGAGAGGAGACAGGTGAAGCACTTGGAGGCGGAAATGCAGGCGAAGCGCTTGGAGGCAGAAGCAGAGAAGAGGAGAGAGGCGAAGTACTTGGAAGTGGAGCCTGAAGCGCTTAGAGCTAGAAAAGGCTAAGCTGGATCAATCAGGTAGCCCTAACAATCCTTCTCCAGGTACCGCTCTCCATTCCAAGAAATTTCCCATATACAAGGTAGGCAATGATACAGAGGCTTTCTTAGAAAATTTCAAAAGGGCCTGCCTTGGATATAATACCCCTATAGACCAGTATATGGTGGAGCTGAGGCCGCAGCTCAATGGACTCTTAGCAGAGGTGGCAGCTGAAATGCCTAAAGAACCCATGAACGAGTACAAACTTTTTAAACAAAAGGCCAGAATTAGAATGGGGCTAACACCCGAGCATGCCCATCGGCGGTTCAGAGCCCTAAGGTGGACACCAGACGTGGACATGTTACAGATGGGTGTAATCCGCCCCTCTGAGAGTGCATGGGCCTCTCCAGTGGTTCTGGTTCCCACTTCTTTGGTGGAGTTTAGCTCTTCAAGACTTTGATTTTGAGATATAACACATTTCAGGAGCCTCTAACAAAGTGGCTGATGCACTCTCCTGGGAAGGTTTCCCAGAATCAGCCGGGTAAAAATGTCCCTGCATTCTAAGTCATTGTAGTCCTTGAAATGTAAAAAGTACTGATTAGTTCTTCATGTAATTATTAGTAAAATTAGAGGTGCATGTATCTTATTAACTGTTTCCTAAATCTCCAGGAAGAAATCCCAGCCGGTGTGGACCCAACCTGAACCAGGCTGGCCAGCCCGGTCTGTGATTTGGGGGGCATGTGATAAATAAAGGGGGGGATAGCTCCCTTTGATGGACACCCAGCCAGCCAGTTAGCTGTAAAATCCCTCTTGGTAGCTGTTCTTTACTTGCTTTACCTGTAAAGGATTAAAAAGTCCCTCAGGTAAAGAAAAAAAAGTGGGAACCTGACCAAAAGAGCCAATGGGAAGGCTAGATTTTTTTAAAATGGGGAAACAAAGGGAAAGTTTGTTTGTCTGTTGCTCTCTCTGGATTGGAGGAACACAGAGCAGCAATGCTATAAGCAGGAATGCTGTTGAAGGTTTGAACCAGGTATGAAAAATTATTTTCCATACCTAGCAGGATTCATTGGGATAGGGAAGGTTTAGGTAGACACAATCAGGTTATTTCTTTATTTTGGCTTGTGGATCTCCTCTGTGCTAACCCCAGATGCTTTTGTTAGCACTGACCCCCCACTTGGTAAGGCAACTCTCCCATTTTTTCATGTGCTGTATTTTTATACCTGCCTACTGTATTTTCCACTCCATGGATCTGATGAAGTGAGTTATAGCCCATGAAAGCTTATGCCCAAATAAATTTGTTATTCTCTAAGGTGCCAAAAGGATTCCTCGTTTTTATTATTTACAGGTAATTCTCTTCAAATTTGCCCTGTAATGGTCCCAGGCAGTTCCCCCCCACCCCCATCATCAAGGAAAGAGATGCACAAAAATATAGGTTTTGCACTGTGCTCCAAAAATGATCATGGCCCTACAGTCTTTTATCCTGACCTGAGCTGGCAGGAAATTCCACAACCAATTAGCCCATCTAGGTTCTTCTATAGTGCCTATTACTGTTGTACCTTAACACCCCATAAGCTTTTTAAAAATAAAATTATTCCCCTTCTTTATTCAATGTGTCAGAGTAATCTGCGTGTAGGTTGTTGTTTTTAAAAATAAAGTAATTGTTTTGAGAAGGCCAAATCAAAGAAATTAATTTTGGATAGAGTTCTGAAAGTGGTGAGGTGAATGTGGTTTATTCTTATCTCTTGCGGTAAGGAGTTCCACAGTTTTTATCTAGCTGCTGAGAAAGTTTCACAAGTTTCCCTGTAATGGCTACCAGTTTCACTGTTCCAACTGAACATAGCTATTGTGGGAAATGATAGTCCAAGGGCCACACATTCACTACTACACACACACACGGCCTAAAACAAATTTTCATGCAATTTGTATTTCACAATACTCTTATTTTCTTCCTCCCCAGCATGTTACCCCTTTTTTCAGTATGTGATAAGAAATTTCCTTCAGAGTGAGGCGATGGTTTGCTGAGTGAAAATCTCTTACATTCTTTCAATACCAATCATTCCACAGATCCCACCCAGAGCAAGCTAGTCAAACATGTGAGCTCAAAGAGGTACTTAGCTGGCTGGTACTGGAGACAATCCAGTGCATTCTGTTCTAAATTCCTATTTATCCCATTTTTCTTATTTTTAGATAATCTACAATTATACAGGATATTTCCTTCTACAATATTTCCTTCCCACAGCATTTTACAGACAAACCAATATATAAACTATATGCAGATAGAGCAATCTTTGAAGTGGAACATTGCACGTGTTTTTAACAGGGCACAAAAATGCTGCGTAACAGTTTAGGACAAACTGGGAATGTTACAGTATCAAACTGAAATTGCAGTGGAATTTAGATAGTGTGTGTAAACTTTATAGGGGACTTTTTATTATGCAGCTTACTTGACACAAGTAACCTTTCAATTTGGTCACATTATTCAGTATTTTAAACTTTCACATTTGTAAAATGATGTAGAAGAAAGTGGCTTGTCCTGGACAGCGGACCCTTATTGCGCACACACTCTGTGTTTAAACATCTCATGAAAAATCTCAGAATAACTGTAATTTATATAACTTCTTTCTTTCAGAAGAATACCAAAGATCTTTACAAACTCAGACTGAGATACCAGTTTTACATAAGCCAGTTCAGTCACCTCTAGAGTGAAAAACATAGCTGTGTAACAGAACATAGCAACACTGTATGATTGTTTGGGACTGGCAGTGACAAACACAATATCCATGTGTAAGTGTCTTGGGAATATAGTTTGGTAGAATGCAATTAACAGAATAGAAATTAATCCAGGAGAGCATCTAACATCCCTGCTTTTATAATATTAAAAGTAGTATGAAGTCATTCAAGCCACAGGTACTTAAAAATGTAGTTGTTCTGTCAGATACAAAGCTAGCATTTCAAGCAGCAGGACAGTAAACCCTAAATGAATCTGGGATATTAGTTCAGTACTGACAGGTTTCAGAGTAGCAGCCGTGTTAGTCTGTATCCGCAAAAAGAACAGGAGTACTTGTGGCACCTTAGAGACTAACCAATTTATTAGAGCATAAGGTTTCGTGGGCTACAGCCCACTTCTTCGGTACTAACTATGCATCTCACTCTTTGAGACTTAAATGTGCTTCTGTTCCACTCTAGCTTGTTGCTGTCTTTCTTTACAGAAAATTATTTAAGTTGCAAAATGTAGTCTTTAAACTTGAGGCTGTTAGAATACTTTAGTCCTGTGCAAGACACAGTACCCATTTCCTTCAGATCACTTTTCCCCTTGGGTTGCGCTGCCATATGTGGAAGCACACGCTGCAGGCTGTCATTCATGCACCACTTTTCCTGTTTTCTACTAGAGGAGAAGGGGCATGCTGTCTCAGGGTAAGTCTACAGCTAAAACACTGCTTTGGTGCAGCTGCCACTGCTGTAGTACTTTAACAAAGACACGGCAAGTCACTGGAAGAAAGCTCTTCCATCAGCTTAATTAATCCACCTCCCTAAGAGGCGGTAGTTATGTTGGCAGAAGAAGTGCTGTCTACACACGTGTGTGTGTTAGGTCAGTACAACTATAGCGCTCAGGGGTATGGCTTTCTCACACCCCTGAGCAACACAGTTACCAATATAGGTCTATAGTGTAGACCAGACCTTAGATTGCGTTGTAAAATATTCTGTATGTTAGACAGGGCTTGGGTTGGTACATAGCAGTATGGTGTATTGGCATCGCTCTCAAGCGGTTATTTTGTTCCCCAGAATTTCACTTTAAAAAACAACAACAACAAAAGTCTGTAGCTTTTATGATCACAAAAACACATACCAATGCAGAGACATCTAGATCAGCCCATAGAACCTGTAACAGTATCTCTGAAAGGTGTGAATTACTCTATACCGCTCAGATGTTCGGTGATGATAATTTAAGGGGATGTCTACACTTAGAGTTTTTGCGCTGTAAGTTACACTGGTGATAGTGAACCGGTGAAAGTAAAGCACTGGTTTGTGTACTCACTCAATTCCTCAGGTGTTAGAGAGTGTTTACACTACCAGCACTTCGATCCCCTATGACAGCAGCGCTGTAGGACAGCTATCCTACAGTGCAGCTCTCTCGATAGGTCTTGTGGGAGGAGGGAGGGAGCAGAAGTGCCCTGTATTGCCCTGCTTAGTCTCTCAGGAGCCCCATTACTTCCTTGTTTCTTCTGTGGCATATTTAAAAAAACCTCCTGCTGTCTGGCTGCTTTCCCCACTACATCTACAAACAAAAGGTAAGGGAGCTTCAAACTTCCTGGGGCTTACAGGTGGAGGGGCGGATGTCCAGGCGTCAGAGCAGCTGGTCAGAGTGTTCGCTTTTGGAACTGTGGGATATCCTCCGGAGGCCAAAGGGTGTTTACACTGCTAGAACGTGTCTTCACTTTCCCAGCAGCACATAAAGAACAGCGGTAAGAGCTGTATGCCTCTTGCGAAGGTGGTTTACTTCACGGCAAAAAGTCATTAACAAGCGTAGACGCTCCCAGAGTTTTAGCGCAAACAAGGGACTTTTTGAGCTTTAAAGGGTAAGTGTAGACATACCCTAAATGTCCACAGTATCAGCTATTTCATCCTCCTTGTAAGAAAGGGGCAGGAGGATCCTACATCTACCCCAGCTACCGCAACATCCCATGTCAGGGTCATAAGGGAGCTGGCCTTGGGAGACGCCCCCGCGCCTTCTACTCTCCTAGTCGAGGATCACGTTGATCTGAACGACCTACGGCGAAGGCGTCTCATGTCGACAGCTCGTCGGGGGACGACGACGTCGCCTAACTCTGTGGGCAGAGACCCCCCCCCTTCCCCTCCAACTCCGCCCCCGGCTCTGCTGCGCCCGGCTCTCCCATCGCGGGTGGGCGGGCGGGTGTCTCGTGGCCGCTCCCCGATCGCAGCCGCCCCGCGCCCCCGAGCGCGCGGAAAGTCGTGGCCGTGCCCGCTGCGACATTAGCGCCGTTTCAATAACGAGGCCCCGCGTGCTCGGCCGAGCGCCGGCTCTGGAGCGGAGGCGGCGTCTGCATCGGCCCCGGCACGGTGGGGGTGGGCGCGGGCGCTGCCCCAAAGGGTCTGTCAGCCAGTCACGGCGGGGGCGCGGCGCTTGTGCATCTACCGGGAGACCACATAAGGGGCGGGCACCACCCCCCACGCGGCTGGTTCTCTCAATACCTGTGCGTGACTGGGGGCGGGGCTCGGCTCCTTCCTTCAGCAGCAGCAGCTCTACCCTATCGATAACGTGGTTACGGCAAGCGGGAAAAGACAAACTTCCCGCCCACACCAGACGCTCCAGGGACGACGTTGACCTCGTGACGGTCTTTTCACAGCCACTTCGGCGCGCGCGCACGCGCGCGCTAAGGGTCCAGGAGCAGCAGCCCAGCGGTCAGGGGGCGCAGCAGCTTCCGAATCTCCCTAGCTCGCGCGGCGCAGGCGATGATTCAGTAGGAGAGGCCCGCGCAGGGGCGGAGCTTTGGTGCGCCGCGCAGCGTAGGGGGTGGGAGCTTGGTGTGTCGCGCGGCGGTGGCAGGAGGGCGGGGTTCGCAGGCTCGCGCCGGAGGCGGGACTTAGTGTCTCGAGCCGGGGGCGCGGGAGGGAGCCGAGCGTGAGGGAGAAGCGGGCGGGGCGGAGCCGAGTCGGAGTCTGCCTGGTGTCGCTGCCCCCTTGTTCCCCCCTCCGTCGCTGACAGGCAGCAGCCGGAGCCACCGGGCGGGCGGGCAGCAGGTGAGAGACGGGCCCCCGCGACCCGCGGGGAGCCTGGGCAGGGCCTGCGGGGACCGGGAGCCGCCGGCTGCGGGGTAGGATGCGGCCGGGATGCGAGGCTGGAGCCGAGGGGGCGGCCTGGTACTGGGGGATCCGCCGCCAGCTCAGGTGGGTCTCGCCCCGGTAGTGGCCGAGACCCCTCCCTTCCCCCCCCCCCCGGTCGGGTGGCCTGTCTGCAGGCTGGGAGAGCAGGGGGCGCTCGGGTGGGGCTGGGGGTGGCTGGCAGGGAGCGGACTCTGCCTGGCCCCTTCTCATCCCTGGTGCCGGGGGAGGCGCGGGGCCTGGGGCAGCCCTGCAGGCGCCTCGCACCCCTGTCGCTCCTCGCAACCGTGCCTGGCTGGGGCGTTGTGTTCCTTCTGCCCTCAGACACCTTCTCCCCCTGCGGGACAGCCCGGGGAAAGGAAACGGCAGGGATCGCATCGTAGCAACCTGCCTCTATTTCCTCCCGACGGAGACACAAGGAGGGTCTGTGTCTTCTCTGGTGACATTGCTCAGGGCTTGTGGATGTAATAAATATATCTTGACTCTTTGATTTTTGTGTCCAACACAGTAGCTCTTCCCCTCTCCCCCATTTTGTATTCCAGTTATCCAACCCCAGTATTTGCCATTGGTAACTGCATATAATGTCTAATGTAAAAAGTAATTATTTATCCTTAAATAGGGCCAATCATGTTCTCTATTATATATCAGAGGGGTAGCCGTGTTAGTCTGTATCCACAAAAAGAACGAGGAGTCTGGTGGCACCTTAAAGACTAACAGATTTATTCGGGTGTAAGCTTTCGTGAGTAAAAAACCAACTTCTTCAGATGCATGGAGTGAAAATTACAGATACAGGCATAAATATATATTCACACATGAAGAGAAGGGTTACCATACAAGTGGAGATCCAGTGTTGAAGGCCATTTTAGTCAGGGCGGATGTGGTCCATTCTCAATAATTGTTGAGGAGGTGTCAATACCAAGAGAGGGAAAATTGCTTTTGTAGTGAGCCAGCCATTCCCAGTCACTATTCAAACCCAAATTGATGGTGTTAAGTTTGAAAATGAATTGTGGCTTTGCAGTTTCTCTTTGAAGTCTGTTTTTGAAGTTTTGTTGTTGAAGAATGGCTACTTTTAAATCTTATTGAATGTCATGTTATTTACGGTATGAATGTCAGATACGCTGTTTGGCTTGAGGTATTTTTATCCAAACCATGCAGAATCTAAAGTGTCATTACAAAATAATGAGTGTTTAATCTGTGGTGGCTGTAAATTAACCTTCCAAATGAAAAGTGAGTGTAAACTGATAGAGTGCTATATTCCTGAGTCTGCAGACATCTTGAAACAGTAGCTCTGGGAAAAGTGAATTTGCCTGCTCCCCATATCACTCTAACTAGGGTATTAAATCTAAAGCCTAATTATGAAACTACATGTTGTCATCAGCAAATTTTATCATGGATCATTTAATCATAGGCAATAGGGAATGGTGTGGGAGTAAAGCTGATGGTGTTAGGGAAAATTTGGGAGTGGCTTTAAGGTAGCCTGTGTAGAGATAGAAAAAGAAAGCGGAGAGACCCACAAAGACAAAGTGGTAGAGAAACAAAGTAAGGAGGATGGTGAAATTAGAGAAGAAACAGACGTATCAGTGTTGGTAAAGGTAAGAATATGTTTCTGTCATATTCTGTCCTTGATTATTTTGCAGACCTCCCTTTGATGTCTTTGGTTGAACAATGATAATGCATAGTTCTACACTTATGCCCTGGCCAGCTCTAAAGAATGAATTTGACACCCCATAATGGTATTAGTACTGAGTTAAATGACAAAGCGATGAGTAGAGTTAGATGAGACTGTGGTTTAAAAAAACAAACAAACTAGCACTTTGACTATACTAATATGGCTAGGGCGGTAGTATAATAGGGAACATTATAGATAAAACTTGCAGTACACACGGCCACTGGTGGCTAATCTGTGATCATTTGTAATGAGGGAGCTGTGTGAAACACAGCACACCTATAGTAATGGCACAGCCCAAAAACTTGGGATAGAGCATGGTTCTTGAATGCTACTTAATAGGATTGGATCTTTTCCATGTTGGCTGGCCAAAGTTTATTAAAACAAGTTTAGCTGAAACCAAGTCAGAATATAGATGTTAAAAAGAGGCCCTGTTTATATTACAAGAGAACTGTTATCCAGGAATGCTTTAAAATCTTTTCTAGACAAGAACTAGCACTGTTTCTCTGACCATGTTATAAACTTTTATTAGGCCCTTATTTCACCAATAATTGCTTCGTGGCATGACTGGCTAAATGGTTACTAACTTGTGAATTTAATCTTGGGCTACTCCTCTACTGGTCTAATCAGGCATACAGGTGTTAGCCCAATACCTCAACGAATAGTTTGCCTCAGTTTTTAATAAGGCTACTGAGGAATTTAGAAGTAATGGCAGCGTGGTTAATGGGAATGAGTATATGGAGATAGAAATTACCATGTCTGAAGAGCAAGGCAAATTCAAATAGCTTGGGACCAAATCAGGGACCCCGGATAATTTCCATCCAAAAATATTAAAGGACCAGGAGCATGAAATTGCAAACCCAAGAGCAAGAATTTTAATGAATTTGTAAACTCAGGGGTCGTAATTTATTACTGGAGAATTGCTAAGATAGTACCTATTTTTAGGAGGGGGCAGGGGAAAAGTGATCTGGGAAACGACAGGTTCGTTAGTTTGGCCTCAATTATATGCAAGGTCTTGGAACAGAGGTCCCCAAACTGCAGCGTGTCCCCCTAGGGGTTTGTGGAGGAATGTTTTTTTGGGGGGGGGGGTGCAGCGGGGTCAGGCCAGCCCCCACGGGAGGCAGGAAGAGAGTGCCACCTGGCCCCTCCCAGCCTCCTACTCTGCTCCGGTCCCACCCCCAGCCTGAGCCCCTGGCCGCGGCTCCATTCCCGGCCCAGGGCCAAGGGTGGGGTGGGCTGGGAGTGGAGCTGGGTCCGGTTGCTGACCCCCATCGCAGCCTGGCTGCGGCTCTGCTTCCAGCTTTGGCCCCTGGCCGCAGCTCCGTTCCCAGCCCACTCATGGCCCCAGACCCACTTCCAGCTGTGGCTCCAGCCTCGACCACCTTACCCTTGTCTGCATCTCTTCCCCCTCCCCCCCTCGAGCTGCACAGACAGATAAGAGGGGGCATGACCCTCAAAAGTTTGGGAACCACTGTCTTAGAACAAATTTTGAAAGAGAAAGTAGTTAAGGTCATAGAGGTAAACAGAAATTGGAATAAAATGCAACATGGTTTTACAAAAGGTAGATCTTGTCAAACAAACATGATCTCTTTCTTTGAGAAGATAACTGATTTTCTAGACAAAAGAAAGGCAATAGATTAATCTACGTGGATTTCAGTAAGGCATTTGATACAGTTCCACATGAGAAGTTATTAGTTAAATTGGGTAAGATGGGGATTAATACAAGAATTGAAAGGTGGATAAGGAACTGGTTGAAGGGGAGACTACAGCATGTTATACTGAGAGGAGACCTGTCAGTCTGGAGGGAAGTTACTAGTGGATTTCCTCAGGGATCGGTCTTGGGACCAATCTTATTTAACATTTTTATTAATGAACTTGGTGCACAAAGTAGGAGTGTGCTAATAAAATTGGCCGATGACTCAAAATTGGGAGGTACACCTCTACCCCGATGTAACGCGACCCGATATAACACGAATTCGGATATAACGCGGTAAACCAGTGCTCCGGGGCTGCGCACTCCGGCAGATCAAAGCAAGTACGATATAACGCAGTTTCACCTATAACATGGTAAGATTTTTTGGCTCCCGAGGACAGCCTTATATCGGGATAGAGGTGTATTGCCAATCTGGAGGACAGGAATATCATACAAGAAAATTTGGATGACCTTGAAAACTGGAGTAATAGAAATGGGATGAAATTTAATAGTGCAAAGTGCAAGGTCATGCATTTAGGGACTAACAACAAGAATTTTTGATTTAAGCTGGGGACATATGAGTTGGAAGTGGTGGAGGTGGAGAAAGACCTGGGTGTATTAATCGATTGGAGGTCATAGTCATCCTGTGAATGTGATGCGGCCATAAGAAAGGCTAATGTAATCCTAGGATGCATTAGGTGAGGTATTTCCAGTAGAGATAGGGAAGTTTTATTACCATTATACAAAGCACTGATGAGACCTCATCTTGAATACCGTGCAATTCTGGTCTCCCATGTTTAAGAAGGATGAATTCAAACTGGAACAGGTGCAGAGAAAGGCTACTAGGATGATCAGAGGAATGGAGAACCTACCTCATCAGAGGAGACTTAAGGAGCTTGGCTTGTTTAGCTTAACCAACCAAAGGCTGAGGAGAGACATGACTGCTCTCTATAAATACATCAGAGGGATAAACACCATAAAGGGGGAGAAGTTATTTAAGTTAAAGAACAGTGTTGGAAAAAGGATAAATGGATATAATAAACTGGCCATCAATAAGTTTAGGCTTGAAATTAGACGCAGGTCTCTAACCATCAGAGGAGTGAAGTTCTGGAACAGCATCCCAAGGGGAGTAGTGGGGGCAAAAAACTTAACTGGTTTCAAGACTGAGCTTGATAAGTGTATGGAGTGGATGGTATGTTGAGAATGCCAATGCTGGCTTGTGGCCCGTCTGTGACTGCTAGTGGCAAATATCTCCAACTGCTGGAGATAGGACGCTAGATGGGGCGGGCTCTGAGTTACTACAGTGAATTCTTTCCCAAGTGTCTGTCTAGCTGGTGGGTCTCACCAACATGCTTAGGGTCTAACTGATTACCATACTTGGGGTTGGGAAGGAATTTTCCCCAGGCCAGATTGGCAGAGATCTTGGGGTGATTTTTTTTTTTTTGCCTTCCTCTGCAGCTATTCCAGAGCACTTACCTAGCTATGTTACCTGGAAGCTATGGGTAGATTTAAAGTGTCTAACTTGTTTTGCTGGACAGCATATGTTCATTTTAGTACAGATACATGCAACTGTCCAGATAGCTGTAA
This sequence comes from Terrapene triunguis, assembly GCF_002925995.2. NCBI lineage: Eukaryota > Metazoa > Chordata > Testudines > Emydidae > Terrapene > Terrapene triunguis. Next base: position 2,485,376 of record NW_020664541.1, on the reverse strand, counting down.
TTTGTGATCAGCTGATCACAATAATTTCTACAGTGAAGACACTGAGACAGCAAAACCTTGTCTGATGGTAAGATCGAGACCTTGCTGACTCTCCTGTAGTGAAGAGAACATTCAGGCTCATTTAGATTTTGCTAAACGTAAACAGAATGTGTTTCAGGGAAACCTCTAATCATTTTGCTGGAAGCAGGATTCAGCATACTGCTGTCCAGTGATGAGAGGCTATAAAGAGTTAAACAAATAAAACTGCTAACGTCTTTTCAATGCTAGAAAACAATATTATTGCTCTTCTTGCAAGTATCTTATGTATCTATGGCTAACTGTTTCCTGGTACTATAGTCAGGGCTGGGTCACAGTGCAATTTCAGGAGATGGTACATATGTTGCTCTGAACAAATGCCTTGTCTACACTAGTAAAAATCAGAGTTATAAATACCTATCTGTGTATATTTACTGGTGGGTAGCAATGGAGGAAGCAATAGTAAGAGCTCAGGCTTTTTTACTGCCATTGGCAACATGGTTACAGTTATGATTCTACTGTTGTAGTGAAGAGTTAAGGGTCTGCTTCCACCCAGAGTGAGAGAGAGAGAGAGAAACTGTATCACAATTGCTGAGGAAATATTTCTGTTATTGTGTGTGCACTATGAGACCGAGCTATATGTTGCTGCAAACTTCTAATCATTGTCCTGATAAAATCCTGTTCTAAAGTTTCCCAATCCATTTTGGTGATTAGAAGAGTGAGAATTATTTTAATCAGAGTTAATATCACCATTGGTTTTCATCCCTGATTGATTTTCATTATTTATTTGGGTTTTTTTGTTCTAGCATCTGCTTTTTTTAATTTGTTGTCTTGTACATGTTAATTTTATGTATCATGTATTACATGTTGGTTGGTGCTAAAAGTGTGTGGTTAGGGGCTTGACTTCTCCACCCACAACAATCTGATTCCTAACTAGTGAGTAAGAAGACAGATGCCTCTGGAAGGAGAATTTGGGTGATGACTCTAATTTGAATACATTTACCTGATTGTATTTGAGAATAAGCTGACAGTAATAAAATCACCAAACTAGTGCTTCTGTGCAAGCCTGGAAAAGACACTGAGTACACAACAGTTTCAGCAAGGTAGGAAAGCAGTACTCAGTTGCCTTGTCTTAATTAGCCTGGTATTAATGTATTTTAACCATTGAATTTACATAATGATGAAAACTTGCCTTATTTGTTGGGCGCAAGGAAAAGATTATACATTCATTAAATAAAGTGGAGGTACGATGTGGTCCAAGCTCCAGTTACAAAGAAAGATCCAGCCACAATGTGTATAAAAACAGAATTCTAGTGAGCCTTGTTTTGGGGTGAAGGTCTTTTGGACTGGAAAAGGTTTAAACTAAAAAGGTTTAAAAAAAAAAAAAAAAAAAAACCCCCCCTGAGCTCAGTGTAGCTTTTGTTTTTATAGTATATTTGATTATATAATGTTTATGAATGGTAAAAGGCCTAAAGAAAGATGTCCGTTGTTAGCAGAAACACAAATCTTTAAAGTGAAAATAGTATGTAGCAGGTTGTTCCTGATTACACCAGATTTTATTGTTAATTCTAATAGATTTCATGATAGGGAATGTGTATCTGAAGCCCGGGTAGAGACCTGAAATGAGCTTTGAGGCAGAACATGGCTCTGACTTTCATATACAGAGGATTGTGGGTGGTAGAAGTATATTCTGATTTTATTTAGAACAATGCCATTTTCTGCTCATCGCTGTCTTGCTTTAAGCTATGTTTTCCCCTGTGCTGATAAACGAAGGCTGTAGGCCGCTCTCCCCATTTTTATTTAGTAAAAATAATCACTCATACAGTAACTAGTTTGAGGAAGCTTACAGCAACAAGGTGTAGCTGCTTTGTTTCTGCTATCTGCTAACAAAGGCAAGTGAGGAATTGGCAAATGGAAAGCAGAGCTGGATCCAGAAAGAGAGGAGAGAAATCAGATTATCACATACTCCAGTTATTTCTCTCTGTGTGTGTGTGTGTGTGTGTGTGTAACATCTTACATTTTATTCTTCTTTAATTAATATATCAAATTGGGAGACTGCCTAGGGTGACTGTCATTTGGGGTTACAAAACAAAAACACTTTTTTTATCACAAGTGACACGTAGTTGTACTCTTCCTCAGACTGTTAGGGTCAGAAATTGTTGTCTCCATGTTAATGAAGCAATTTTATGGCAAATCAAGGTCACCTGGAGATCCTCTAACCATTATTGAAAGACTTTCTTGAGAGATTTCTCTGTGAGAAATGAAAGAAATACAGTCACAAGTCAAACCCCTCCTCCTCACAGTGGTTTTTGTTAGTTGGCTGATGTTTTAGATAGGTGAATTTTTAAAAAAAAAAAAAAAAAAGAGAGAGAGAAAATGAAATAACGTTCAAATTAAAATAAAAACATAATTTATAAAAGAGATGTGGAATTGGTGCCAGAGCATTGTATGTCTGGTAAAGATGAATCAATCTTAGTGTGGATGATTGCTATTTTTGTGTCTTCTTTCCTTCTTAATTTTCTTCATGCCTTTCAGTCTCTCCTGTTGTCAGGGCCACAGGGATAACTAGTATTTGTTTTGAATGTGATAAATAAGTACAAATTCCACTGATACAACCCCTTGTTTATATAGGATTTTCAGCACAGGTTGATTTGGAAACATTTCTCAAGACAAACTCCCTTTTCGTCCCTTTCCCAAATTTATTATTCATTAGTTCACTTTAACAAGGAGCAGTGATCCTTCCTCCCTCCTCAATTGAATTAAACCCCCAGATTCTAGAATACAGAAATAAGACAGTTACTGTTAATTCTGTACTTGTGTGCTGTGCACAAGATAATAGCAGTTCATTAGTCTCCTGTTCATTTTGGTTGGGACATCTGTAAATTGTTGTGAAATTTGTCTTTTCCTAAGGCACTCAGTCACTGTGTAGTGAACATTGCTATCCATAAAATGTCTGGAAGTTTTCACTTGAATGGAATTTTTTATATATTTTTGGGGAAAATCCTTTCCCTGTTTTTTTTCCGGACACTCTCCTCCCCTTTGTTTTTAATTCCAGTATGTAGGCCCACTTTCAGAATCCTTCCAGTGACTTCAGTTACACTTCCACCAGGCACCTAGTTCTGAATTGACTAAAATGTTACTGCTTTCCATAGCTCAGGTAATTCAATTCCCATGAGTGGTAAAGGGGAGTTTCCCTACCCACTAAGCAACACTGTTTGAGAGCTGAATTAGCTCTCACCTCTCATTTTCACTGAAGGTGTAAAAGTATAAATCTGTATGGTAGATATCACATCATTATGGTACAGCAGATTGTGTGGCATCAGCTACCTTCTGTTTCTTGGGAAGTTACTTTTCTGTCAGGGACATGACAGTCATTTTCGTTTTCTAAAGAAGCTATTAATAGTTTGACAAGATGCTGGCTAAGGCAAAGAGGAGGCAGTTTCTTGAATCTGTTAAGTTTGCCTTCTGGAGTGATTGAGTTACAATCAGCACCACAAAATTTTTTAATAAGACTAGCTTAAGTTTATTATTCAGAAGTGTTAGCACTTTTATTTTCCAGTTTTGTACTGTATCAATATTGCTATGGTTTTTCCTGTGTATTCTATAGCTTAGAGAGGGCATACGTTTTTAGGAAAGTGTTCTGATAAACTGAAATGCACAGGACAATACACTTTTAGTCCCTTTTATTTAGACTTAGGGCTTGTGTATACAAAAGTTTGGGAAAGAGAATCTAAATGAACTAAAGGTGTGAATTTAAAGTGGATTAGTTAAACCACATTAAATTCCTGTGTGGACGGTGTCCTTCTGAATTTAAGGGGTTTAAACTGCATTAAATTCAGTTAACCTGGTTTGAAAACAGTTGTGTACACGCGACACAATCCGTCACAGTGCATTAACTCCACATTTATTGCAAACTCTGGAGTCCTTCTGCAAAGTGAACTAAGTTTGCTGCAAATTGAATTACTTCTGTGTGTTTGTGTGGACACAATGTTGTTGTGCACCATTTTGGCATGTGTCCAGCAGCTATCACACACTGCTATGTGAATGACAATTACTGATCTCTCTCTTTCCCTGTGTGCTCTCCTCTGCTTTGGTATTAAGTTGCCAGGATGTTTCTGTCATAGTTCAGGGCAACTATACCTCTGTTTCCCCTCTGGCCCAGAAAGGACATGTTCTTCTAGGCTTTTGGCTCCTCAACTGTTACCACTCTTGGGTTGAGATCCATGTCTCTCTCCCTTCTAAATGTTTTTTTTTTCCAGGTTGCACAGTTCCCTGCACCCACTTATTCCCAGCTAGCCAGACTACTTAAACAGGCCAGTGTGTGTGCTGTGCTTTCTCTTCAGAGGCTATAAACATAACTGCCCACAATTAAGTTACCATATAGTTCTTTATAAGCAAGCACATTTATTCTTAAGGTGAAAACATTACAGAGAAAACATATAAAAAACAATAAAATAACCTACACATATGCTAATAAGCCAGAGATCACCCCCTCAGCTCCAGCAGGGACTTGAGCAGGAGTCAGTCCTTCGGACCCTATAATGGGGTTTCCTGAGGTTACTAGTTCATAACATTCATAGCATAGAACAAATGCCCAGACTGTGCAGATCAGCCTGTTTTTTGTTGTTGTTTTTAAAATATAAGTTGGGCCTTTGATCTTCATCCTTTGGGAACAGGTGATTAGCAGAAAATGGTGCTCTCTTCAGGGCATAGATTCAAAAGTTTGGACTGTTAAATATCTGGTGGAAGGCATTTGGATTCATCTCCCCCTAGATATTTCTCAGGAATTTCACTTTGCACACGTGGTCCCAAAAAATCATTCTCTGCCCCATTGTTCAATATAGTCCTTTGATGATCCTGGCCCACAATAATCTATAACCATGGCATTTAATACAATGGACTCAAATATATAAAACTTAATTCAGTAAGGTTTTTCAAGGATACTTCAGGAAATGGCCACATCTGTCGCAGTGCCCGCCACCATTTAAAAGCTGCATGGGGCCAGATTTTGCCAATTTACTCCTGGATTCCACTGTATCAGCATTGCTGTGATTCCACTATAGAAGCCCCATAGCATGCTTTGCGCAGCTGCATGGAGCTGTGCTGAGACAATGGTTCTCATTGCTATCTGGCATGAAGCATCAGTACTGGAAGCTCTTGTGAATAGAACAAAAATAAAGATTTGTTTGTGGACATTGCAAAGCAGATGACTGGGGTGGCGAACAGTGCTGGATAAAGGCAAGCAGCTCAGAAGGACGTATATTACAGTTAGTGATGACAAAAAAATATCCAGCTGGGCACACGTAGCCTGTCCAGTTCTGGAGGAACTGGACAGTATTTTACATAACTACATAACCACCCAACACAGAAAGGTTTTGGAACCTGCTGCCTTTTCTCTTCCCCTTCTCCTTCACCTCCTTCTTCGCCCCCCACCACGAATGACTAGCAAGACTACAAGGGAATAAGCACAAGGAGGCCAGTGGGGAGCTGTTCCCTAACAGTCAGAATCTCCTTGGGACTGAGGTCCCAGGTAGAAAGCCAACCCGATTCCTGTCCTGCAGCAATGAGCCCGAATCCCAGCCAGAAATCCAGCCCAGGACCCAAGAGGCAGATCATCTGGCAGGAACTGTAGTGTGTAAGTGTACCTATCTTTACAATTTATTATTATTGTGCTGCCATGCTAGCTTCTGTTATGGGTGCCTCATGGCCTCAGCTATATTAGGGGGATGTGCGCTACGATCCTTTGAGTCTCCAGCCCCGCCTCCCTCCTTTGCTCACACTGTCTGCTTGGCCCCCCTGCAAGTGTTACCAAGTTGGCAGCTGCTCCACCTGGGTAATTTCCCTTTGTCATATGCTAAAGTACTGACTATTGACTGTTTTGAGGACCATGGAGGGCAAATACCCATCTACTTATATCTGTCCTGCGCAGTGTATGCTCTTCCTCACCCTTTCCCCCCCAAAAGCTTCCCGAACAACCCCTGTTTGTCATCTCAAAATGGTGGCTGGCAGCATGGTGCAGCTGCAGCCTCTACCCCACTCCCCTTTCACAGTAGATTCAATGTTGGCAAAATTCACCTGAGATAATGATTACAGAGAAGTTTGATTAGTATTCTCAGTTTACATGAGGTACGCATGGATATCGCATGCCTGTAAAGCTACAAAAATTACTGCTCCCCGCTGAGGTACAAATGCCCTGTAACAAGCATTCTTACAGGAAAAGAATTGACAGTCATTGCAGAACCCTATCCATTTTTCTCTGCACTTTCTTCATATCTGCAGGGGAGATAAAGCAGAATCTAAGACTAAGAAATTGCTCAATTTTTGTCCTGATGTTATGGGGGATAGCCAAATGGTGACTTGCCCTGGTAAAGCTCACTACTCTTTTACTCCTGCAAGAGGCATTTCGGGGGTGGGGGGCATCTTGGTGAATAAACTTTACAGCATATCATGCCTGCCCTTTTCCTTTTTGAATAAGGCCATTCTTTGCCTCCTAGTCACTGGTCTCAGTGTAATGTCATTGAGAGTCAGGACAGCCTAACGGGGTTAATTACCCAGTTCGCATCCAGATGCTGCCCCCTGCTTGCTCTAGCTCATACCCATCCAATACCATGTAAGCACCTCCAAGGCACAACACAACTGCAAAGCCAGACCAGCAACATAATTCCCATCCATAGCCTCCAAGGCATTATGGCAAAGCCAAACAGTATATATTGCGCGCACACACACATCCCAGTGCACCCAGCACTCTCCTTACCATCTCTGAGGTTCCAGAATCTCAGGAAGGTAAAGTCACAAACGTATATTAAAAAATGCTATCCTGGCTTGTCTGCAATATGAACAATTGCAGCCTTTTTTCTTGCTTTCACAGCCTGCACACCTGCAGTTGCACGACCCTCAAGACCAGGGCCTCTATTGACTGCTGAGTGGCTGGCCAACCTGAGGAGACAAAAACTGAAAACTTGGGACAAAATGTTGTGGATCTCATTATAGAATCTTAAATAAAAATAAAAAAAATAGCAAAGACATGGAGGCAATATTTGTGGCCAGACAGGGAGCTCTCCCAAGAGATTGCGGCAGTGGCCAAGGATAGCATGGTAGTTGCCAGGGAAAGTATTACCATGGCTAAAGAGTGAAAAAAGACACGGAGATACAGAGGCAACTCATAGGTTCAATACTAAGCCAAAATGCTGTACTTAAAAGCATATTGCTGTTGGGGCAGCGCAGACAGCAGTCCTGTAAACCAGGATTCAGCCATGTTCTTCAGCCCCTGGACAATACACAATACTGGGAATCATTGAAGATTAGGGTTGGAAGAGACCTCAGGAGGTCATTTAGTCCAACCACATGCTCAAAGCAGGACCAATACCAACTAAATCATCCCAGCCTGGGCTTTATCTAGCTGAGGCTTAAAAACCTCTAAGAATGGAGATTCCACCACCTCCCTAGGTAACCCATTCCTGTGCTTCACCACCCGCCTAGTGAAATAGTGTTTCCTAATATTCAACCTAGACCTCCCCCACTGCAATTTGAGATCATTGCTCCTTGTTCTGTCATCTGCCACCACTGAGAACAGCTGAGCTCCATCCTCTTTGGAACCTCCCTTCAGGTAGTTGAAGGCTGCTATGAAATCCCCCCTCACTCTTCTCTTCTGCAGACTAAACAAGCCCAGTTCCCTCAGCCCCTCCTCGTAAGTCATGTGCCCCATCCCCCTGATCATTTTCATTGCCCTCCGCTGGACTCTCTCCAATTTGTCCACATCCTTTCTGTAGTCGGGGGCCCAAAACTTGACGCAATACTCCCGGTGTGGCCTCACCAGTACCGAATAGAGGGAAATAATCACTTCCCTCGATCTGCTGGCAATGCTCCTACTAATGCAGCCCAATATGCCATTAGCCTTCTTGGCAACCAGGGCACACTGCTGACTCATATCCAGCTTCTCATCTACTGTAATCCCCCGGTCCTTTTCTGCAGAACTGCTGCTTAGGCAGGCAGTCGGTCCTCAACCTGTAGTGGTGCATGGGATTCTTCCATTCTAAGTGCAGGACTCTGCACTTGTCCTTGTTGAACCTCATCAGATTTCTTTTGGCCCAATCCTCCAATTTGTCTAGGTCACTCTGGACCCTATCGCTACCTTCCAGCTTATCTACCTCTTCTTCCCCCCCCACCCCCACCCCAGCTCAGTGTCATCTGCGAACTTGCTGAGGGTGTAATCCATCCCATCATCCAGATAATTAATGAAGATGTTGAACAAAACCAGCCCCAGGACCAACCCCTGGGGCACTCCGCTTGATACTGGCTGCCAACTAGACATCGAGCAGTCGATCACTACCCGTTGAGCCCGACAATCTAGCCATCTTTCTATCCACCTTATAGTCCATTAATCGAATCCATATTTTTTGAACTTGCTGGCAAGAATACTGTGGGAGGCCATATCAGAAGCTTTGCTAAAGTCAAGATATATCACGTCCACTGCCTTCCCCATTTCCACAGAGCCAGTTATGTCATCATAGAAGGCAATCAGGTTGGTCAGGCATGACTTGCCCTTGGTGAATCCATGTTGACTGTTCCTGATCACCTTCCTCTTGTCCAAATGCTTCAAAATGATTTCCTTGAGGACCTGCTCCATGATTTTTCTGGGGACTGAGGTGAGGCTGACCGGTTTGTAGTTCCCTGGGTTCTCCTTCCTTTTTTTTTTAAGATAGACACTATATTTGCCTTTTTCCAATCGTCCAGGACCACCCCCGATCACCACGAGTTTTCAAAGATAATGGCCAATGGTTCTGCAATCACATCAGCCAATTCTCTCAGCACCCTCGGATGCATTAGATCTGGACCCATGGACTTGTGCATGTCCAGCTTTTCTAAATAATCCTTAACCTGTTCTTTCACCACTGAGGGCTGCTCACCTCCTCCCCATACTTTGTTGCCTTGGACAGCAGTGTGGGAGCTGACCTTGTCTGTGAAGACTGAGGCAAAAAAAGCATTGAGTACTTCAGCTTTTTCCACATCATCTGTCACTAGGATGCCTCCCCCATTCATTAAGGGTCGCACACTTTCCCAGACCTTTTTCTTGTTGCTTACATACCTGTAGAAACCCTTCTTGTTACCCTTCACATCCCTTGCTAGCTGCAACTCCAGTTGCGTTTTGGCCTTCCTCATTACACCCCTGCATGTTTGAGCAATATTCATATATTCCTCTGCAGTCATCTGTCCCAGTTTCCACTTCTTGTAAGCTTCCTTTTTGTGTTAAGCCAAGCTGGTCGCCTGCCATATTTGCTATTCTTTCTGCACATTGGGATGGTTTGTTCCTGTGTCCTCAATAAGGCTTCTTTAAAATACAGCCAGCTTTCCTGGACTCCTTTCACCCTCATATTAGCCTCCCAGGTGATCTTGCCCATCAGTTCCCTAAGGGAGTCAGTCTGCTTTTCTGAAGTCCAGGGTCCGTATTTTGCTACTTTCCTTTCTTCCTTTTGTGAGGATTCTGAACCGAGTCATCTCATGGTCACTGCTGTCCAAGTTGCCCAGGAATACAAGTAACTCCTCCCTACTGTTCCATAGCAGCAGTGCTCCCAGAGGCCATTCCCTTCACGGGGTGAACAGACAACAATTGCATCTGGGCACCCAGCTCTTTTGAGCCCTCCAGCACTCCTGATAACTTTGAGCTGAATCATCCAACCTGTTACCCAGGATATATTTATGTGTATGGCACACCACATTAATATGTATTCAGGAACTACATTAACTACAACTGTGAATTGTATTTCTTTTCCAAGAATGCTGGTCACTCATGCTAAGGTACGTCCCATAACACTGCAATAGCTGAAATTTTCCCTTGGTACAGGCAAATACAGAACTAGTAAGAAACAAAATGTATGAATAGAATGTCTTGGTACAGGTAGGAGGTGCCTCCACACCCCAATAACCCCTGGAATGTGGTATCCAAAACAAAGATAAGGATGGTACGGAAAAACAAGTACAGACTGGTGGGTGTTGTATAGCGTGCTCTCAAACCTGTAAGCAACTGTGCTGTAACTATAGGTAATCTTAGATGCGTATTTTTGAAGCGGCCCTTCCATGTAAGGTAAGTGCTGTGAGATTGCTTCCCAGAAAGCGTGGTATACGTGTCTCCATTTCATGCTGTAGTGCCTTGTCTTTGGCTGATAAGAGGATTAAGCTTGGCAGTTTGGTTTTCAGATATTTAAAATATCAAACCATAACTGGTAATTGGTTATACCTAGTTAACAATCCCCAGAAGTGCCATGAACAGGAAGAGGTGCAGGCAAAGCATAAACTTGCCTGTCACTTTAACTTTCCTTTTCCCCCATAATTTTGTTCTGCCCTTTACTGCACTGTTGCACTTTCAGTTTTAGCTTCACTGTTTTAAAGGTTTGTTTACAGTTGTTAGTTAATAGATTTGTTTTAAAACGTATTGTTTCATACTAAAAATTATTTTATTATTGGTGCAATTAAAATGTAACATTGCTATATTGGTTGGAAACAACAGGGGAAAAAAAACACATTCCAGTCTCTTCTACTAACAGTACCACTTTCCTTTCAAACAGCCAGATGCACACTCCACCACTACTACTGTGCACCTGCTGAGTCAGTAGAAAAAAATTCCTTCCGTCCAAGTGGCCTGAGACTGGCTTCATTAACCAGGGAAGCAGAAGTTAATTTGTGTCTCCTAAGATAACTGGGCAACCTCCGAACTATTAATGTCCACAGTGATCCTGGGGGCAAATATTCCTTTTTCCATTAATGTAAATAAACCTGAGTTTTGAAAGATCCTAGCATTGTGGAACCTTCTAGACCACCCTGCATTTGTCTGTAAACCTGCCATAGTGGTCAGCCAACCCTTGGAGCACTATGGAGAAATAACCCTTTCTGTTTATAAATTCTGTGCTATAGTGGTGTGACAATTTATAGGTACATAATCCCATCAGCTGTCCCAATACAGTTTGGGAATACCATGCATACAAAAAGACACAATCTCCTGAGAATTACCAACCTTTATAACCTGATGCAACAGTACAGTAACTCCTCACTTAACATTGTAGTTATGTTCCTGAAAAATGCGACTTTAAGTGAAACGATGTTAAGCAAATCCAATTTCCCCATAAGAATTAATGTAAATAGGGGGGGTTCCCCTACTCTGCAAGCACCAGGGGCGGGGGGCTCAACCCTCAGCCCGCCCACTCCACCCCTTCCCCCAAATCCCCTTTCCCATCCTGAAATTCTCTCGTGACTTCTGGCCATCCGATATCTACAAAACAATCCTTTCCCACCAAACCACACTAGTTTCTTGAGTCCAGAAATGGTGCTGCATGGTGTGAAGTTACTCCAGGACCAGTCTTCTACTATCAACTGCTCAGTGTCCTCTTCTTCATGGTCCCTGTCCTCCTTTCTCCACTTCTGAATCTTTCTACTGCTGGAGGATCTGTTGCCACTGCTGCCACATCTCCTTCGTGGTGTGATGGGGAAAGTTCAAAGCCAAATTCATCTGGCTTTCAGAGTTTAAATAGAGCCCAAGCAGCCTCTATGTATTTTGTGATCACTATCATAGTGGTGCAGAGCAGTGTTTGGTCCGTGCTGACCAACAGCAACTTGAAAAGGGGGTAGCCCACCCAGAAAGAAAGTATGGGATGGGGACAGTGGAAACATGGGATTTTTAAAAAAATATGAGAGTGCCTAGTTTCTTGCTTTGAATCCCACAACTCTCAGCGAGAAACATTCCAGAATGCACACTGCTCAATAGTGAAGCAAAGGTCCATGGGATGCTCAGAGAATACCTCGTCCTCAGTATGCAGCAAGCTGTTGTGTGTACATGCTATGCGATTTGAAAGATGGAAAGTGTGCTCCATATACACACTTTTGGTGCGGCTCATTTGCTGTGTGTTACCTGACGCTCATCAAAAAGCTTCAGATTAAACCCGCTTTGTAGATGAGCCCTAAGGGTATGTCTACATAGCATAGCAAACCCAGATCTGTATGACCCAGGCCTGCAGATTTGGTGTTTCCAACCCTGTTCACATTGCTTTGGAAACCCAGGTCTCTCAACTATGCTGGTGTGTTCATACTGCACTATGCAGAGTTGAGTCAGAACTTCAGCTTCTGTGGGCATATACCATCATATCCCAGCATTCTTAGTGCCCTCACCAGCTGTACCTGCTCTAGGGCTTGGTTCGTTGTGGGAGAACTTGTCTGTCCCTCCTGCAGGAGTTGATTGGAAGTGTTTTGTGTGGTTTTAGCCTGCCAACACATCCAGCTGAGCCATTTTGTGTCCACGTGCTCCTGGCAGTCAGAGCCAGGATCCTGGCCCAACATGGATCATGACCCACTGGAAGAACTTCCCCATCTCTCTGTCAGTTCTATTTCTGGAATCACACATAGAATCTGTGAGGTGCTCATGGACATTTCAGCGGCGGGTTTTTGACCTACCAAAGGCACCTTTCGGAGGTGGGTACTGCCATGCCAGTTGTGATCCAGCTGATACTGCTTAAGCCTTAGCTGCAGATTTCCCCTGTGTAGACTGTCCTTTCTGGAGCAGGGCCACAAGTGCAAACTGGTGGGATCACATTATTATGCGGACCTGGGATGACCAACAGTGGGTCCATAACTTTCGTATGAAGAAGCAGATGTTCCTTGAGGTTTGGAGCAGCTTGCCCCAACCACCACATCTACAGGAGGGAGGCCATGGTATTCCAGTTGCGGGTCACTATAGCTAGCTGGAAGATGGCTACCCCAGAATGCTATAGGCCGGGGTGGGCAAACTTTTTGGCCCGAGGGCCACATCGGGGTTGCAAAACTGTATGGAGGGCCAGGTAGGGAAGGCTGTGCCTCCCCAAACAGCCTGGCCCCTGCCCCCTATCCGACCTCTCCTGCCCCCTGACTGCCCTCCTCAGAACATAACACCCATACAACCCCCCTAATCCTTGTCCCCTGACCGCCCCCTCCGGGGACCTCTGCCCCTAACTGCCCCCTGGGATCCCACCTGCTAACTCCCCCTGTTCCCCGTCCCCTGCCCCCCCGAACCTCTGCCCCATCCAACTGCCCCCTGTCCCCTGACTGCCCCCCGGGACCTCCTGCCCTTTATCCAACCCCCTGGCCCCGTGGCTGCAGGGGAGCAGTGGGGGAGGGGCCTGGGGCTAGCCTCCTGGGCCAGGAGCTCAGGGGCCGGGCAGGACCGTCCCGCAGGCCGGATGTGGCCTGAACACGGTAGTTTGCCCACCTCTGCTATAGGCCCTGTTTTAACTAGTTTGGAGTTGGCAAACCAACTGTGGGGGTTATTGTGGCAGAGGTTTGTGAGGTGATCAGGATTGTGATGTACCCAGAAGTGGAGGGCATTATAAATGTTCCTGAACACTTGGTGGCTTTCAGAGAAGGGATTTTGCAAACTACACCAGGGCCATTGACTGAACTCATGTGCCTATAGTTTGCCCTTGGCAAGAAGCACATAAACTATAAAGAGTACTACATTCATCATTATGCAGTCCTTGGTTGACCATAGGGGCAAATTCATGGGCACTAACATAGGATGCATTGGGTGTTCTGGAGATCAGGACTTTACCTTCATGGACTAGCTGAAACATAATTCCCACCAAATGATATGGTTATAGATGGAGTCACTGTCCCCACTGTTATTCTAGGGGACCCTGCTTACCCTCTGTTGCCACGGCTTATGAAACCATACCCTAATTTCAGACAATTTAGCAAAAGAAGGTTCAGCTACGCACACAGTAGCTGTGGGATGGGCATTTGGCAGAATGACACCCCGTTGTTGCTGCCTTCAAAACCACTTGTATGCCAGTGTTGTCAGTACAGTCTGCAGTATTGTGGCCTGGTGTGTTCCTCACAATGTTTGTGAGGAGAAGGGAGAACCCCTGTTTGCCAGGAGCGGACTCAAGATAGTGCTGGATTTCTGAACTGGTACTTACAGCCAGACAGTGTGCCTGTAATCACTGGTGCTGGATCCACATGCGCAATGGAAATCAGAGGTGCTTTGTGCACCAACATAATGGGTGTGCATGATCCCATGCATGCGGGGAATGAAATGGTATTTGCAGTTGTGCTGTGTATGGATGTGGGGAACCCATGGACTTTTTAAAAAATGTGCTGGTATTATGTGTTACAAATTTTGCAAACACTTTCTGAATTGTATGGAGATGTTCTGCATTTTGTAAATACTAGCTATGTACTTAAGATTACAGTTTATGGATTACCATAATGACAATTTTTAGTATGACACTTCTAAAGAATAGGCATATGATTACATTTACTAAAGATTGTCACTTTTAATGTTATGTATAATAAAACTTGCTATTGTAGCCTTGTGTGCAAATTCAGCACTTTTTATTTTACACATGTATTTACATAGCAGTGTAAGAACAAGAAAGGGAGACCAGCTACCATCAAAATATATAACACAGTAACCAAACTCAGTGTCAAAACAGTTAAAGGTGTATGTTACCAAATGACATGGCCAGCTATTTCTGGGTGTCCCCTGTCTTGGTTCTCCTTGTCCTTTCTGGTGTGTCTTATATATGGGACCTGGAGTGGATGAATGCACAGGAGGTACATATGTCTGTTCCAAGTGGTACTGTTCTTTGGCTGTGACATGGTCTATCCAACCACTGAATTGTCCAAAGGCTATATAATCTACAGGACACGATAGCATGGCAGGGACTCAGGGCATGGGGCTAGCACAGGAGCAGAAGGTAGCAGTGGAGCCTGCAGTTTAGTAGTCAGGAGCTCAAATAATTGCCCAAACAGATCCTTCTGCTGCACTCTGTCTTCCTTTTTCAACCTGCAGTCATGCTCCCTGAATTTTTCCATCGGTCTCTCCTCATGCTGTGCAGCTGTTCTCTCTCTTTCCACCCTTCTTGCATCCTTATCCTTCTGGAACTCTAGCTGCTGATTCATTTTATCTAGAATCTCTTCCATCAGCTCATCTTGGACTCTTTCTCCTTGCCTGCAATAGGTGAATTTCCCCCAGGCTGCTGGTGGCATGTTTTTCCTGTGCAAAGTGCCTTGAAAGGAAAAATAAAGCACATTATTGACAGTGGAAATTTTTTTTACATTTTCTACTCTGTCAAAGGGGCTGCTTTCACTCAAGGTCAAAACATAATACTTTTATTATCTGGCTTTATTTTCTTCACATACAAAACAGTAGCCACTTCCCATGTCCTGTGGAGCAGCACTGAAAGCCTTCACACATCATGGTGAGATACATGTACAAAACGTTGAAATGATTTCAACATCTGTAACTGGGCAGGCTCCTCTCCCGGTGGGGGGTCATTACCAGATGGCCATGGATGCCTCTTGATTGTCAACACCTCTCTGAGTTTTTATTTATGTTGCCACCACAAAGGCATCCTCACAATCTGCGTGCAGCACTTCTGCGTACAGTGTCCTTCAACCTCAGCCCTTTCTCCAGGGAGAGGAAGTGATCTCATCAGCCAGAGACCTGACTTCCCCTGGGTTCTCCTAGCCCCTCTCTCCTCCTTTAGATGTCCTTCCTGTGCTTTTTAACTACCTTCTCAGTTGATGGGATAATTAGCCCCTTTGCCTATACTGGCACTAGAAAATGTTCAGAAAAGGGCAACTAAAATGATTAGGGGTTTGGAACGGGTCCCATATGAGGAGAGATTAAAGAGGCTAGGACTCTTCAGCTTGGAAGAGAGGAGATTAAGGGGGGATATGATAGAGGTATATAAAATCATGAGTGATGTGGAGAAAGTGGATAAGGAAAAGTTATTTACTTATTCCCATAATACAAGAACTAGGGGTCACCAAATGAAATTAATAGGCAGCAGGTTTAAAACAAATACAAGGAAGTTCTTCTTCACGCAGTGCACAGTCAACTTGTGGAACTCCTTACCTGAGGAGGTTGTGAAGGCTAGGACTATAACAGCGTTTAAAAGAGAACTGGATAAATTCCTGGTGGTTAAGTCCATTAATGGCTATTAGCCAGGATGGGTAAGGAATGGTGTCCCTAGCCTCTGTTTGTCAGAGGATGGAGATGGATGGCAGGAGAGAGATCACTTGATCATTCCCTGTTAGGTCCACTCCTTTTGGGGCACCTGGCATTGGCCACTGTCAGTAGACAGGATACTGGGCTAGAGGGACCTTTGGTCTGACCCGGTACGGCCGTTCTTATGTTCTTATGCTCATCAACCAACAGTCTGATTAGGTAATTAGGTTGTCTATTCCCAATCATGGCTTTTCTGGAGGAACTAGTTAGTGTCTAAATGACCAGAGTGCTCGGTCAGCTGCTGGCTCCCAGCACACTGTCACAACATTCCTTTTCTCTTTTCTGGGGGTTGGGAGGGATTTATGAGGGGTCCAGTCACTAGCTCTGTTTTTTCAATACTTTCAGACAGGACAAGTTCTGGAGAACATTGATATTGTGGTGGCCCAAACTAGAAACGTGAACTACTTCTTCCATGCCAGGGGAGGACAGCCATCCATCTATGCTAAGGAGATATTTAGGCATCTATTGACTGACCAACACATCTTGGAATGGAGGGGGCTCATGAGTTGCAGAGGTGGCCCTGAAAGTATGCCCTGCCCTGGAAGGTAACTGAGCGTCTGGAGTTCCTACACCTTTAGAAGTATGCTTGTATCACCAGCCAGCAATGGTTGAAAATTCATGGTAAAATCAGTAAGATGCTGATTTAGCATGGACATGCAGTACAGCCTCCTTACTAGCATCTTGCATCTCTGTGCAAACCTGATTGACTGCCAGCCATGGGGACTCCTAATACAGCCAGCCAGCCAGCCATCCTCTTCTCTAATTTGGACTCTCACTCCCGTTTTGTTTGGACTCCTAACAGCCAAGTTGTTTTGGGACTCAGTTTATAGGCATTCTGGGCAAATATGGGAGTGGCTGATTTTTGAGGTGTGCTGTATTATTAGACTACTGTTAATTGTGGAGCCCAACTTATAACAATCAGAATAACAAGTAAAATATTTCATAACTCCTTGATTAATTTTTTTCTTCTTTTTGTTGTGTCCATTTTGAATCCCACATGGTGTTGGGAGGAAAAGCGGGGGGAATGCTAGGGGAATGGTGTGGCTTCCACCCTGAACAGAAGCACAGCAGCACCCTGGTTTTCATTAATAACTTAATAGGGCCATAAGCTGGAAATCTATCCCATCCATATATCAATAAGAAACAGAGTGGCAGAAACTTACCAGGCTCCGGTTCTAGTGCTTGTTCCTGATGCCTGTTCTGTAGTGGGCCACTGCCCAGGGCCGTCCTCAAACAGCACCTCCTACTACAGACCCAGGATTTGCTGTAGCTGCTCTGGCTGCATAGCTATTTAGTTACTGGTCTCAGCACCAGTGTCACCTCTTGCATGTGATGGCTGCCTGTCCTCTGGCAGTGTCTGTGTCTCGGGGATCATAAGGGTGCCATCCTTGCTCAGCAGATTGTCATGCCTCACTGTGGGCCCACTGCTTGTTACAATTCCCAGTACCCCATCAATTTCTTTGTGAAAGGGACAGGAAGATGGATATTTCAGAGGTGCTCTTAGCATTTTTGACTTTGCAATAGTTTGTCTTCAGCCACTTGATTTGCTTTCTGCATTTTTCTGGGGTCTGGTCAATTCCCAACACCACCAGCTGCTCAAATATAGCTTTGTAGATCTGATCATTTCTTGTACTCTTAGTGAAATTGAATGTCTTTCTCGCTTTGTGCCAGAGGTTAACCAGAATCCATCTGTGTTCTGGCCAGCTAGCAACATGCTTGATGCAGGACTTTTTCTTAGTGTTGGCCATAGGTAGTACACACAAGGGTTAACAGTTTCCAGTTGAGTGTGTGTGTGTGTGTGTGTGTGTGTGTGTGTGTGTGTGTGTGTGTG
>NW_020664541.1:2357858-2467490 GCF_002925995.2 Terrapene triunguis | reverse complement strand
TGTGTGTGTGTGTGTGTGTGTGTGTGTGTGTGTGTGTGTGTGTGTGTAAATGAAGGGTTAAATGCTAAGCAGCTATATTTGAACCAAGTGGTTTCTTCTGGCTCTTCTGAAGTGAGTGGGAAGGTTTGGGATGGAAGGGCTGGGGAAAACAGCTCTACAGAACTGTGAGATAGTGTTGGTGGAATCTCCAGACCTGAATCTGGTGACCTGAACTTGATCTGCATCCACACTGCAAAATGCTGGGCTTTGTCCCATGTCACAGCAGGACTTGGGCTCTGACCCACCTCCCTAACAGGGTCTGTGGGCCCGAGTTAGGCTGCTTTCTGTGTGGATGGAAGGGTTTTTAAATTTTTAAATCTGAGTCAGAGCCTGGGTTTAGTGTGCTATGTGGGCATACTCTTAAGTGGCCTTAATTAAGTATAGCTCAGATGAACCATATTAAGGCCATTTCAGTTCTGAATGAGTGGGTCCACACATATTTAATGTGATTTGATTAATCTGCTTTAAATTCACACCTTTAGTTAGTTTGGATTAATTTTCCTGAAGCCTCATGTCGACAAGTCCTCAATGAATCTGCTTCAGATACTGTTTTGGAAATAGTACAATCTGATTTGCATGCCCTTATCCAATGTGGCAGAACAGGAATGAACAAACTAGTAGTCCAGACAGTGAGGATGACTTAATCAAACTGATTTTTTGTCAAGTTCTTGTTCAAAGAAATTGGCTACTTTGCTGTTTTATTTCAAGACCTAGAGCATAGTCTCTTGACAATTGGCCAGTCTAATTTTATGACACTGTACACTTTACTGTGAAAGGGAAGAATCCTCCTCTGACTCATGTGGGAATAAGTGAACTAAGAAGGCTTTGCCATCTCTAATTCCTGACTTAAAAAATCTGTGGGCTACCATGTTTTGGTAGCCAAATAGCTTACTGTGTTATAAACTTAGTTCACTTCTTTTCTGTGCCTGAGCTTTTAAAGTAAGCTTTAGCAATGTTATTGCCAAACTTAGTGCATCAGCCAACTGTTTAGATACACTGTGATCACTTCTTGAAGAAAGGGTTCAAGTGAACAAATACTTTCACACCTATTAACAATTTTGCTAGCAGTAGTTAGTGAATGGGACTTGAAAAACAGTCCCTAGAAAGAGCAAGGTAAAAATTTCCTGTGCTATTGCATCTTCTGAAATGTAAAGGAAACAGCAGTATACTGTTTGTACATTGTCATTTAACTTTCTATTTTTAAAATGTGATTCACTGCCTCTTGTTTTTTGTTGTTCCTTTTTCTGCCTTTACGCCACGTTTTTCTTCTTTCCCTTAACAGTTTCTGGTTTATCTTCTTTGCATTGTTTTCAGTGTATGTTCCCTCTTTTTTCTTCTCTCTACCTTTACCCTGTTATCTTTTCTCATATTATGTTTTGTAACTCACCTATAATTTTTTTCTCTTTCCATTTATCCAAGCATCTCCTTTAGTACCATATTCTCTCTCTTAACTTACCCTATCAGTCTCTTCCGTCTGGTCATCCAGAAACATAACCTCATCACAAAACTTATCTTCCTGGATAGGACTTGGATATTTAGTCAGACACACTGTAGCCAGAGGACCAAACATACTGGCAAAAGATACGGCGAAAGGGGAAGGGCAGGGCAGTGTCCAGGTGAGAATCATAGAATGGTAGGACTAGAAGGGACCTTCAGAATTAGTTTACCCACGCTTGATCTGTTTGGAAAGAGGAGGGTGCTGTCCTTGAACCCTTCTCAGGTGCTCCATCTCTATCAGCCCCTGGCTAGTAGATGTGGGATAAACTTGGTCTGCACTCCCTACATTTTCTGCAGTCTCCTCACAGCTGCTGAAAGGAAGAAGGAACACTGTTGGCTTTATTCTCCCCTTTCCCATAGTTGCTCCAAGGATGATAATGGGGGATCTGCTGTTCTTATCATGCCTTGTTGTTTGTGGAGGGAATCCTCACAGCATAATAGTTCTAGTGCCTGCATCTATTGCTGCTTAGAGCTTCACTGGCAGCAATGACCTGACTCTTGTCAGTGTCACTGCTGACTGCAGAGTTCTGAATGGCAGCAGTGTAGACTGAAAAGCCTCTCTGAGGAGGGACTGAGGCCCTGGAACTGTCTGCAAGTGAATTTAGAAAAACAGCACTGTATTAGTTTACACTAGGTTCATATTTGGAGGATCATTTTTACAGCCACGGGGTCTAGAGATTTTATTTTTAAATGAAATCTCAAGTTGCAAAAGCTGAGGCACTTGCCTGGGAAAGATTCATACACGTTGAATGGGTTCAAGTTTGTTTATGAAATTGAGTTTCCTGACAAACTACAGTTTAGGGAGGGAGGGGCGCAATTTGAAAGGGGGAAAAAATTAGATTGTTCTTTTGGAGTTTAGACCATGGCCATAGGAAAAGAAATGATCTGAAAAATGATGGAGGCATCTCTGTTGGGTTTGTCATTTTTCAGTGACAACAGTGTAGAGAAAGAGCCTATAATCGTAAAACTCACTTTAAGTTTGATTCTTGAGGTTTTGAAAAATTGCATTTTTGACAGCTGCAAGTAGTTGGAAGTATTATGGAGAAATTGGGAAGTAACTAATAGAGGACACTTTCCACTTGGGGTGGGTCAAAATGGAGGGTTTTTTTTTGTTTGTTTTGTTTTTTTGAGATATTGGGTATTGAATATGTTTTTTTTAATTGATACAGATATGATCTCAAACACCATGAGTACGTGACTTCAGAAATGGACAACTGGATCTATTATAAATTGTGATTGGCCTTAAGCTGACTTGCAACCATAAGAAAACCTCACAGTATCTCTATCTCATTCCTGCTTGATACCTATATAGTCACCTCACGCCACCAGTTCAATCATGTATGGAAGTGCTCGGTCAGTTGGTAAGGTTGAACCAAGCAACCAGAGTCCTGGGCGTTCACCAAGGTTGCCAAGATCACCACGCTTGGGTCATCGTCGAACCAACAGCACAGGTGGGAGCTCTGGAAGCAGTGCTGGGGGTGGGAGTGGGAAAACGCTTTCCATGGAAAATATTCAATCCTTAAATGCTGCCTATGCCACATCTGGCCCTATGTATCTAAGTGACCATGAGAACGTGGGTGCCGACACCCCTAAAAGCACCATGACTCTTGGCCGATCCGGGGGGCGGCTGCCTTATGGTGTTAGGATGACTGCTATGGGTAGCAGCCCCAATATTGCCAGTAGTGGGGTTGCCAGTGATACTATTGCATTTGGAGACCACCACCTCCCTCCAGTGAGCATGGCATCCACTGTGCCTCACTCACTGCGCCAGGCCAGGGATAACACTATAATGGATCTGCAGACACAGCTCAAAGAGGTGCTACGAGAAAATGATTTGTTGCGCAAGGATGTGGAGGTGAAAGAAAGCAAGCTGAGCTCCTCCATGAACAGCATCAAGACCTTCTGGAGTCCAGAGCTAAAGAAGGAGAGAGCCTTGAGAAAAGATGAAGCTTCCAAAATCACCATTTGGAAGGAGCAGTATAGAGTGGTGCAGGAAGAAAACCAGGTAAGTTATGCAAGGTCATTGTTGAACTCGTGTGTGTGTGTGTGTGTGTGTGTGTATATGGTTTTGGTGGGAGAGAGTAGGACTGAATCAGTGGGTTGTTTCTATTTTACTCTTGGACTCTACACTGGATTCCACCTCTAAGTTAGTTAGGTAGAATGGGTTGGGGGCTTTCCCCACGTAATGGAATAACTTTTTTTTTTTTTAAACTATTTTCAAACCATAATACCACTTGTTGAACAAAAGTTATGCTAGCAGAATTCCAAGTCCTCTGAGCATGGGTCAATTGATGTGCTGTTGTGTGTTATGTAGTATTTGGCTGTGGATTGATATTAAGCAGTTAATTTATTTCCCTTTAAATATCAGGTTATTCTCTACTGATCTTTATTGATATTTCTATAGTGCTTATTGCTGTAATATCTGAAGCATTTTATGTGTTAAAAATGTATCAGTTGCTGACAACAGGTGCAGCTGAACAAGTGCTGAATAAAGTATGACAGCAAGCATAGCCAAGGACAAACTGTTCAGCACCATTTCAGCAATCCCCAGACCTGCAATTTTTAGCCAGTTTCTAAAATGATACCAAATACGCTTTGGCCTTGGCTTCACTTAGACAATGTTCAGCAGCAGTTCAACAGTACCCTCTGTCAGCAACTGAGTATTACTTGTAGTGTAGACTAGGCTGGAGTGTCTGACAAGATTAGATACATCATTTACCTCCAAGAAGTTAGAACTCAACTTTTTGCTTTAAGCTGACTTCTTACAGAGAGTTTGTGCTATTTGATGCCTTCTGCAATCGGTGTTTTATGACATAGATGTGATTTTGTTTTTGTTTTGTTAGTGTGATAATGCAATCTGTTCATGTTTACACAAACTAAATCAAACCGTTTGGGCTGCAGCCGATTAACAACTGTTAACCTCTGATTTAGTAGGGCAGACTGTACCTTAAACTTTCTGTGCTGCAGTTTTACTCATTTGTAATGACTTGTCCAGCTATAAAGTGAATCAGTGGTAGAGAATTTTAGTAATCTAGATTTTTCTTTTGGCACCCATAAAGATCAATTTTGCACCCGTGGGGGTATTAGGGTTTGTTCTGTTGGGCCAGAGGTGTTAACAAAAGCCATTCACTGTCCAACATTAAACAGTTTTAAACAAGATTTGGGGTTTGGTATACAGAGGCCTCAGCCTGGTTAGTACTATGGTTAACATATAATTAAAAATACTTTTGCACTTTTATTAAAGATGCAGAAAAGGAAAAACAGTTAAAGCATTTGAAATGTAAAGTGTTAAATAAGGATTTCATTTTAACAGCATCCCCTGTTGCCTTTTCCTTTAGCTGGAAAGAGATTTTAGAAGGAAATTTGTTTGACAGTCTCAGAGGGCTTGTCTATATTACCCGCAGGATCGACGGGCAGCAATCGATCCAGCGGGGGTCGATTTATCCCCTTTAGACTAGACGCGATAAATCGTCCGCCGAGCACTCTCCCGTCAACTCCGGTACTCCACCGGAGCGAGAGGCGCAGGCAGAGTTGATGGGGGAGCATCAGCTGTTGACTAACTGCAATGAAGACACTGCTGTGAGTAGATCTAAGTACGTCGACTTCAGCTACGTTATTCACGTAGCTGAAGTTGTGTAAGTTAGATCTATTTCCCCCCCACTAGTGTAGATCAGGCATTAGATAGACAAGGTGGGTAAGTAATATCTTTTATTGGGCTAACTTTTGTTGGTGAGGGAGACAAGCTGTTTAGGGTATGGCTTTTAGCTGCCTGTCATAACTATAAAGGGAAAGGTAACAGCTCTCTGTGTACAGAGACTCCAAATCCTTTTACCTGTAAAGGGTTAAGAGGCTCGGGTAACCTGGCTGACACCTGACCCGAAGGACCAATAAGGGGGCAAGATACTTTCAAATCTTGGGGGGGGGAAGGACTTTTGTGTGTGCTCTTTGTTTTAAGGGGTGGTTCGCTCTTGGGACTGAGAGGGACCAGACATCAATCCAGGTTCTCCCCATCTTTCTAAACAAGTCTCTCCTATTTCAAACTTGTAAGTAAAAAGACAGGCAAGGCGTCTTAGATTTACTTTGTTTTCTCAACTTGTAAATGTACCTTTTACTAGAGTGTTTATCTTTGTTTTGCTGTACTTTGAACCTAAGACAGAGGGGGGTCCTCTGAGCTCTTTAAGTTTGATTACCCTGTAAAGTTATTTTCCATACTGATTTTACAGAGATGATTTTTACCTTTTTCTTTAATTAAAAGCCTTTTTTAAGAACCAGATTGATTTCTCCTTGTTTTAAGATCCAAGGGGGTTTGGATCTGTATTCACCAGGAGTTGGTGAAAGGAGGGTGGGAGGAAGGAGGGGGGATGGTTAATTTCTCCTTGTTTTAAGATCCAAGGGGGTTTGGATCTGTGTTCACCAGGGAATTGGTGAAAGGTTTCTCAAGGCTTCCCAGGGAGGGAGTTCTTGTGATGGTGGCAGCGGACCAAAGCTAAGCTGGTAGATAAGCTTAGGAGTCCTCATGCAGGCCCCCACTCTTGTACCCTAAAGTTCAAAGTGGGGATACAGCCTTGACACTGCCTCTTTCTGGTCATAGGCTTACAGTAGTGCTGTAAAATATACAGTCCTGGCTGACAAACTGGACTCTTGTTAGACGCAATGAAAAAGGAGAGAGATAGTAAAGTAAAGAAATAAGGTAGGGAAGGAAAAGGATATATAGGGTGGGGGGGAGACAGTCTCACATCCCAGATGGTGTTCAGGATTCAGCCGGAGTTTGTGGAAGTGATAATGTCATTTGGTTCCTTTTCTCTGGTCCAGTCTGGTGCGGACACTTCTCAGGATGACGAAGGACTGGTGTCCCAGGGCAGGGGTGGAGATGGCAGCCATGATTGTGAAGGTCACTTCAGTAGCCAATTTTTCTCCAACAGTCTCTTATTTTTTTTTTTCTTTTTTCTTTTTTTAAAGAACATATTTTGTCCACCAATTAGGCCTGGTTTCCTACATACTAATTTTGGTTAATTGGTTTTCAGTCTGACACTGTTCTTGTTTACCAGAAATTACAGTCCCGGAATTATATCTGTAGGCCTGTTGGTTTGTCCTAATTCAGTCTTCCTGTCTCCCTTTTGCAACTTTTCCCATCAGCAGTTTTATTATAGGTTATTGTGACGCTATGAACTTTCACTTACTTTTTACTGTTGAGCTTCCAATTAGGGTAAATTTGTAGGCCTAATTATCACAACAGGTTAGGTCGAGGACTTTAAAGTAAGCTCTCACTCTCTAGTTAAAAGAATTCAGTGTAGCTTCCCATTTAAATCCACACCAGCGAGACCAGAGGTATCTCCTTGGAATCTCATGTTAATTCTGAAGTCTTTGTTCCTCCTTTTGAGCAAATAACCTCCATCTCCTTTGATTGCTTTCCTTTATACCTTCTAGCTATTACTTTAGCCAGTTGAGCTGGGGAACCATCCGTCCTCTCCTTTAAGAAAAACCCTTTTTTTTCACGTGGCAAACTAGTCCTGTGTGCAGTCCCAGCGTTTATCCCTAATCTGGTTTGATTTTTCACAACAATCAGGATATTTCCCTATTGAGTTTTCATCCATCTCACATCTTTTAAAGAAAATGTTTGCTCTACTTCAGATGTGATTAGAGCCTTGAAGCTCTACTGGCATACTCACTCCTTTATCTAGCTTTGGAAGGTGGGTAGGGGGAAAGTGCTGCAAAAAATAAGGTGACTGGCATATGTCTAAGATGCATTCTTTTCTATTTCTAGGTCAGCGTGGTTTAAAGTGAGTTATTTCAAGACTTGAGGTTTCTGAACTTCGATTCATTATGAAAATCTTGAAGGCAACATATAGCCTATGGCTGGCTTGTTCAGTAACTCAAATTCTTTGGAACAATCAGTGGATTATTATGCTATAAAGAACATCTGTAGAGATTGGAGAACACTGATTTTTTCCACATCATTTCTCCCCTCCTTCCCCTCACCAGCACCCTAATTAAACACTTAAGGATATTGCCAGGACTCTCTTCCCTAGGCACCCACTGTAATTATTATCACAATGCTAGGATTGTATAACTTTGGTCCAAAAAAGGAAGGGTGCAATTTAAAAGCAAAGTGAAACATGCAATGAGATGTAGAAATTGGGAATGCTAATTAATAGATTATAGTCAGCTAGCAGTATGCCCTAATTAAACTCTGCATTCATTATATTCTCTATAGCCTTCTGGAGTTGGTCATTTCACCTTTTATAAGGAAGATCAGTTTAATAGGATTTCCTGTAATGAAACAGATTTCTCTCTTTAGGCTCTGGACCAGGGATTTTTCTGTGATCTGTGCAGCTGGGATCTGTCCATTGCATTAATAAATATCTTTCAGTAAGCGTGCGGAAGTTGGTTTGTTCGATGCCAACACTTGTATTTCAACAGACCCTTTTTAATGAAGCCTTCAGATTTGGTAGAGCTTAAATTTTGTACAGAATCTAGTGAAGGACAAATCCAGCTGTACGCACCAGCTCTGCTTGTGGATCCAAGACTGGCTGACTTACGCCATCGTTTTATGGTTATCTTGAGGTCTCCTTGCCCTTCCCACCATGAGTATATCTTTTTATTTTCATATGCATACTATATTGTCCCTGGATAGATTTTATTACTATGTTATCCTTTATTGACACCTCATCTTTCTTGAACATAAGGGATGGTTAAATTACCTTAGTTTTAGAAGATGTTTAAAAAAAAAAAAAAAAGCCATAAGTCTATGGCCTTTAGACTTCTGTCAAACAGAATTGATTTTCTAATTTAAGATTTCCTTTTTTCTCTGACATAGTTACGGTTAATAGCAATGCTGAATCTTTGTAAGGAAGCATGATCATGTTGATCTTTACAAAATGTGTATGTGGTTAGGTGGTCTTAGACCATTGCTTAATCTTGACAACGTTTATAGAAAAGTTTAATAGTGGGTAGGTTGGATAGCATGCTGCCTCTTCCGGAACATTAGGGATCAATCAAATGGAGACATTAAGCAGATAATATACTTGCAGTGAAAAAATAAGTTTTATTTAAAATGTTGTTTTTCCTTAAGCACCAAATTTGGAAAAGGCATGTAAATGTGGAGATATATATATATATTTTGCTGTTTGTGCTACCCACATGCTTCTCTGAAGCTTCAAATCAGCTTCAAATTTTAGGTTTCAGGCTGGATGTACTATCTGTCAGTGCAACCGAGATATTGAAGTGCATGTGTGATCAACAGATGGTTTTTGAAGGGTCATGCAGTGCTTCTTAACTTCAGTTATTTTTCTTGAGTGATCAAATGTTTAAAATCTGAGTTTTTTGTCTCTTCAGCCTGCTGACTGTTGGCAGTCATGGTTTGTTCAAGTTGTGTGTATGTTTTTGCACATAGTGTTGATATGCATGTGATAAATTATATTTACCATGATGTACTGTATCTTTTGACCACTTAGCCAGCACTCTGCCCATTAATACATCAGTACCTCTCTGTTGGGGCCTTCCAAACTTTCACACCGTAATAATACAAAAAAAAAATCCCTCAACCTGACAAAACATTTCCTTCCTTCCATTCCCATCAAATGTGGAATCTTCTCCATGCTACAGTCTCACAATGTCCTGAGACCCAGGGATGGTCCCTGTTCAATCCTGGACCAATGACAGATTTTAAGGTTTAATATCTTAGAACACTGCAAGGATAGAAATGGGAGCTTTATATTGTTTGGAAATGGGAGATTCCCAGATTTCTGATGGGTCGTGTTGTTTGCTTCTAGCTCTTGAAGGACCCAAGCAATCCATTCTTAAAATAATGGCATATTTATTCATAGAAGAGTTACTAGGACATTTTCAGAGGATTGAAGTTTAGTAATTTTTTCTTTCCCTTTGAGGCCTGTTCATTTGTACTCATGGTAACGGGGGCATTTAACATTACAGGTTGAGGGATAGAAAAATATTCCCAGTACAAATTTATAAACATGAAAATATTTCTAGAATACTTTTGTTCAAGCTTGCGGAACATACAATATTCCATCAAAATAAAGCCTTTATCTCCTGACTGAAAGCTTGAAAGAACAGCCAGGCCCCATGTTAAGAGGTATTCTCATGTGTGTAAAAGACATTGGCTGCTGGTCCATCCATACTTCACTGTTGCTTACCTTCTATGGTATAATTTCTTCCAGAGTGAGATTTTGGTGACCATGTGAAGGGAAAAGAGGTTCTGTGGGGAAATTTGTCTGCTTTGTTACATATCAGGCATGTTTGTTCGCTTGTTCAGTGTCTTCCTTTTCCCATATCTGGATGTAACATGCCTGCTGCTGTTGTGAGTTAGTGGGATTGAAAAGGCATTTTTCTTCTGGAAGAAAGGTACGATTTCTATAGTGAACTCTAGATAGACAGAAGACGAAAGTGAGAGCTGAATCTTTACTTCTGTAAACAGAGAGCCTGCCACCACTTCATAGATCTAAGTACGTCGACTTCAGCTACGTTATCTTTCGGCACAGCCACCACTTCATACAGAAGAAGTCACTTCTGACTTCTGGCAGGAAAACACATGGCACATCCATTCCAGGTCACAATCATTGCTGGCTTTTATGGTATTTAATATAGAATTTACCTTGGAGGAGAGCCGCAGACCTTGGTTAGTTCTCATGCTGTTGCTTGGACAATCAAGAGGCCTTTGTACATATTATGCACCCCTGTTATGTTCTGTCCTGAGCCAGGGGTCTGATGTTGTCCAACCATCATGTTTTAGATCTTCCGGGGGGGAGGGGTGTTCATCTTGCTTTCGTTGGGTCAAGGTCGAAGATAATTCTCACCGGGTCATTGGTAGGCATTTGGACCAGATGAGCATACCACCTGTAGTTGTTCTTCCATGAATTCTTATGGTAGGTTGTATGCCAGGGTTTCCAAAGCAGTTCAAATTAGGTAACAACTTTTCTCTTTGCTGGAAGCCAAAATGAGAGTACTCAGTTTTCTCCAAGGTTAAAAAAGGCTTGAATGTTGAGGGAGAAATTTTTGGAGCTAATAACAGAAACCTGTTTTTGGCATGGGATCACTCTTCTCTGCTTGGTGCTGAGGGAGCTAGAGTATTCTGATTACAAGAGTTGAACACAACTTCTCAAAAATATATTTTCAATGCAACGGGGCTCTAGTGGGCTATGTAAGATTTATGCTCCCACTTTGAGCCTGCTGTTATTGAGGGCATCTCTGATCTCTATCTTGGGGTGGAATAATAAGGTATCAGGTTCTGCAGTTTCACAAACATCCTGCACTGAAATTTTTGTTTCCACAGTGACTTGTACATGTTAAGAATTACAGAATGCTTCTCCTGAAGGAATGTTTGGCTGCTGGAAAGGATCTTTTTACTTTGATATATTGTCATTCATAGAATCATAGAATATCAGGGTTGGAAGGGACCTCAGGAGGTTATCTAGTCCAACCCCCTGCTCAAAGCAGGACCAATCCCCAGACAGACTTTTGCCCCCGATCCCTAAATGACCCCCTCAAGGATTGAACTCACAACCCTGGGTTTAGCAGGCCAATGCTCAAACCACTGAGCTATCCCTCTCCCAGTTGTTAGGGGCCCTGGATGTCTGTGTGAGAGCTTAACCATGAGAATGTTTCTGAAGGGGCTTTCACCTTATTGAGGCAAACACTTGGAGAATGTAAAGAGCAGTCTAAAAAGTCTTCACATTTTCATCAACTTCTCTATTCTTGGCTATTAGTTTTCATACCTTCATTCAATCTTTTTGAAGTGCCTTTTAAAAACTAGTTTTTCCTTGATAGCCTCTAAAGGTTTTTTTGTTACTAGTCCCTACTGCTGTGTTTAGCTGAGCTGTTAGTGGCATCCTTGTTCTGACAAAAGGACTAACTCTGGCTGTACCAAATGACTTTTGGGTTAATTTATTATTATAGTTTGCTAATGTTTAGTCTGATCGCCATTGGTACATACTGTTGGATTGGTATTATAGCTCTTCCTCCTCCCTCTAGTTAGCTTTCTGTTCATTGATATCTACCTTGGCTTTTTCCATCCTGATGTCCACTAGTCTTTTTGCTGTGGCATCTGTCTTTAAAATAATCAGTCACTTTGTGACAATGTAAGGGACTACCCTTGGAATTCCCTTCACATAATTCTTCCTTTAGATCCAGGAACATGGCAGATCTTTGTCAGAGTACTCTTGAGAACCGATCATTTTAAACTCTCTTCCAGCATTTGGAGCCTGAAATTATAAGTAAAAAATTCTTTTCCTTTTGGGGGAAAATCAGTTTAATTTGGGTAAGTTTCTGAAGGGAACTTGCAGTTTATTGAGGCTTTACCGTATTTCCAGCAGTATCCAGTGATGCAAAACAGTGAAATCAAAGAAATCATTTTCCAAAACAAAGTGTTCTTTGTACTCTACCCCAGTTGGTCCTACAGCAATTAGCTGATGCCTTGAGTTACTTTGAGCTCCAAATGGATGGTATGCTTGCTTGGTCTGTCAAGTCCCGATCAGTTATTGTGTGACATGCTGACTTTTTTGCATCTTGACGTGGGCATGAGGATCCCTGGCAACAGCCTCTGTCCATAAGCTACGCTGACAGAAGTGCAAAGGTAGCTCTCAATTTCAACAGAGAAGACTGTTCATTCAGCTTCCTGTGCCACTACTCTGGATCAGTTCTTCAGTCAGCCAACCCCTCATATTTTGACCTGTCTCTACATCCATGTAAAGGGAGGCATGGTGGGGGAAACTATAGCTTTGGTCCCTCTCTTTACTTAGCACCTCTTCAAGGTCAAACCGGTGTGTGTTGAAGAGAATGGAACAATGGTCTGCCAAATTTCCTATCTTACGAAAACTAGAGAAAAACAAGATTCAAGAAAAAGTGCTAATCAGTTTTCCAAGATTCATTGTGCTTTGCCTCCCCATAAGAGAAGATGTCAGGAATGCCATTGCTGTGGTTCTTAAACTCTAATGGAGGAAAGTAGTCCAATAAATTTTTGGCTCCCACAGGATGTTGCTATCAGCCCTTATGAATGTCCTAGGCACGGTGATATCTTGCATAGCTATTTTGCAGTGGTCCTAGCATTATGAGACCACTACAAACCTCTGTCCTATTTATTGCATGAGTCCACCCCACCCTGCTTTGAATGCTAATGCACTTTTTTCACTGGTAAAGAAAATTTCATAGGAGGGCAAGCCATAAAGGATCCCATATGTGTCCACCATCATTGACAACGTGTAATGCTGGGGAGCCTGTGTTAAGAGCAGGTCAATTCAGGGAATGTGGTTGGGGACAGAAAATATCACAGTATTAATTAGGTGGAACTGAGTGATCATCTATGTGTCCTGTGCTTACTGGTGGACTTTCTCCCCAGCAGCGCAGTGCTGATTATGATGGAAAATGCTATATCTTATGTCAACAAGCAGGTAGGGATCAGGTCTGCCTCTCTACAGAAAGAAATGAGGTGAATAAAGAATTCATAGTGCACATTCAGCATAAATGAGAAAACATCAGAACTAGCTTGTTAAGCATGAGCAAGCTAGACCACAGAGAATGGTTCCTTCAACCAGAGATCTTCCATCAGCTGGGAGTTTCCTTGGGAATGCCATTGCTGGGTTTACTCACATTATACCAAACAACAAAGTCCCCAAATTTTTCTCCAGGAAAAGAGAACAAAGACCGTAGTTACTAATGCTCTCTTCCAAATTGGGCCAAACTCCATCCTGTATGCATTACCTCCTATGCCCATCATGTCCAGGATAATAAAGAATCAACGAAGGTCTAAAAGCCTGGCTTTTGAGGGGGAATGTGTGAAGGACACACATTTTTAAAACAGGGTGATCAGTTCCATGCTGGTTTGCAGGAAGAATTTCCACCTGAGTTTGTGAAAGATTCTCCCATTGGTGTAAGGAAGGAAGTACATTACCAGACCAAGCTGGTATACTCAGGGTGTAGATAGCAGCAGCAGTTTTCTTCCAGCATTCTCCAGAGTATGTAGAAGGATTTCATCACATCAGGATGTCAGGTTCTTTACGGTGACTGTGCTAACTACTCCTCTAAGATTCTTAAAACTCTGGTTTTGGATTTAAATCTGGTTTTGAATGCCTTCATGAGACAAAAAACCCTTTAAAATCACTCCAGGAAATATCCTTTTTCTACCTTACCATCAAAGTGTGCTGTTCTTCTTTATTTTGTTTTTTTTTGGGTTTGGATGGTGTGTGGTAAATAAGGCCTGGGGGGCTACACATTAAAAAAAATGACATAAAAGGAAATACTGAAGATCTGCTTATTCATTGAGCACAGTCTATCCCGTACATGGAATGAGGCGGGGTCCTGTGGAGAAAATAGTATGTACGTGGTCATATTAAAGACAGTATCATAATGCACGTGCGCAGAGGAGGTAAATTGAGTTGCACAGGTGACTTTAATTCTGGCATTTCCTAACTTCCTGATTTTACAACCTAAGTGTTCTTTTAAACATAGCAGGATGGAGTAGGTGGGAAATATATATGTTGTTTCCTCAGTGTGTTGCATCTGACTGAGTAAACATCAAAATTTTATACATGGCCCCTCCTGAAGATTCTGTAACCTCAAATCATCCTAAATGGGCAAAGATTTCATGGGGAAGGATGGCAAAACCACCATATTTTTCTAGTAATCTTTAATAGGTGAGAAGAAATGGTGCTGGTATTTGTCAGTAGTCCCCTACTTTAGGCAACTGTCCCAGTTTTGTTGGCTGGTACTCAGTTTATACTAGTAAGCAAGCTCATGTTTTCTCCTTCAATTTGTGAAAGTTATTAGGCAGAGAGTGGTGGAGGTCAAAGTATTCATATGGATATTAAATCCAACCTCCGTACTGACCCTTGCTGTACTATTATCCTCAGTTTTAATGGATGTTTTAACCCTCACTGAAGTTTGGATGCTCTAAATCTTGGAGTCCTCAAGATTGTGCTATGCTAGAGATTGGAGCAGACCTAATTCCTATTGTGGCTTACTAAACACAGTGCACAGAGGCTCAGCATAAGCCTTTTGGCTAAGATTAAGTGCTGTACTAGTTTAATAGCTAATACGTCCAAGGGATTGTGTATTTGTACAGGGAGGCACTATGCAGTAGGTCATTTCCACAATCATGAATAAAATAGAAAAGGGAGAGGTGTTTGCAGAGGGGACTGACAGGCAATGGCTAACTGAGTGTCAGTGGCAAAAGTCTGAAGAAATATCACTCATACATGTAAGTATTTGGGTCCCATTGTTATAAGTTGCAAGACCTTTTATGGCAATGTTAAGGGACACATGAGCTCACATTTGCAATAGTAATAATATATGAGGCCACATTTGCATATTACTAAAAGTTATTTGAAATGAAGAAGGTACAGCTGAAAAGCCAGCTGAAATGCTACACAGACCCTACAATCTTAATAAAAATGAATAAGGAAATGAGATGGAACTTTATTTGCCGGGGAATAGGACATAAAGAAAAGGGCCTGATTAAGGTTTAGGCAACTCTGGAGGGATTAGTAAAAAGAGAAAAATTCTCGTAGAAATGTATGTCTAAGTAAAGTAAGGGTTAGGTAGCAAAAGAATTTAGTTGACGGCTCTTTACTGTGAGAGTACTTAATATATGGAATAAATTACCAAAGATGCCAGTGTCAGCAGCTAAACAAATATTTGAAGAAAGAAGTCTTGTGAAGTACCACTGCTGACTCAGCCAGCAGGAGGGATGGAAGAACTTGATAGTGTTTCTAGTCTTCTCCTGTCAAAAAATTTTCAACATAAGGATTCTTTGCTTTTATTTCCTATATTTACCAGTTTTAGTTAGTTTAAGGAAATATTTGTGGCAGGCAGTGATCCACAGTGATTGAAACTCAAGAGTTGGAACCAGGATGCAATGGCTTGTAAGCAGTTGGGTGTGAAAGGTTAATTTGGCATCACATCCTCTGTGCTGCAAGGATAATTCTCTAGTTGTCCTCGGCCTTTCTTTTCTGCAAGTAGCAGAAAAACTGAAAAATGATAGTAGTCTCACCAATACTTTCTTCTGACAGAGTGCCTGCTAGGTATTTTTTTGCAATCTGTGCTGTGATTTTCTGTAAAAGTTCAAAGCTATGTTAGATTGAAATAAAAATATTGGCAGCAAAACTCAAGGTTTCATGTTTATTGTGGACCCCTTCCTGGCTATATTTTTGTAGGGTCGTTGGAGACTCGCTTGTTCCTATTGGGTGCTTTGAGTCACCTTTTGTAGTGAGAGGAATACAGTAATGCACCTAGCTACCATACCGTCTTCTAGGCCATTTAAAAATATTAATACTTAACACTTGCATTAGTGCCTTAGAGGATCCCACTGTGCTTTACAATTAACTCAGCCTCACAGACACCCCTGTGAGGCAGGTAACAGTGGTACAGTTAGATTATATATAAACTCAGATGTATAAATGTGACTTGGTTAAGATTTCAAAGTAAGTCATTGACAGAGCTAAGAACAGAATCTGGGAGCCAGGAGTTGCAGGTCCCTGATCTACTATAACATGATTGTTTGTTGAAGTAGTGTTTAGAGGTCCTGTTGTGGTTTGAGGCCTTTTTGCACTAGGTTCTGTGTAATCAATACTACTTCCCCAAAATACTGATAAATAGCTTAGATGGAGGAAGAAGGGACAGAAGAGAATCACAGTATTCTAGCCTCTTGTGGTAGTCACGCGAAATACACAGGACTTGTCTACACTTAAACCACTACAGTGGCTTAGCTGTAGCAGCACAGCTGTAGCACTACAGCTGCGCTGCTGTAGCCCTTTGGTGTAGACACTACCTATGCCTATGGGAGGGGTTCTCCCATTGTCATAGGTAATCCACTTCCCATAGAGGTAGTAGCTATGTGGGTGGAAGAATTCTTCTGTTGACTAGTGCTGTTGAACTAATTTTCTAGTGTAGACCAGCACACACTGTGATTAAACTTTTTTTTGAGCTGCCTGGGAGCAATTGACACACAGAAGAGCACAACACTGAAAGGAGTCTTTGCAGTTAAGACTTTTGTGAAGTGGTAGTGTATTTTAATGTAAACCAAAGAAATGTATGTCAGGGGAAGAAATCTGGCTTTATTACCCACAGCAAGGCAAATATTGTGAAAGCTTTTCTTATTTGTTTGAATGTTGGAATTAATTCACCTCACTCATATTCATGCCTTTTTGTGTGGGGTTCCCTTCCAATGAACATTTAAAACTGCATCAACCATAGCACAAGTGATCATCAAAAGGAATGTTTGATTTTTGGGCATTTAAATATTTGCATAGAGCACATCCTAAGTGTACTTAAATAAGCATTGCATCAGAAACCTGACAAGTTATGCTGATGCAGTTATGGAATTAACATACCATGAGACTTATTTGTCCAATTTCAACAGAGCGACTGAGACCAAACTTGAAACGGCACATTTTTTTTAAAAAAAGGTAATACAAAATAAGTCTGAGACACACTGATGATCTCAATCTGTTCCTGGATATCTCATGAACCAAGGTCGATTAAATTTAAAAAAATCAATCTTTTGATATCTTAAAACAATTTTTATTTGATTTCTTTACTTGCATATTTTTATATACATGTTACAAATTATTTACTTCCCATTTTATAGTCTTACATTGCTAAAGTGGATATATTTTACTTGCTACTTTAGTTTCCTAATTCAGTAGTATTTCAGATTTTACATAGAAATGTTTTCTATTAAGAAGGTTCACACTTAAAATGCTCATCTATGCTGTAAAAGGCAAGTTCAGGTCCCCATTAACATCCTTTTTATGAGAACAACACAAACTCAAATAAAAAGATCTTCCTTGTCCTAAGGTCCACAAATCTGTTACAATGGGTGCCTCATGTTGCTTATGGCTGGGGCAGAATCAGACCTATCAGTCCCTGGCAGTAGGGGAACGGTCCTCCCCCTGAAATCCCCTCTAGTTTTTCCTGCCTCCACAATGACAGGCAGAGACCTTCCCGCTGCAGAGCTTTTTTGAGGGAAAAAATCCAAACTTTATTTCAAATTTCTGACGAATAGTTCTAATGGGAGATATTTACCTGAAAGAATGGTCTCCACCCTATACAGGCCTTTCATAGATAGCCAAATCCAGGCAGGCATCACCCCCCCCCCCCCCACTCTTTTGGGCATGAAAATTCTCAGATGACTTCAGAATAGCAAAAGTAAATAAAACGTAGCTATTATCTGACACCCAGTGGTCACATAGGTGGACAGTATTGCAAATATAACACCACCAACCTCTTATATAGCATCATCTGTGGCTCTTCAAACATTTTACAAAGGAGATCAGTGCAGTTTGGCTAGGTTTAAAAGCAAGTCACTAGCGAACATTGGAGCAGCAAACAGCGGGGGGGCGGGGGAGTTGGCCTGAGAGGACAGTGGTGATTTTTGTATTCTGTTCTGGAGTGATTTATTTCAGTGATTGGTTCCAGGTGTGTGTCTTGATTCAATGCTTGCTGATATCCTTTATCAAGGGGGTGGTGCTGATCTAGTTTGGCTAGGTTTAAAAGCCAGTCACCAACAAACATTGGAGCAGTGAACAGCTAGCAGCTAACAGCAGAGTTTTTGGGCACATTTTTATGTGGGAGTTTGTGGGGGATTGGTTTTGTGATCTGAGGAATTACAGACCAGTCGGTCTGATCTCAGTAGTATGTGAGGTTTTAGAGCAAATAAGGTGAAGAAAAAATAAATTCATAGAGGTAAATGATGAGATGTAATGCAACACGGGTTTATCAAAGGTAGATTATGCCAGAATAACCTAGTTTCCTTCTTTGAGAAAATAACTGATTTCTTAGATAAGGGAAGTGCAGCAGATCTATACTTGGACTTGAGTAAAGCATTTAATGTGGTACCACTTGGGAAATTATTAGTTAACTAAGGGAAGATGGGGCTCAATACAAGCATTGGAAGGGAGATAGGGAATTGGCTAAAGGGGAGAAGGTGACGGATTGTGCTGGAAGGTGAATTATTGGACTGGAGAGAAGTTACTAGTGGAATTCTTCAAGGATTGGTCTTGAGACCAGTCTTCTTCAATATTTTTATTAATGACCTTGACACAAAAAGTAGGCGTGTGCTAGTGAAATTTGCTGATGATACAGTGTTTGGAGGCATCAATACAGAGGAGGATCAGAATATTGTACCGGAAGATCTGGATGATCTTGAAGACTGGAGTGACAGAAATAGGATGAAATTCAATAGTACGAAGTGCAAGGTCATGCACATTGGGTCTAATAATAAGAATTTATTCTACAAGCTCATCAGTTGGAAGTGACA
This sequence comes from Terrapene triunguis, assembly GCF_002925995.2. Taxonomy (NCBI): domain Eukaryota; kingdom Metazoa; phylum Chordata; order Testudines; family Emydidae; genus Terrapene; species Terrapene triunguis. Next base: position 2,448,688 of record NW_020664541.1, on the reverse strand, counting down.
GGAGGAGGAGAGAGACGTAGGTGTGAGGATCGATAACAGGATGACTATGAACCACCAATATGACTCGGGTGTGGAAAAAAGCTAAATGCGATCCTAGGATGTAATTGACGAGACATTTCCAATAGAGAGAGAATATTAATGCCGTTGTACAAGCTACTGGTAAGACCTCATTTGGAATTCTGTGTACAGTTCTGGTCACCCATGTTCAAGAAAGATGAATTTAAACTGGAACAGATGCAGAGATCAGGTACTAGGATGATCAGGGGAATGGAGGGCCTGTCTTATGAGAGAAGACTGAAAGAGCTTGGCTTGCTTAGTCTAGCAAAAAGACATCTGAGAGGAGAGATATTTGCTCTAAATAAATACATTAGGGGGTATAAATACCAGGGCAGGTTAAAAGATAATGTTAGCACAAAAACAAATAGGTGAGTACTGGTTATGAACAAATTCAGACTGCAAATTAGGCTTCTAACCATCAGAGGGGTGAGGTTCTAGAGCAGCCTCCAAGTCGGAGTTGTGAGGACAAACAACTTAATTAGTTTTAAGAAAGAGTAGCACAAATTTATGAGTGCAGTTGTATGACAGAGTTGTTTGTGATTGGGTAGTAGGGGTGGGGCAGGGCTCAACACCCTTGGCTCACTTCCGGTTTGTGTTGTGTTCCTAAAGCTCATGCTTCAAGGTTTCAGCTAGCCACCGGCAGGAGTCCGGAAGGGATTTTCTCCCCAATGTACTCCGGGAGATATATATATTTTAAATTTCTTCTTCTGAAGCATCAGGGATGGCCTGTACTGGAGATGGGATACTGGCCAGGGTTCTGAGATGGCACCGAGCACTCTCCCCCTCTCTCAGGTGCTTGGCTGGCTGGTTCTTGCTCCTGTGCTCAGGGTCTAACTGATTGCCATGTGTGGGGTTGGGAAGTAATTTTCCCCAAGAAAGATTGGCAATGACCTTGGTTTTTGTTTTTTGTTTTGCCTTTCTCTGCAGCATTTGGGTGTGGGTCACTTGCCACAATTATCTGGATATATCTCACTTAATCATTTCCCTGCACTGCAGGGGCCTTGAGCACTGCCTCTCCTGTTATCTGCTTGTGGCACTGTGATAAATGAAGGGTGGGGGTGGGGGTAGCTTCCTTTTATGAACACCCAGCCAGCCAGTAACTATAAAATCCCTCTTAGTAGCTGTTCTCTAATTGCTCTACCTGTAAATGATTAAAAAGTCTCACTGTTGTGCATAGGTAAAAGGAAGTGAGTGGGCACCTGGCCAAAAGAGCCAATGGGAAGGCTAGAACCTTTTTAAATTGAAAAACGACTCCCCCTTTGTCTGTCTGTCTGTTCTCCCGGGGAGAAACGGACAGGGCAGAGCTATGCTGTAAGAAGCTTGGGGCTAGGTATGAAAAATCCTCATACCTACTCATTTGAAACCCCAGATATGTAAGTTGATCAGGAAATGTCTAGGAAGACACGATTAGGTTTATATCTTTTTATTTCTTTATGGCTTGTGGACTCCTCTGTGCTAACCCCAGGTGCTTTTGTTTTGCTTGTAACCTTTAAGCTGAACCTCAAGAAAGCTATTCTTGGTGCTTAATCCTTGTAGTTGCTCTTTTAAAATCTAGCAATCTAGAATTCCCAGATGTATTTTCTTCCATCTCAGTCTGAATAGCCCATGGCCTAAGGACTTCTCCCTGAAAAAGACAGTGGGATATAAATCTGTTTCACAAAGGTGTATGCAGCTTTGATTCTTGAGATCAGTTGATCAGGCAAATAGATTCCCAGCTATATTAGTGATACAGTGGGAAATGTTTTGGAAAACTGAATTGGTTTTTTGAGTGTGTCAGTGTGGCTCGCACTATAGGTACACATGTGCCTCGTGCAAGATTGGAGTCTTCTGAATAGTGTGTCTGTCGGGGCTGTGCATACATGGTATTCTGCCTCATGTTCCCACATGAGCACATAAAAGGTGATCAACTGTGACCTTCCCTCAATTCTTCTTACCTCTTGTGGCAGCACGATGGAGCCCAGCGAGTGTCTGGCCTGCTACTCTCTTCAGAGCTTGCAAACCTTTCCCCACCCCCATACTGCTGTGAAGAATGCTGTTCTTCTTCTTAATCCATTTAATCTGTATTTGATTACTATTGGCATTCCAAAAAATCAAAATTAATCCAACTACCACCCTGTAGATGCTGTTTCTGCATTGGGAAAAGTCTGATCTTGGACAAACTTTTTGTTTGTTGGTATTTCTCCTTGAAGACCTGTACCAGGGATGCATGTTTCAAGCTGCACCTATTGAGGCAACTCATGAGGGTCAGTTTGGACCCAGAGGAGGTAATAACAGCAAAAAATGGAACCAAAGAAGTCATCTAGTGCACCATACTCTGTCATCTGGTGGTAAGAAGAAGGCATCAGTGAGAATGCTGGCACTGACAACCTCAGTGCTGATGGCCTCAACTCTGCTTTGGCACCTGCAGTCTTGATGTTGGTAGCTGTGGCATTGACCCCAGTATCAATGGATCTGGCATCTATGCTTTTGACAACAAAGGGCAGCACTGAGAAATGAACCAGTTAGGAGCATCAACTTAGCTCCAAACATCAGGCAGGTTCATCCCACAAGGAGAGTTCCATAAATAACAGTCCAGGGAAAAATTCTCCAAGTCCTCTATTGCCCTGAGGGCAGGGGACGCAAGCAAGACGACTACTGTGACAATCATGTGTCCCAGAGCAGATCCCCATCCCATGCTTCAAGAAAGTGAAGGAGCTCTTGTTCACCAGTGGCATTAAGAACTCCCACACCAGAGTCAGACATTGATCCCTAGGAATAACCACAGTCAACAATGGAGGGAAAACAAAAAACTCTCTCTACCCAAGGAGCTATTATGGTTGCCACACCACAACTGATATAGAGCCTACCACTTTTGGAAGTTACCTTGCCTCCCCTTCCACTACATTTGCACTACAATCTTATAGCTGACAAATAGCTGCTAGACACCATGGGCCATGGCTACCTATCCACATCTTACCCCCGACCTACACCTCATCCTTATCCCTCTCAGGGACCCTTATCTCAAGAACCTGTCACTAAGAAAAGTAGCCTTGTTGCTTTAGCGAGTAGCCGTAGAAGGTGAGGATAGGGGAAGAGGCTTCTATTCCCAATATATCCTTATCCCAAAGAAGAAAAGGGGTCTTCATTTAATCCTAGACCTGAGGAGACTGAACAAATACATACGCTGCCTGAGCTTCTGGATGGTTAGTGCTTGCCTCCATCATTCTATTCCTTTTAGGCTCAAGAGTTGTTCATGGCTCTCCTTTTCTTAGCCATCCATCTGGACCCAGGGAAGTATCTCAGATCATGTCCTGACCCAGTCATTATCAGTGCAAGTTACTGCCATTTGAACTGTCACTGGCACTAATGTTCTTTACGAAGTGCCTCGCTTTGGAGATGACACACCTGAAAAGAAGGGGCATCCTTGTCTGCCTTTACCTGCGCAACTGGCTGCTTACTGGCAGATCTCAGCAGGAGGTGGCAGAAAAATCTAGATCATGCCCTTTCCCTTATTGTCCTTCCTAGGCCTCCCAGTGAGCTACGAAAGTCTCATGTAGACCTCCTGTGGCCAGTCTTCTGTCTGCAGGGCAACTTGAGAGGTGTCCAAGTGTCCCTCAAGTTCACATTTCATCCTCTTTTTATACTCAGTTTGTTAGTATTATATAGCTTGTTCATAAAAAACAAACCAATGTCTGAGCAGAAGCTAAATTAAGTGTGACGTTTTCCAGCCTGTAATGTGTAGCTTTCTGTCAGTTAACCAGCTATATTTTACATAGCAATAGTTAACTATTGCCAGACTTTCCATCTTGCAAAACCACATGCTTAGGAAAAAGCTCAAGTCAGGAGGGCACAGGGTCATGTGTACTCCTCGTGGTCACCCACTTCTCCCTCCCCTCATGGTTTGTTAGTTGTGCTATGGTTTCAGAGAGACCTTTCTAGCTGCTTTCAGCAATAAGCATAACAACTGGTATTCCAGTTGCGAAGAATGGTCTAGGCATGTTACTGGGTTAACAATATTTCCTCCTTACAATATGACAAGTTGAAACAGTCCTTGAAGTAAAATCAGAGAGACGCCTCTTTGCAAGTGGTAGCTAGCACAAGTGCAGGTTGCTAAGGGGAGGTTAGTAGTGGATCTCTATTGCTTCAGAGCTGTCTACAGGACTCCCAGCCAGCCCTATCCGGAGTTAGACCCCCAGTTGGCAGCAAATAGGTTGCCTATAATCTCAAATGAGGTCACTGAACTTAGTTCAGAGAAGGTCTGCTGAAGGAGGTGTGCAAGAATTACAGGAAGAGATTTACTCCATTTCCAGTCTCAGCAACCCATGGAAGTGCCAGGATATGAATGAAATCATCCATCTACTTCAGATTAGAATAATGCAACCCACTCTCCATCCTATTTCTAGCCTCAGAATTCAGGACAAACAGCAACCTCCTTCTAAAACATCTGAATAGGTTCCTAAAAGAGGTTTATCCACAAAACATTCAAATTTTACCCATCCCACAGACAATTCTTATGTTTTATATATGATTGGCAGCTTTTTTCTTTTCCTAATTTCTGTCATTACCATATGATCTGATGTGCTCCCAAGGTCTCTTCCAGGATCATGGTAGTATTAATACTAGATTTTAAGGAAGAAGGAAATTCACTTTTTTCTCTACCGGGACAAATTTTCTGACCAGAGTTCTATACAGAGAGAAAGCTGGAAAACACATTGATATGGTTCTTGGTGTATCTTTTGAATTGAGGAGCAATATACATAGGCCTGGGCTAATAATGAATACCATTTAGGTACAAAATCTCATCTCAGAAGAACGATAACAAGATGAAGATGGACATAAGGAAAAACAAGTGGCAGCACAGAAACAAAAATCCAGTTCTTTTTGAAGCCTAATGGGGAATGCTGATCTCCTACTGTGGCACAGTGTACCTCAAAGCACACTCTAGAACCCCCATATTCACCCCGTCAGATAATTGATATATTTCATACAAATCATGCCATGTAAGATATCGTATGAAAAGACGATCTGCTGAAACCTATTATTTTATCCAAATATGTATATCATTAGTGTGTATTTAGTTATGAGATTCTGCTGTATAGTTGTTACTGAAATATGTTGTAAGTTTGAGAGTCTCTAGTTCCCCAGTGACAACATGGGTGGTGATCCACTCTCAAGAGAGTGTTAAGTTACCATTAATCAGGAGAGGAGTTGTAAACAAGGGATTTAGAATTCTGTAAGAGAAGCACCACATAATGGGGGATTGTTCAACCCTGTGACTCAGCAAAGCTCACCAGGACCCGTCTGGGCTAGTTTCTTTCCAGGCACATGGAGTGAGGACATAAAATAGGGGACAGTGGCATCATGCTTTTGCCTTTCTCCTCCCCTGACTACGCTGGAAGCAACAAGAATGCTGGGAAGACAAAGACTTGAACTGAGGAGACTGGTCCCAGGCTTAACGGGGAAGTCTGTGTTTTAAGAACTATAATATCTAGTGGGTGAGAAAAAACTTTTTGATCCAAATACTGCCTAGTCTAATAAGGTTTAAGATTTAGACTACGCGCTTACCTTTTACTTTCTTTGATAACTATCTCTGACCTTTTGTGTCTACCACTTGTAATCACTTAATCTATCTTTTTGTGGTTAATAAATCTGTTTTATATTTTACTTAAAACTGTGCGTTTTGGTTGAAGCGCTTGGGAAATCTTAGCTCAGTTTACAAAGGTTAGTATATGTCCTCTCCACATCGAAGGAAGGCTGGACTGGGCAATGAACCTACACTGGTCAGGCTTCTGACCAGAGTAAAATGGTATATTCTGGGGGTGCAAGGCTCGGGGCTTGGGAGATTTGCTGGTACCTTTCTCTGTGTGATTTGTGAGTGGCCCAGGAAGCATTCATGCAATCTAGCTGGGATTCCATGTCCTAATGTACTGAGTGATAACAGCGCCTGGAGGGCTTTGCTGCTTGTCACTATCAAAGCGTTGTGAGAGACAGCTCAGGCTGGAGAGTTAAGAGGGCACAGAGGTACCTCAGTTCCAGGTTGTACCCCAGGGATCCTGTGACACATACACAGCCACATGAGATTTATCTAGTGATTCTGGTTATCTCCCCTACATTTCACCCAGTCTAAATCTGTTGGCACAGATTTAGGTACAATTATATATTCTCTACTCTTTCAATCTGGAAACATACAGAATCAGCCTTTTTTATTTTTAAGGGATCCTTCCAGTTCAGTTTTGGGCATGGATAACCGAGAGACCACACCAGTGATTCACTGAGGTTTAGGAGAACTGGTCTTTCCATGGATAACAGACTTATTCTAGTCACAATTGTCAGTGTGTCTGGGATTTTCATAAGTCAACTAGGAAGAAAACTATCAGCCATATTCCAGAAAATTTCTCCTATTCTTGGCAGAGCAAAGTTTCCTGTCGCAAAGTGCATTGTCCACTGAGGGCGAAGATGAACACCAAGACTTACATGGCAGAAAATGGACTAAGCAAAGGGATCCTACACCCAAAAATATCCTCATTCATTGTAAATCAGCTGGTGCTGGTGATTGACCTCTTTGCATCTGGAAACAGTAAATAAAATTTCTGTGCTTACCTGAACATTTCCTTTCCTTTAAGTAATGAGGTGGACAGATGTGGCAGACCCTGCATATAAATGGATCATCCAGTATAGATATAGAAATTGACAACTGAGGATTTTAGTTCATTGCCACTAGGGGGAATTTGCCATGGTTTGCAGTAGGAAATATTGTATTTTTTGTGAGTTTATTTGCCAAAAGAAATCTATTAATTTGTTAGAAGCAAAGCCCAACACCTCACTATGCCAGCCCATTTTGGGCGGGGGGCTGACCTGAAATCAAATGCTGTATTTTGTATTTGTACAACATCTTACATCTGAGTCTCTAAAAGAGCTTTACAGATATAGATGAATTAAACATCAACATACTGTGAGGTAAGTGTCATGCTATTCTCTTTAGATAATGTCTTCGTAAATCATTATTTACAGATGAGTAAACTGGATCAGAGATTAAGTGATTTATCCAGATTAAGTGATTAATTCAAAGTCATTATGGCAATCAGTAGAACTAAGGGAATCTTTATTTTGTCCCTTTCTCTATCCATTGGACCAAAATATAGCTTTCTAGTATTAGGGCAGGTGGACATATTTTGCTCAGAGCTCTATACAAGTACTATAGAAGGACTTAGTGGGCCTGCTTGGTTGGAGTGTGGTTGTAAGCGTTCCGTAGAGGGTTTAATCTCTGCTTGTATGTAAAGGGCACCTTCTTTCTTCCCCTTCAATTTATTCCTATAGCGTTTTTCAGGCTTCATTCAGCCTAACTGGTTGCCAGATTTACTTGTTGGTCCTTGGGCAGTGCAATCAGTTCAGTTTTTAGGTCAAAAAGCCATGGGTGAATAGAGAGACATTTCTGGTAGCATGTCATTAACAATTAAATTCTGCATGGGCTCCTATATAACTTCATCACAGGAAGGATGAGGTCCTGTTGGATCCTCTCATATTGTTGCCTTCAGTCTGTGGATTTCATTTCCACTGAGCCAATGAATATTTTATAAATGGCATATAAAGCACTTAGATTTTCATGAAGCATATAGCTGACTTTACTCCCTAAAGGTGGGTTCTTTTGACATACAGCTTTCATATATTGTCATTAGAGATAAAGGTGTGTGAGGTAATATCTTTTATTGGATCAACTTTTGTTGGTGAGAGAGACAAGCTTCCGAGCCACACAGAGCTCTTCTTCAGGCCTGAGAAAGGAAGAGCTCTGTGGGGCTTCAAAGTTCTCTCTCTCACAAACAGTTGATCCAATAAAAGATACTATGTCACCCATCTTATATTTCTAATATTCTGGGACAGACACAACTACAACTACACTGCATACATGCATTTTCATTATTCTTTCCTCAAGAGAGAAGCTGCAGCATTTATTTCTCAGTTCTCCTTTTCCAATCTTGATGCACGTCCAGTGGTCAGTATCTCCGACTCTGGAAGTCTGTCCGCAGTTACAGTTTTGACTTTTTACTTCCTTGAAAGCATAAGAAATTAACTCTTTTCCCCCTAAAGGATAGGTATGATATAGCTAGACAGTTGGAAGTGAGGAGTAGAAACAGAACAAATTGTGGAGAGACCCTAAATTAGCATAATTCATAACTATATTTAAGGTGTTGTGATTCTCCAGTCTTGATGGTAAGGTTTTCCTTTTTGGGGAGAATTGTACTGTTTCAGTGAATCACTTATTCTTCCCCGTGTTAATTGTTTCAGCTTGAGATCATCGTACCCCACCCTGAGAAGAGACTTCCAGTCATGCCAGGCAGAGCAAGTTTGTAGTGGTATTGTAAAGGGGGCAGGATTTATTAAGGTCTGCTAAAATCTTAACAGGTGTGCACTGGCAATATTCAGAAATTATTTTTCACTCCCTTATTTTTAATCTTCCTTCCCTTATCCAAGGAGGCCTCTAGTCCTCAGGTGGGCTCTGTTCATGCCAAGTTTAAAATTTAAAACCGTTTTGGCTGTTAGGTTTTTTTGTGCAAACAATTACTATGGTTAGGATCTTTTACAATTGGAAAATTCATGTTTTCACTCTTTTGTACTACAGAAATAGTCAAAGGGATTTTGCTCTACCTTAAAAATAAATCACCTTTTGACAGAGATCAAGCCCAGAAAATGTCAGCCTTAAAGAGGAACATGTTGGAAAGGACTGTCTGTAAGGAATGTGTTATATAACTGAAAAATGTTTTGCTAATATTTTTGTTCACACAATGTTAGATGTTGCATATAAAATAAAAATCAGGAATTCTAGGTTTTTATACCATGCTTTTCATTTTTATTTTAACTGTGTGTACAATCATATCATTGAATTCATGGCATTCATCTGTGTTTATATTCCTGTTTTTTTAAAGAGAAGTTGTATGTGTGGAAGGGGGTAGGGCTTAAGGGGAAGATAGATAAATTACTTCCTGAAGAAAGTATCTTGATATGAAGTCTGTATGCTGTAACTGCCCTATCAATACATTTACATTAAAAAACTATTTAAATGAAGATTAAGCTTACAAAGTCAAGCATTCAAAAGTTAGCAAATACTAAATTTAAGGTTTCCCATGCAATCTTAGTTCAGTCCCTGTGTGCAAATGCATTGTGATGCAGTCTTTCAGGACATTATAATTTCCTATGTTTTCCCTCAGGACTGGAGCTCATTAAGTGCACACGATAGATGGTGTTCACTGAATGGGTAGCTTTTCAGTATTTTTTTTATCGTTCAGTGTGTGGTTGTGTGCCTTATTTTATCACATCCCATTCAAACCCTGAACTGAATACAGACTGTTTCCTCATACGCTTTTTTCAGTGGTGTTCAACATGGGTTTATGGAAAATAGATCCTGTCAAACTAACTTGATATCATTTCTTGATGCAATTACAAGTTTGATTGATGAAGGTTAATAGTGTTAATGAAATATACTTAGACTTCTTTAAGGTTTTTTACTTGATGTCGCACATTTTGATTAAAAAAAAAAAAACCTAGAACAATAGAAAATTAATATAGCACAAATTAAATGGATTAAAAGCTGACTAATTGGTAGGTCTCAAAATATAATTGTGAATTGGAAATGATCAGTAAGTGGCTGTGTTTCTAGTGCGGTCCCACAGGGATAGGTTCTTGGCCCTGTGCTATTTAACATTTTTATCAATGACCTGGAAGCAAACATATAAACATTACCAATAAAGTTTGCAGATGACCCTAAAATTAGGGGAGTGGAAAATAATGAAGAGGACAAGTCACAAATAGAGAGTGATCTGGATTGCTTGGTAAGCTGGGCACAAGCAAACAGTTTGCATTTTAATACAGGTAAATGTGTACATCTAGGAACAAAGAATGTAGGCCAGACTTACTGGATGGGGGACTCTATCTTGGGAAGCAATGCCTTTGAAAAAGATTTGGGGGTCCCGATGGATAATCAGCAGAACATAAGCTCCCAGTGCGATGCTGTGGTCAAAAGGGCTATGTGATCCTTGGATGCATAAACAGAAGAATCTTGAGTAGGAGTAGAGGGTTTTTTTATTTTTTTTTTTAATCTTTGGCACTTGTGCAACCATTGCTGCAATACTGTGTCCAGTACTGGTGTCTACAGTTCAAGAATGATGTTGATAAACTGGAGGGGTTCAGAGAAGAGCCATCAGAATGACATAAAGATTAGAAAACATGTCTTGTAATGATAGACTCAAAGAGCTCAATCTATTTAGTTTAACAAAGAAAAGGTGACTTGATCACAGTTGATAAATACCTACATGGGGAATAAATATTTAATTGCCTCTTCAATCTAGCAGAGAAAGGTATAACACAAGCCAGTGGCTGGAAGTTGAAGCTAGACAAATTCAGACTGGAAATAAGGTGTAAATTTTTAACAGTGAGAGTAATTAACTACTGGAACAATTTACCAAGGGTTATGGTGTATTCTCTATCACTGGCAATTTCTAAATCAATATTGGATGTTTTTCTAAAAGATATGCTGTAGGAATTATTTTGGGGAAGTTCTATGGCCTGTGTTATACAGGAGGTCAGACTGGGTCACAATAGTGCCGTCTGGCCTGGGAATCTGATGCTATGACAAGTTAAAATTTCCCCTTGAAAGGTTAAAGTTCAAAAGTGTTTTATAAGAAGTTGAAAACAACGTTTTTATAATAGAAAATGTTAGCCAACCAGATCTATAAGCATTACGCTGGTTCCACCAATGATTTCAAGGCATTTATGCTTAGATAGCAGTAGTGTGGTGTGGTGTTAACTTGAACTGCACTGGTGTTTCCAATAAATCAACACTAATGGAGGCGAGGCCTCAAAGCTTTGAGATTTCTTCCCCATTAGAACAAGGAAGTGATGCCCTTACCAGTCACACATTTCAGATTTTCAAGGGTCTGGATGTTCTAATGCAGTTTGAAGTTCAAAGTCCTAGATGACTTGGGAAATTTGAACTGAATGTTTCACTTGTTGATCACACACTTAAAAGAAAAATTAAACTATTGAGGGGATACAAGCAAAATAATGGGGATGGAGGGGCGATTAGGAGGCAAGACTTAGCAAGATTTACAGTTTCTGGGGATATTTAAATTTTTCGAGTGCTTGCTCATGTCAATTCCATTTTCGGTGTATGTGCACCACTTGCACAGTTGCTGGATATTTCTGCTTTAGCGGTATCCATAGGGCTGGCTGTGGTGTCCCTGGCGTGGCTCTCCCATGCGGTGATATAGCAGGCGCCACTGTCCCTGCGCCCCCTCAGTACCTTCTTACTGCCTGTGGTGGTTAGTCAGAGTGCCTTTCCTTGCATAGCAAGGGCTAGCGATTTTCTTCTTGTCCACAACGGACTTCGTGCCTTAGGGCCTTTTGTAAATAGTTTGTTGATCGTGTTAAATTAGCTGTTAAATATAGTCGTTAGTTAGCAGTTAGAGTCCTGGCTGGGACTTTGCCCCAGGCGGGGCATGCCCCGCTTGCCCGGCTTCAAATAGTGTTCGACATGCAGCAGGGCGATGCCTATCAGTGATCCACACGACAATTGTTTCAAGCGTTTGGGCGAAAGTCACAGGAAGAACAAGTGTCGGGTCTGTAAAAACTTTTGCCCTTGTACCCAGAAGGAACGGGATCTCCACTTGAGGGCTCTCCTGATGGAATCTGCTCTTCGTCCCGCGCTGGAGTCCTCCACGGCTGACTCCTTCGGTGCGGACAGCACCACTCCTCTTTGCCAGAGCCTAGGAAGTGGCGGAAGAAGACGAGCACTTTGGCGCCGAAGGACTGAGGGCCTATGGGCAAAGGACCTATGTCAGGCCATATGCCCACTTCGGGGCTTCAAGGGGTGCCACGGCAGTCAGATCCCCAAGCCCAGCCAGGGACCCACTCCCTATCCTGGGCAGTGGCAGGGGCTCCCAGCCCACAGTGGGGCCCTCAGGACCTGGAGCGGTTCCAGTGGCTAAAGAGTAAAGCCGACCGGCTCTGCAGGTGCCATGCCAGGGGACTGAGGTGGCCCTGACCCCGGCACCATAGAACAAGTTCACCAGAGTGCAGCAGCATAGACTGGTGGAACACCCTCGATCACCGAACCGCAGGCGCAGGTATCCTTCGCCACGTCCTCGGTCCCCGGCACCGTGCTCCAGCTCACTGTCCAGAAGACCTAGGTCCCCAATGAGATCCCCACCAACCAGGCGTGGGACGCCTGCTTCGAGACATCGTTCCCCGTGCTGCTGGTACTGGCAAATGCCCAATGGCTTGTCGACTAGGCATCGGTCACCCTCATCCAAGCGGTCCCCTCGACATCGATCACCGTCTTGGAGGGGCTGTTCGGGATCTCGGTGCCGGTATCGCTCACCCTGGTACGGGTCCTCAGACAAGCAGCATTACTCCCCATCGCCCCAGCATTCGCCCACCAGGGTCAGCAGACAGACGCAGGCCTCAACGGTCCCGCCCTCATCACCGAAGGGGTAGTGGTCGGGATCAGACCGGGACTTCAGCCCGTCGCCCAGAAGGGTTGACTTGCCACCAATATAGGAGTCCAGCGCGGCACTGATGTTAGTACCAGTGCAACACGACAGTGGCATCCCCAATGGCAGTACTGGAATCCATGGGGGGGGTGCCGGTGGTACCGGTTCAGTATTCCCAACCTTCCCCGGCTGCATCGGACAAGCCGACCGCGGCACCGCCGACACCACCATCGGAGCAGAGACTGAGGCAGCGCACCACTCCCTGGCACCGAGGGAGCTCTCTCCCAAGAAAGAAGGGGACAACACTCTCCCAGAGGCAGTGTAATCATCGTCCCGGAACAAGGTGGTGGCCAGGCTCTCCCACCCTAGCAGTCCCCCAGATGATTTTAAAGAGCACCAGGCTCTCCTTAAACGGGTGGCAGAGAATCTGGGCCTACAGATTGAAGAGGTGGCTCAAGAAGCAGACAACCTCTTCAACGTCATCTTGGCCACCACTACAAAGACTGCTTTGCTTGTCCACCCAGGGGTGTTCAAGATAGCCATGTCTGTGTGGAAAACCCCCTCATCTATTCCGCCTACCTCCAAAAAGGCAGAAAAGAAATATATGTCCCTGCAAAGGGCTTTGAGTATCTGTAGACCCATCCCCCGGCGGCATCCCTGGTTGTGTCCATGGTGAACGAGAGGGACAGACAAGGCCACCCCAGTGGAACACCCAAAAATAAAGAGGCCAAGAGACTGGACTTATTCAAGAGGAAAGTTTATTCGATGGCCAGCTTACAGTTCCAAGTCTCCAACCACCAGGCCCTGCTGGGACATTATAACTTTAACCTGTGGGACTCCCTGAATAAGTTCATGGAGGCCCTCCCACAGGATCGTGCCCAAGAGTTCGCCACATTAGTGAGTGAAGGCACAGCGGTGGCCAGTGGAGTCCTCCAGATGGCCTGGGATGCGATGGACTCGGCTGCCAGGGTGGTCATGTTGGTGGTGACGGTGTGACGCAGCTCTTGGCTGCAGGCTTCTGGGCTATCCCAGGAGATGCAGCCCACGATACAGGATCTCCCATTCAAGAGTTCAGTGCTCTTTTCTGAGCTGACGCTAAGCTCTATGGGCTCAAGGACTCCTGAGCCACCCTCCGTTCCCTGCGTTTGCACACCCCGCAGCAGTCCAGAAAGTCATTCCTCCCTCCTCTGCTGCGCCTCCTCCGACACAGTCTTGGTCCTGGGGAGCTCCCAGATCTAGCTCCTACAGGAGGAAGGGCAAGGAGCCTAAGAGGCGCTACTTGTCCGCCTCCTGCTCGTCTGCGCAAGCTGACCCTCTGAAGAGTCAAGGAGGCCAGAAACAATCATTTTGAGGGTGCGCTCGAGGACGGCGCCCCAGCCAATGCATCGGATCCAGCCTTCCTTTTCCTCGACCGCCTCCTCCTCCCTTTCGGGTTGGCCTCATCCTGTGTCACCTTGGACTGTTGGGTGCTAGACATGGTCTCTTCAGGCTACACCCTGCAGTTTGCAGCAAACCGTCCCTCTTCAGGGACCCTTCTCACGAGCAACTCCTCATCCAGGAGTTCAAAAACCTCTTGCACTTGGGGGCAGTGGAAATGGTCCTACAGAACATGGAAGGCAGAGGATTTTACTCCCGCTCTTTCCTAATTCCGAAGGCAAAAGGGGGTCTAGGACCCATCCTAGACATTCATCGCCTCAACAAGTCTCTCAAGAAGTTGAAGTTTCGCATGGTCTCCCTAGCCTCCATATGTTCCTTCCTGAATCCGGGAGACTGGTACGCCTCCCTTGATTTGAAGGACGCATACTTCCATATCTCCATCTTCCTGGGTTATCGGCGCGTCCTCCGTTTTATGTTGGGTGGGTGCCATTTCCAGTTTATGGTGATGCCCTTCGGTCTCTTGGCCCCGAGAGTGTTCACCAAATGCATAGCGCCAGTGGCCACTTACCTGAGGTGTTGAAGGATCCAGCTATACCCATACCTTGACGATTGGTTGATAAAGGGACAGTCCCCGGATCAGATGCAGAGGCATCTCAACCTAGTATGTTCCACTTTTCACGACCTGGGGTTGATTATAAATGAGAAAAAGTCCACCCTAAACCCAGTACAATGCATAGAATTCATCGGAGCAGTCCTTGACTCCACTCGGGCCCGGGCATTCCTCCCCAAGGCTCGGTTCCGGGCCATGGCGGACCTCATTGTGAGCCTGCAGGCCCACTCGCTCATCACCGCCCACACGTGCATGAGCCACATGGTGGTGTGTACTTATGTGGTTCGGCACATGTCTATGTCTCAGACCCCGTCAAGCATGGCTAGCGTCAGTCTAAGTCCCCAAACGCCACAGCATGGACAAGTTGGTCAAGGTCCCAGATGAAGTACTCTGATCCCTCGCCTGGTGGCAGGATCCCGTGTCGGTGCTGACGGGAGTGCCCTTCGTGACCCCAGTCTCGTGGGTGACCCTGGTCTCTGACACCTGGGATGGGGAGCACACCTGGGCACTCTCAGCACTCAAGGTTGCTGATCCAGCTGCGATCGCACTCTACATATAAATGTCAGAGAACTCAGGGCGATTCGACTGGCCTGCCAAACCTTTCTACCTCAGATTCAAGACAGGGTGGTGCAGGTCCTGATAGACAATATGGCTACGGTCTTTTATATCAACAGGCAGAGAGGAGCCAGGTCGTCTGCCCTCTGCCAGGAAGCCGTCTGGCTTTGGGACTTTTGCCTGCAGCACAATGTCCATCTCGTAGCTGCTTGTTTTCCAGGGACCAAGAATGCTTTGGCAGATCACCTCAGCAGGATGCTTTCATTTCGCCACGAGTGGTCCCTCCATCCAGAGGTGGTCAGTTCCCGCTTCCACAGGTGGGGAGCTGCCCAGGTGGACCTGTTCGTGTCCAGGCAGAACAGGAAATGCCATGTCTTCTGCTGAATTGGGGGCATGGACAGAGGATCCCTGTCAGACATCTGACGGCCTGGCTGCTGCGTGGCTGAACGCACAGGAGCAGCAGTACTCGGCTGAGGTCTAGTGCGGCCTGATGGGAAGTAAGAAGCCCTCCACCATGGCGACTTACTTGGCAAAATGGAAGTGGTTCACCTGTTGGATTGCTGACAAGGGTGTATGTCCTGAACGGGCTTCTCTGCAGCTTATTCTTGACTACCCCCTACATCTCAAGGTCCAGGGCTTGTCCTTTTAGTCAGTTAAGGTCCATCTAGCAGCCATCTCGATCTTCCACCTGCCGTTGGGAGGGCAGGTCGGTTTTCGCTCAGGATATCATGGCCAGATTCCTTAAGGGACTAGAGCGTCTCTACACGCAGGTCAGGGATCCAGTCCTGAATCTGGTACTGTTGCAGCCCACGGGTCCCCCCCTTCAAGCCTATAGCTTTGTGCTGTCTCCTCCTCCTTTCTTGGAAGCTCGCATTCCTGGTTGCAGTGATGTTGGTCTCCCGAGTATCCGAGATTCGGGCACTCACCTCAGAACTGCAGTACACGGTCTTCTGCAAGGACAAGGTCCATCGCAGACCACACCCAGCGTTTCTCCCCAAAGTCGTCTCTCCGTATCATTCAAGTCAGGACATTTACGTACTGGTCTTTTTCTTGAAGCCGCATAAATCGGAGGAGGAGCGTAGGCTTCATGCCTTGGACGTCCGGAGGTCTTTGGCCTTCTACATTGATAGAACCAGGTCTTTCCATAAGTCGACGCAATTATTCTTACCGTGGCCGACAGGATGAAAGGTTGCCCCATATCCACTCAAATAATTTCTTCTTGGATCATGGGCTGCATTCGCTTCTGCTATCACCAAGCAAAAGTGCCACCTCCGGTAATCGTAACCCCCCACTCTACCAGGGTGTAGGCCTTCTCGGCAGCCTTTCTGGCCCATGCGCCTATTCAGGACATCTGCAGAGCAGCCACCTGGTTGTCTGTCCATACCGTTAAGTCCCACTGTGCGCTGACCCAGCAGGCCTGGGACAATGCTGGCTTTGGCAGGGCAGTACTGCAAGCCGCTAAACTGTGAACTTCAAGCCCATCTCCGTGAATACTGCTTGTGAGTCACCTAAAATAGAATCGACATGATCCAGGCTTTCTTTCCCCACTTGAAGGGCAAGGTGGTGCAGATCCTGACGGACAATACCGCTGCAGTGTAATACATCAACAGGCCAGGCGGAGCCAGGTGATCAGCCTTTTGCCAAGAAGCTCTCCGCCTTTGAGATTTTTGTGTGCGAGATGCCATTCATCTGGTAGCCGCACACTTGCCCGGAACCAGGAATGTCTTAGCAGATCACCTCAGCAGGACCTTCTCGCCACGAGTGGTCGCTCCATCCGGAGGTGGTCAGTATAATCTTACAGAGATGGGGGACTCCCCAGGTGGACCTGTTCAACTCCAGGCAGAAAAGGAAATACCACGTGTTCTGTTCGATCTGGGGGATGGACAGGGATTCCCTATCAGACGTGTTTTTCATCTTGGACTTGGGGGCTCTGATGCATGCCTTCCTTCCAGTGTCATTGATTCACAGGGTCCTTGTGAAGATCAAGTAGGACAGGCCAAAGATTATCCTAATAGACCCTGCGTGGCCTTGCCAGCACTGGTTCGACATGTTGAACCTTTTGGTATCTGCCCTGCTGCAGCTGCCCCTCTGGCTGGATCTGCTGTCCCAGAACCATGGCAGCCTTCTGCACCCGAACCTGGTGGCGCTGCACTTGACAGCATGGCTACTGCATGGCTAAACCCGGATGAACGGGAATACTCGGCCTGTGTTGAGCAGGTCATGCTGGGTTGCAGGATATCCTCCACTTGAGGGACTTACCTGGCCAAATGGAAAAGATTCACGTGCTGGGCCTCGGAACGGCATATCCAGGCCTCACTGCAGGAGATTCTGGATTATCTGCTGCACCTCAAACTTCAAGGTTTGTCCCTTTCATCAATCAAGGTCCACCTGGCTGCTATCTCGGCTTTCCACCCTCCATTCTAAGGCAAGTCAATCTTCGCTCATGACATGACAGCCCAGTTTTTGAAAGGTCTGGAGCGTCTCTAGCCGCACTTCCAGGATCCCATCCCTCCTTGGTACCTGAATCTCGTGCTGTTGAGACTCATGGGGCCTCCCTTCAAGCCTCTGATTTCCTGCTCTCTCCTGCTTCTCTCCTGGAAGGTTTCTTTCCTGGTTGTGATAACATTGGCCCGCAGGGTATCTGAGATCAGGGTGCTTACTTCAGAACCGCCCTATACGGTCTTCTACAAGGATAAGGTCCAGCTGCGACCGCACCCAAGGTTTCTGCCCAAGATCGTTTCCCAGTTTTATACTGGCCAGGACATATACTTACCCATCTTCTTTCCAAGCCTCATATGTCAGATGAGGAGCGCAGGCTACACACCCTGAACGTCAGGAGGGTGCTGGCCTTCTACATAGATAGAACAAAGCCATTCCGTAAGTCAACGTGGTTGTTCATTGCAGTGACAGACAGAATGAAAGGTCACCCAGTGTCTGCTCAGCGGATTTTGCCTTGGATCACAGCCTGCATCTGCTACTGTTGTGAGCTGGCAAGGATGCCTCCACTGGCGATAGTGACAGCACACTCGACTAGGGCACAAGCGTCATTAGCGGCCTTCCTGGCACAGGTTCCAATCCAAGAGATCTGTAGGGACGCTACCTGGTCGTCTGTGCACACGTTCATGTGTCATTATGCGCTTATCCAGCAAGCTCAAGACAACGCTGGCTTTGGCAGTGCTGTGCTGCAAGCTGCAAGACTGTGAACTCCGAGCCCACCTCCATGGACACTGTTTGTGAGTCACCTAGAATGGAATCGACATGAGCAAGTACTCGAAGAAAAAATGGTTACCTACCTTTTCGTAACGGTTGTTCTTCAAGATGTGTTGCTCATGTCCATTCCATTACCCGCCTTCCTGCCCCTCTGTTGGAGTTGCTGGCAAGAAGGAACCTAGAGGGCGTAGGGCCAGCGGTAACTGATATACCGACGCTTGAGTGTGGCACTCAAGGGGGCGCCACAGCCAACCCTATGGATACCGCTAAGGCAAAAATCTCCGATGACTGCGCACGTGGATGCACGCACACCTAGAATGGAATGAACATGTGCAACACATTTAGAAGAACAATAATTATGAAAAGGTAGGTAACCGTTTTTTACTCGTTCAGTCCACCCTTGTTGGGTACTAGCAAAAAGTTATCTGATGACTGATTGTTCAGTAGCTTAAATTGGCTTAGTAACTGGTCTCAGTATACTTACTAGTGGACAGGTGTCTACATAGCAAACCTGCAACTTTTGATAATTAAACCCAGGGCCGCCCGGGGGGGTGGGGCAAGTGGGGCAATTTGCCCCGGGGCCCGCAGGGGCCCCCACGAGAATATAGTATTCTATAATATTGCAACTTTTTTTTATGGAAGGGGCTCCCAAAATTGCTTTGCCCCAGGCCCCCTGAATCCTCTGGGTGGCCCTGATTAAACCTACCCTTTAACTTTCAGATGTGGTTCTTCTAGAGCAGAGTTTTATCATACTATCCAGGGCCAGTGTGGGGAAGTTTGCTCTTCTGATACTTATTCTTTGCCTTTTCTGTGGATAAATAGGAGATTTAAGTCTACAGGACTGTTGGAACCTTTCAAGTTGCACTAAATTTCTTTATAAACAAAATCTTGCTTATTTGCTTTGAGCAGTTGCTCTTCCTATTTGTTTCTTTCTCTCTGTTTTCCTAGTAGCATGTGTTTGCAGCTCCATCCAGCAAATGCTGACATCTTGATGGTCTCCACTATGGTTTATAGGAATGTGCTTGTTTTGTCCCAAAGAGGTGGTGGTTTAAGGCAAATATAGGTTTGTTTTTTTTTTTTTTTTTTTTAAAGTGTACGGGTGTTCATGCTTATTTAGTATACAGCTTTCCCAGTGAAGAATCTTATGTTGATCTCTACATTTGTAGTAAAAAAAAATTTAAAAGTAATAAAACACAGTAATATCAGTTTTAAGGTAACACATCTTTCAGGTGGTTGGCACTGGAATCTCACTTTCATGCAGTACTGACTACTCAGCCGAGTGTACAGGTTTGGTGGGTGGAAAGGAGAGTGCTGTGTTGGATCTTGTACGGTATGTCTACACTGCAATTAGATCCCTGGGGCTGGCCCATGTCAGCTGACTCAGGCTCGTGGGGCTGTTAAAATTGTGGTGTTGACGTTGGGGCTTGGGCTGGAGCCCAAGCTCTTGGACCCTCCCCCCTTCTGGGGTCTGAGAGTCGGGCTCCAGTCTGAGCCCGAATGTCTACACCGCAATTTTACAGCTTCACAGCTTGACCCTGCAAGCCTGAGTCAGCTGACAAAGGCCTGCCACAGGTGTTTAATTGCAGGGTATGCATACCCATGGTTCCCTCCCAAGTGATTAGCGAATCATTTTTAGCAGCTATCAATGCTGCTCTCTCCCTTTTTTAGTTCTGTTTCTGTGTTTAACTGTAAATTTTGGCTTGTTGCCTAAACCCTGGAAATTTTTCTGCTGAAATACTTAGTGACTAAACTCCTACAGGATCTGCTTCTAAAGTACAGTGTTGGAGGCTCTTTGTCTGTCTGAGTCAGGCTGTGCGGAAAATGAATGATTTCACTGTGGACAATGTTATTACTTCTGGTAGCATCAAGGAATGTGATGATTTGAGCAAGCAAACATGAAGAGCTAGAGTACTGAACTACAAGTCTGTCTCATCTTACCCTGGGGTTACGTTCCGCGGTCAGCGCGTAAAGCGAAAACCGCGTATAGTCAAAATTACATTGAGTGTAATGGCGGGTGGAATCGCTCGCACTGCAGGAACAGTATTTAAATTGTTATTTTTCTCTCTGTTTTTTGTTTGTTTTTGCCTACCGCGTAAAGCTGAATTCGCGCATGTTAAATGCGCGTAAGATGCGACAGACCTGTATATAAACCCTAGAGAAAACTTAAGTGAAACTCTCCGAAAAGGCAGCTCAGGTCCCTCCTCCCCTTGGCAATAAAATACTGGGACATGTTACTAGCTTTACTTTATTTGCTGCTTTTTTTTATCTGTTCTGTGTGAAGGAAAAGCAGTGCCAGTAGTTTAGTGTGTGCAAAGATTTTAGGATTAATTAAAACCTAATCTGCTGATGATTGAACCACCACCACCCTTCCCCCTACCTTCCTACCTGAGGCTGTGTCTACATTACGGTGCTACAGTAGCATAGTTCTGAGGCTGCAGCTAAGCTTCTGTAGCACTATAATATATATGCTTCCTACAGCAAAATAATGGGCTTTTTCATTGCTGTAGGTAACACTGGTCTACAATTTTTGAGAAGTAGTCTGCTTCAGAGATAAAATGTGCTATTTGTTATGTATTTTGATGTGCTGAACTCAAATATGACAATTAAAATAACTGATTGGCTACTGTTTCTAAGATATTTAAGTTTTTACATTTTATGTCTATGTATATTGTGTAGGTAGTAGAGTTTTAATCATAAATTGTAAACCTAGGTCGTATGAAAGGAGACTCGAGGAGCTCGGTTTGTTTACCTTAACCAAAAGAAGGCTGAGGGGGGATATGATTGCTCTCTTTAAATATATCAGAGGGATAAATACCAGGGAGGGAGAGGAATTATTTCAGCTCAGTACTAATGTGGACACGAGAACAAATGGATATAAACTGGCCGTCGGGAAGTTTAGGCTTGAAATTAGACGAAGGTTTCTAACCGTCAGAGAGGTGAAGTTCTGGAACAGCCTTCCGAGGGAACCAGTGGGGGCGAAAGACCTCTCTGGCTTTAAGATTAAGCTTGATAAGTTTATGGAGGGGATGGTTTGATGGGATAACGTGATTTTAGTCAATAGGTTAATAATGTGCCATCGCTGGTAATTAGTAAAAATGGTCAATGATGGGATATTAAAAGTTACTACAGAGAACTTGTTTCCGAAGGGTCTGGCTGGAGAATCTTGCTCGCATGCTCGGGGTTCAGCTGATCGCCATATTTGGGGTCGGGAATGAATTTTCCTCCAGGGTAGATTGGCAGAGGCCCTGGAGGTTTTTTGCCTTCCTCCGCAGCATGGGGCAGGGGTCGCTTGCTGGAGGATTCTCTGCGATTTGAAGTCTTTAAATCATGATTTGGGGACTTCAACAGCTGAGTCAAGGGAGAGAATTATTCCAAGAGTGGGTGGGTCAGCTTTTGTGGCCTGCATCATGCGGGAGGTCAGACTAGATGATCATAATGGTCCCTTCTGACCTTAAAGTCTGAGTCTTTTCATGTATTTATGGTTGCTTTACATGATAATATTTCACCCGTCCTGTTTATGTAACACTTTAAAAATCAGCAAAAGCGTTATATAAATAAAATTTATTATGAAACAAAAGGCTAAAAACTATTCTGTACATAGTTTAGTCCTATTCAGTGTCTACTCGGCGCTTCTTGGCTTGTCTCTTGTAGTCATTAAATGGAGCGTCTCTTGTCACTGTCCAGCAATAGTCTGCAAGCATTGATGGGCTCCATTTGCCCTGATAGCGTTTCTCCATTGTTGCAATGTCCTGGTGAAATCGCTCGTCGCTCACTGCTCCGCAGTTCGGTGGAAAAAAATCTAGATGAGAGTGCAAAAAATGTATCTTTAGTGACATGTTTCAACCAAGGCTTTTGTATTGAGAAGGTTTTCCACCAACAACCTGTAGTTGTCTGCCTTGTTGTGTCCGAGAAAATTGATTGCCACTAACTGGAAGGCTTTCTATGCCATCTTTTCCTTGCCACGCAGTGCATGGTCAAATGCATCATCTCGAAGAAGTTCACGAATCTGAGGACCAACAAAGACACCTTCATTTATCTTAGCTTCATTTAACCTTGGAAATTTTCCACGGAGGTACTTGAAAGCTGCTTGTGTTTTGTCAATGGCCTTGACAAAGTTCTTCATCAGACCCAGCTTGATGTGTAAGGGTGGTAACAAAATCTTCCTTGATTCAACAAGTGGTGGATGCTGAATACTTTTCCTCCCAGGCTCCAATGACTGTCGGAGTGGCCAATCTTTCTTGATGTAGTGGGAATCTCTTGCACGACTATCCCATTCGCAGAGAAAACAGCAGTACTTTGTGCATCCAGTCTGCAGATCAAGGAAGAGAGCAACAATCTTCAAATCGCCACAAAGCTGCCACTGATGTTGGTCATAGTTTATGCA
This sequence comes from Terrapene triunguis, assembly GCF_002925995.2. Lineage (NCBI taxonomy): Eukaryota > Metazoa > Chordata > Testudines > Emydidae > Terrapene > Terrapene triunguis. Next base: position 2,426,034 of record NW_020664541.1, on the reverse strand, counting down.
CCTCAAAAGTTGTTTCATGTTGTCATAGGTTTCCTTCATATGGACTGCATGACCAACTGGAATTGATGGCAAAACATTGCCATTATGCAGTAAAACAGCTTTAAGACTCGTCTTTGATGAATCAATGAACAGTCTCCACTCATCTGGATCGTGAACGATGTTGAGGGCTGCCATCACACCATCGATGTTGTTGCAGGCTACAAGATCACCTTCCATGAAGAAGAATGGGACAAGATCCTTTTGACGGTCACGGAACATGGAAACCCTAACATCACCTGGCAGGAGATTCCACTGCTGTAGTCTGGAGCCCAACAGCTCTGCCTTAGTCTTGGGTAGTTCCAAATCCCTGACAAGGTCATTCAGTTCACTTGTGTTATGAGGTGTGGTTCAGAGGAGGAGGATGGGAGAAAATGTGGGTCCTGTGACATTGATGGTTCAGGACCTGAAGTTTCTTCCTCTTCCTCGTCTGACTTGAGTGAGAATGATTCTGGTGCATCAGGAACCGGCAGTCCTCCTCCGTGGGGTACTGGGCGTATAGCTGATGGAATGTTTGGATAATGCACAGTCCACTTTTTCTTCTTTGACACACCTTTCCCAACTGGAGGCACCATGCAGAAGTAACAATTGCTGGTATGATCTGTTGGCTCTCTCCAAATCATTGGCACTGCAAAAGGCATAGATTTCCTTTTCCTGTTCAACCACTGGCGAAGATTTGTTGCACAAGTGTTGCAGCGTATGTGTGGGGCCCACCTCTTGTCCTGATCTCCAATTTTGCAGCCAAAATAAAGGCGATAGGCTTTCTTAACCATAGTGGCTAGTTATACTGCGCTTTTGTGATGCAAAAGTCACTTCACCACAAACATCTGCACTGTTCACACAAGTATGAGGCATCTCTGCTCACTTTGGCTAAACAGAAATGTGTCCCTTTGCAAAATCAAACACTGACAAATAAGAGAGCACGACACTATGATTTCTAGAGCTGATCTAGGGCAATTTGTTCAGCAGAGTGATATAACGAAGCTTACGATTGCATCATCCATGACTTCTAGGAATAACATGATGCAATTCATATCATGTATGACGCAATACCAGCTTCAGATTGCATCCTTCATTGTTTTGCCTAAAAAGCAAGTACTGTCCAAACCCAGTCATAGATTTATTCATAGATCCAGTCAAAGATGTATTTTAATCATTTCTGGTTTAAATTGAGATCCCTTCCCTTTATAACTCACTTATCCTCCGCCATTCCCAAGTCAAGGGTCGTATATATTGACCCAATAGCATATCTTGAAAACTAGAGCCAATCAACAATTATAAGCATCATTTTCGTTCTCAATGACCCAGAATTAGTAAAGTTTGACTACATTTATTTCAGAAGCATTTTGGCTGTAGAGCAGTGTAATGTGTCTCTGAGGAGTGGTAGCTAGGTCAACAGAAGAATTTTCCATCAACCTAGCTGCATCTACACTGTGACTTAAGTCACCCAAATACCCCAAGAGAATCTGCATCAATACAGAAATAAAACCCCCTCCAACGGAACACCCCTAGTTGTCATCTACCACCCCGCACTGGAACCCATACAGGGTATTGTCAAACCACCACAACCCATACTCGATAGGGAGGCCCTGCCCTGAAAGAAATGTTTCCTGAACCTCCTTTTGGCCTTCAAACAATCCCCCATCCTCTCCAAGCTCCTCATCAGAAGCAGGCTCCCCAAAGACCAGGACACGCCAACTGAAAGCAGCAGCACCAGACCCTGCCAGAACAACATGCAAAACCTGCAGACATATTTCCACTGCTACAATGATCAACACCTCCCATAACACATCTTTCTAGATCCAGGAGTTCTACATATGTCTATCACAACATGCGGTATACCTCATCCAGTGCACTAAATGCCCCAGTGAAAACTATGTGGGTGAAACCAGACAATCACTAAGCTCTCGAATGAACTCTCCCAGGAAAACGTAGCAAGAATTAAGAGCATAATTAAGGAGGTCAAGCCGGGCAAACATGGGCACACTGTAGTCCACTATTGACTTTAATCACCATTGTGTCTGAAGTATCAGTTGTCAAGGAAAGGTTTTGTTGTTTCAGGCTTTGCAAAATCTAGAAAATTGCTACGTAGGGACTAAGAGCAATAAAAAATTTCTGGCCCATGTGTTTCAAAACTTATACTTAGGAACAGCCAGTTTGAAGGTGTAAAAAACTCTAGTCAAAACTTCAGAAAAATCAGATCAATATGCTTGAAGCTGCCATTGAGTATTTGGGTTTAAGATTCACCAAATTATAGTAACCACGCATTATGGTTTCAATACTTTGACTCCATGCAGAACCCTAGTTATAGAGCCGTTAAAAAAAAAAAAAGATATTTGGACATTATGTAGTGTACAGAATAGACTGGTGATCTGTTAGATCAATTTACATAGGTATTAAGTGAAGATCAGTGGTTGTCATTTGTAATTTTAGAGGCAATGAAAATGTATGGTTAACAAAACTTTTAACCATAGGTCACTTGCCTCAGACTATATTGTTCTTGGAAGAAGTACTGTTCTCATTGTGTTGCATTGCCGTTGTAGATATAGATTTGTCCATAACAAACTTAATCAAAACAAGCCCCATGCATGTTCATGTAGTAAAGCACACTCTAAGACTTGATGTATGGATGACCCAATAGTAGGTGTTTTCCAATTCCATCAGCCCGTTCTCGACTGACTTGGAGAAGGATCAGGAACAAAACATATTTGTATACGTAACACTGAGCAGTCAGCAACAACAGCTGGCTGGATGACTAGGTGAGTGCTGACTCTGTATGATCAGATCTAGATTTCAGAACAGATGGATTTAGCTGTAAGGTTTTGTAGGTATTCCAGTTTCCACTTGAATTTGAAATAAATTTATATAGCTTGAACTCTAATTCAAACTGTCTGGTGGCGAAAGTGATATTTCGATTTGTCCTTGCTTTAATACAAATTAAAATATTAGACCTTGATAGTCTGACACTAAAAGCAAGACCAATAAAATTAGAAACTCTGATATAATGCTCCAAAACAGCCAAAAGAATACAGAGAAATGTGTTTAGACAATCCAAATAACAAGAAAATTTGGTTGTCCTAAATTTTCTGGCTGCTGTCTTACTTTCTCGGGTAGGTTAAAAGGAAAGATTTTTTGCTAAACAACCACATCTGAAGTAAAAACGAAGAGTCCTTGTGGCACCTTAGAGACTAAAACATTTATTTCGGCATAAGCTTTCGTGGGCTAAAACCCACTTCATCAGATGCATGGAGTGAAAAATACAGTAAGCAGTATATATATATTACAGCACATGAAAAGATGGGAGTTGCCTTACTAACTTGTCAACTGTTGAGAATAGGCCACTTCCACCTTAACTGAATTGGCCTCATTAGCACTGACCTCCCACTTGGTAAGGCAACTCCCATCTTTTCATGTGCTGTAATATATATACTACTTACTGTATTTTTCACTCCATGCATCTGATGAAGTGGGTTTTAGCCCACGAAAGCTTGTGCCTAAATAAATGTGTTAGTCTCTAAGGTGCCACAAGGACTTCTCATTGTTTTTGCTAATACAGACTAACACGGCTACCACTCTGAAACCTGTCACATTTGAAGTGTTGGCTGTCCACGGGCAAGTGATCAAAATATTTTCCCTACCGTGTCTCTAGCCTAGCTAGATTCAGGAATGAGAAGTGCCTTAGTAGAAATGGGGATGTGGGGTGATGACTTAGACTAGTATGGGTCAAGGAAGAGTCTTGCAGAATATATAGGCGCTGCCTTGTTTTTGTGATTGCTGTTAGCCTCTCCAATATGTGATCATCAAATGTATCTTCATTCTGTGCTTTGAATGTAAAGACAATGTCCTAGTTAGCTTACCACTGAAATGCTGGTCTGACAGGTTCCCTGCCATGTCTTCAGCTGACACTTGCAGTGCCAGACGGTCTTGGTGACATTATACTACAGAACACCCATATGCTAAGATGTTGGTAATCTTCTCAAGTCTCTTTCAGTTTAGTAGATTTGTCGTCTTAGATTCTGCTGATGTGCCGTTAGCATTTTATGAATAACAGGTTTTGTCCTGTTGTTGAATTGCATTTAGGCATCAAGTTTGTACCCCTTAAGGGTCTAGGTCTAATCTTGCACCATTAAAGTCCTTGAGAGTTTTACCACTGATTTCAATGGGAGCAGAAGCAGATTTAACAACAGAACCTAAGATAACCTGTGCTAACAGGAGGGTTGGTTACTATGCATGTGTGGGTGTGGGAATAAACAGTAGTTGTAATTTTGACAATGGAGTGTCTTATTGGGGAAACAGCTGTGGGCAGAAAAATCCTGCAGTCACAGTCAAGTAATTAATCTCAAAATCAGCTTGACTAAGAAATCCCACAATCAGTAACCGTAAATAACATCCTGTGAACAAATGAATCTCTCCTGATGGAGACATCTTGCCATTCGCTTTGGTGGAAAACTGGAATCTTTCTTTTGGCAAGTATTCCCTTTAAGCGAACTAAATAAACAAGAATTTGAGTTGTTGAGTGGTTCAGGAGAAATGAAGGTTTGTAATCCCTACTTCCAAGAAACATTTCTCTAGTGCAGTGGTTCCCAAACTTGTTCCACTGCTTGTGCAGGGAATGCCCCTGGCGGGCTGGGCCGGTTTGTTTACCTACCACGTCTGCAGGTTTGGCCAATCGCGGCTCCCAGTGGCCGCAGTTCGCTGCTCCAGGCCAATGGGAGCCGCGATTGGCCGAACCTGCAGATGTGGCAGGTAAACAAACCGGCCCGGCCCACCAGGGGCTTTCCCTGCACAAGCAGCGGAACAAGTTTGGGAACCACTGCTCTAGTGCAACACCTGTTCTGCTAGGAGGATCAGAGGCTCACTGGTTATGCAATACTATTTCCAAAATAAGGGTGCTCTAATAGTATTGTTGACCTTGATAGTTGCTTTGTACAGTGCCTATGAATGCTGGTGGATGGCAAGATAGGAAGTTTTTGGGAGGGTTAAAAGAATTAAGTAGCAGTTTGTTTGAGATTGTCAGTTCATGCAGTATGTGTTTATTGCAAACACTGGTATGGAAGTTGGGGTCTCACTGAACCAGTAATAGCCTCCCTCATGGAAAACCCAGCACAAAACTCCTCCCCCACTTAAATCAAGCTATGAAGGTGGGGGGAGGGAGAGAAGAGGGAATGTGCTGAGCCTCTAACCCAGGGGTGGTGGGTGGAGTTAGACCCTGCTCAGGATGAGCCCATATTTTGCATGTGCTTCTGACTGCCAAGTATCTAGTGATTCATGTTGTACATGGTGGGATCTAGACGCAACAAAAGATTAACCCTCAATTGGTAAGATCTTGCAGCCAGTTTACTCTTGCAGTGCACTCTACATTATAGGGTTGATAGTCTTTCACATACTAATTTTTTAAAAAATCTTCCTTTTTCCTTCCTCCTTAACATCTAATGTAAGGAGATTGTAAATTACAATAGCTTTCATTTCCAGTGAGTTTTAAAATAAATTACCCACAACTCCTCTATTATACTGATCCGGCTGCTACTTGAAAAATTTCTTACCTCTTTTGAAAAGCAGGTCAGGGGGAAAAGGGTTGGGACACAGTATGAAAAGCATAAAATGCTGGCTGTAGAAAAAGGAAAACTAGCTAAAGCTTTTAAGATTTTTTTTTTTTTAAATTAACAGTTTCTATGAGGCTGCATCTCAGCTCTCCTCTTTTGCTCCCTCATCCAGGTGTGCATGCATGTTCGCACTTACACGCCAGCTTTGCCATTCTGATTGGCGTTCCAGTAAACTGATAATTTTTCCTCCTACCTTCTCCCTGTTGTGTAGTCCAACTTGCATTTGCTAAGATGGTGTCAGCTCTCAAGTGTGTTGAGGTCAGCCAACGTTCCAATAAAGATAAACCGAAAAAGAAATGAAGCTGCCTGAGGGGAAGGGAGAAGGGTCCATTACAAAAGCAGGAGCCACTGCACTGAATGATGTAGCATTATTGATCTCTGGCAAAAACAACAGCATTGTTGTGATCTGGAAGATAGAAACCTTTATAAACTGGATATTTTTTACAATAGAAAAATGGTTTTTTTGCACTTCCCAAGTTATTTGTTGGGACTTTACAAAGATTTTGTGTAGCAGATCTTTTTTGCTCTTAACTCCTCTCCTAATATGTTTAAATTTAAAAATAGCTTAACAGGAAGGAAACTGACTCAGAAGATTTAATATTTAAGCTATGCCATCCCAATACATTCTGTAGTGTGGGCATTCAAAGCTCTTGCTGTTTTCAGGCAGAACTGGGTAATCCTGTGTGTGGGACTGCAGGTTTTTCTAACAGAGCACTCTGTGGGATAAAGCTTTGGTTTATAAACTGAACTGGAGTGGTTATTATGAGCCCAAGTAAACTCTAGGGAGTATTACTGTGCATATGTGATGTGAAGAGGATTTGGAATCCTAGCTGGAAATACTACATGAGTGTATGAGCAAGATTAAGAGATCTAGGTCTCTGGTTTTGTTACTTAAACATAAAATATAAGTAGTATTTGTGCAAAATAAAAGAAAATGTTTGCTATTCCTTGAGGATACTTGCTTGAAATATGTTTTATTAGACTTCTGTTCCTTGGTTTGTAACATGAGGTTTATGTACAAACCTTTGCATAACATTGGATTTCTTTGGGGGTGACAATCATAGTAACATTTTTGTAGTTTCGTTTGTGACAAAATAACATGGTTTCAATGCAACAGCATTATCAGTAACTGAATCTGTATGCTGACAAGTTTGAGAAGTTAAAACTAATTCAAAAAGATCTACATGTAAGTGTGGACAACTGAATAAAAACAACTGCTCGGTGAACAGTAGTGATCAAAATACAACATTACATTTTATTACAGATACTATCAGTAAATATTTTTAAAAAATTCTTTACTTTGTTACAAATAACTTTTGATTAAAACTGAAAGGATTTTAAAAATCCAAGTTAATTTTCACTGTATTACTTTTACTTTCTGCATTTCTTTCACCATGGAGAATGAAAACAGGTTGTGAATTTCACTATTGTGCTTCTAGGTAGTTTCTAGTTGCTGCATCACTTGAAAGTGAAATTAATATTTGGGTTGCAAACATTGGGAAATGTTAGTTTAAAATATTCCCTATAGAATTTTTAAAAATTAGATTTCAGAAAACTCTTCTGTTAAGCTTTATCAATCTTATTTTTTTAAAACTTAAATTTTGAGCTGAATTAAACCTTTTTTCCCTTTAGGATGAGGGAAGAAAGTAATATAGAAAGTAGTCTAAAAGCCACGGAATGAAATGATAATACATTCTCATTTTGAATAAGAAGTCTACTCTTGGGGGAATTCTGCGCCGAAAAATTAAAATCTGCACACAATATTTTAAAATTCTGCAGAATTTATTTGTCAGAATACCAAAATCATTGAAACTGTTGTGATTATATTGTGTTAATTTATTTCAAAATACCTGTCCGCAAGTATGTCTGTAACAATACAGACAACGAAAAAGTTTCAGGAAATGTTTTTTGACAAATAGATTCCTTACTAGGCCTATAAATACAGAACTTTGAGTAATTAATTTAAACTACAATTTCCCACCCCCCCTCAGAAGCAGGGCAAAGGCTTGGGGAAGTGCGAGGTAACGGAGGAGCTGAGAGAGAGGGAAGGAGCCTGGGAGTGAACCTGGAGGGTTGTTGGGTGTGGGTGGGAAAAATATGGAACAGGTTTTTTCAGTGGGCGGCTAGGGCTTGTTAGGGAGGCTCCCCCATGTAGACCCTGGCTGACCTCTAGCCTTTACCATTCAGTCAGGCACCTCTGCCCCTGTCCCCATGTGTCCCTGTATCCCCGTGTGTCCTTGCACCTCCTCCCTCCTATCCCCATGTGTCCCTATGCTCCCACTCAGCCACCTCATTCCCCCATGTGGCCCTGCTTCCCCTCCCCCCCATCCCCATGTATCTCTGTGCCCCCACTCAGCCACCCCCTCCCCCTGTGGCCCTGTACCCCTTTTCTCCTGTCCCCATATGACCCTGCACCTCCACTCCCATTCAGCTCCTGCCCCAGTCTTTCCTCCCCCACTAGCCCTTATGAATCTGTCTGTGACCTCCTCCCCCCCGCCCCCAGCAGCCCTATGTGCCCCATGCTGTCTGTCCCCTCATATCCCCTGTCTCCTGACCTGGCCCCACTGGCAGGATGCTGCCTTCAGGAAGGCAGCCTCTTCCCTATCACAGCTGGGGAGGGCCTGGGAGCTGCTGTTCTGTTCTAGTGCCACAGCGGTCTCTGGTGGGCAAAAGGCATAACTGCAGCAACTTTCCGACAGAAGTTATTTTCTGCAGGAAAAAAAATTATGCACGGCACATGAATTATGTGTGCATGCAGTGACGCAGAATTCCCTCAGGAGTATAAGTTGGGCAATTTGTTAGAAAGAAGCAACTCTCCTCCCCCACAAACCAAAAAGTGGGTCTCAGATAAGGGTACAGGCATTAGAGATGTTTGGGTAGAGAGGCGGATTCTATAAAAAATATATTTTAGAACCTAGGACTAAGTAACATGTTAGGGAAAAGTAAAAGATATAAAACAATGAATAGCGTAAACAAGGCGCATTTGGCAACTTTTGTTTATCATTACTGTAATAAAATGAGAACGTGATGAACTTAAAAGGCTATTCTTTTAAAACTCAAAAAGGAAATGATTAACAAGCATATAACTTGTGAAACTCATTGCAGCATAATATTTCGAAAGGTGAGCAGAAAAAAATCCCAAACTTAAATGTCGATTCATTTAAATAGCGGGGAAAAATAAGCAAGATAAGCTAAAAATGATTCTGTCTTCCAGGCAGTACTGCAGTACAAATATAATGTAGAGGTTGAAACTAAAACATGAGTTGAACAAGTTTTACAAGTAGAACATTAGCAATGATGAGAATAATCTATATAAGCAAGAGAGAGTGGGGTGGGGGAAATGTCACTGGAAAGATCAGACTTAAGTGCTGCTCATTTCTCAGCTGCTACCTATTTATCATATGTATCTAGATCAGTTGTCTGTTTATTGTGTAAGATCTGTCAGGATCAAGATTCTTGTGCCACTTCCTGAAAGATAAAGGAGAAACCTCTCTAAGGATTTGCTGACAGTTAATAGTCTTAGGTAATTTGCATTCCTTCTTCCTAAAATTTCCCATTTCAGTTGGAGAATATAATTTCCATTTCTTAAAAAAAAATCTAAAAATCTGTTGTGCAATGTTACTGGTGCAGGATGGCTGCGGTGTTATACTTATTGGTGATTCCTTTTCAGTAGTGGATAGACCACTGTGCTGAGCAGACAAGATATTCCCTTGTATATTGTCTTAAGAGACCAGCTAATAGAGCAGCAAAAAGCAGTTGTGTAGGAGAGGATAGTAAATTAAAGATATACTGACAATTTTACTGGAAACTTTAAAAGAGGTAGCTATTGCCTGTGGCCCTTAGCAAAGGTTTTACTGTATATAGTGTGTAGAACACTTTTGGGGATTCTTAAGGATAAAAGGTACCATATAAATCCTAGCCTGCTAATGTTTAATTTATTAGCAGTGAATACTAGAATGTAACAGAAAAGTTGTAAGTATTTGTGTCAAACCAGGATAATTCCTTTTACTAGTTGGAGATAAGAGATGTGGCATCCTTTATTACAGTGGGTATGGAAGATTTGGATTTTTTTAACTTGGTGAAGAGGGAGAGGCATTGAGGAATCAGCTCATATTACAGGGCCTTCTGCTTCACAGAAAAGGTTGGCCATCTGCTGAAGTGATGGTGATTCATTGCCAATCTTAGTCCTGTGAAGAAGAAAGCTAATGTATCAGGCCACTGGCATTACGAAAAGAGAGTGAATCATAGGTTGTAAGGGAAGTGATGTAAATGGAGTATGAGGGTTAAATTTCTCTTAAATTAATCAGGTACTCTGGTAAGGCTGTCTGATTCTCAGGAAACTGATTGTTATGCGTCATGAAGAGTCCAGGTGGTGTCTAGAGTTATTTTAAGCGGTGTTGCTTAAATATTATTTAACTTTTGTACCATCTACTTATATATTGATTTTTTTAAACTTTATTGATTTTTTTGAAGAGCTGTTTGATCTCTCACTACAGAGCTCACGCAGAAGCATGGTATTAGCAACAGATTTTTAGATCTACCATCTGTACTTTTAAAGTGATTGCTACAGGGATTGTTGCACAAATCTGTTTCTTCTGTGCGTTCCAGAGAATTCTGCGTAGCAGTACCTGTAGAGGGGTAGTGCTCGCCCCTCATGGCCACAGCCCCTCCCCTGGCTATATGAGGTGGTGCCACCACAACCCCCCTCAGTTCCTTCTTACCACACATGGCTGAAGTTGGAGTTCTGCATGGTTTCTAACCTAACAGCCTCTCTGTTTCTTAGTGACTTTTCGAGTTGTATATAGTTAACTAGTGTCATTACTATAGTGTTAGTTAGCTTAGTTTAAATATTTCTCAGATGATCCCCTCACCAGTGTTTCAACATTGTCTATTGTGTGGGGGAGCAATCCCCACACGCAGTGCTTGTTGTGTTCAGGCGAAGCCCACATCAAGGAATGTTGTTCAATTTGCAAATTGTTCATGAAACGGACTCAGGTGGTGAGAGATCTTTGTCTCAAGCAGCACCAGCTCGATCAGACCATATGGCCTGCTTCATTAGACGGGAGAGATTCCAGAAGACTGGAAAAGGGCAAATATAGTGCCCATCTATAAAAAGGGAAATAAAAACAACCCAGGAAACTACAGACCAGTTAGTTTAACTTCTGTGCCAGGGAAGATAATGGAGCAAGTAATTAAGGAAATCATCTGCAAACACTTGGAAGGTGGTAAGGTGATAGGGAACAGCCAGCATGGATTTGTAAAGAACAAATCATGTCAAACCAATCTGATAGCTTTCTTCGATAGGATAACGAGTCTTGTGGATAAGGGAGAAGCTGTGGATGTGGTATACCTAGACTTTAGTAAGGCATTTGATACGGTCTCGCATGATATTCTTATCGACAAACTAGGCAAATACAATTTAGATGGGGCTACTATAAGGTGGGTGCATAACTGGCTGGATAACCGTACTCAGAGAGTTGTTATTAATGGTTCCCAATCCTGCTGGAAAGGCATAACGAGTGGGGTTCCGCAGGGGTCTGTTTTGGGACCGGCTCTGTTCAATATCTTCATTAACGACTTAGATATTGGTATAGAAAGTACGATTATTAAGTTTGCGGATGATACCAAACTGGGAGGGATTGCAACTGCTTTGGAGGACAGGGTCATAATTCAAAATGATCTGAACAAATTGGAGAAATGGTCTGAGTTAAACAGGATGAAGTTTAACAAAGACAAATGCAAAGTGCTCCACTTAGGAAGAAAAAAATCAGTTTCACACATACAGAATGGGAAGAGACTGTCTAGGAAGGAGTACGGCAGAAAGGGATCTAGGGGTTATAGTGGACCACAAGCTAAATATGAGTCAACAGTGTGATGCTGTTGCAAAAAAAGCAAACGTGATTCTGGGATGTATTAACAGGTGTGTTGTGAGCAAGACACGAGAAGTCATTCTTCCGCTCTACTCTGCTCTGGTTAGGCCTCAGCTGGAGTATTGTGTCCAGTTCTGGGCACCGCATTTCAAGAAAGATGTGGAGAAATTGGAAAGGGTCCAGAGAAGAGCAACAAGAATGATTAAAGGTCTTGAGAACATGACCTATGAAGCAAGGCTGAAAGAATTGGGTTTGTTTAGTTTGGAAAAGAGAAGACTGAAAGGGGACATGATAGCAGTTTTCAGGTATCTAAAAGGGTGTCATAAGGAGGAGGGAGAAAACTTGTTCACCTTAGCCTCTGAGGATAGAACAAGAAGCAATGGGCTTAAACTGCAGCAAGGGAGGTCTAGGTTGGACATTAGGAAAAAGTTCCTAACTGTCAGGGTGGTTAAACACTGGAATAAATTGCCTAGGGAGGTTGTGGAATCTCCATCTCTGGAGATATTTAAGAGTAGGTTAGATAAATGTCTATCAGGGATGGTCTAGACAGTATTTGGTCCTGCCATGCGGGCAGGGGACTGGACTCGATGACCTCTCGAGGTCCCTTCCAGTCCTAGAATCTATGAATCTATGAATCTATTACTGAGGCTTGCATGGGATTGGAGGTCACCCTCAGGTTCTGAGATTGCTGATGCTTTGTGTCCTGGAGCTGGTGCCTGTCTGAAGAGATGGAGGAGTTACTCCCTATTGAGTATGCTGAGGAAAAGGTTGCAGAAGACTGATCGTGGCCACTTCAGGTTGCGTGGTGACTCATCTGCCTTCTCCAGAAGGAGTGCAGAGCATGGGATGGAGCAGGGTCCTGTCAACTGCTCCTGGGTACTGCACAGGGAGATCAGAGACCCCATACCATTGATTCCAGTTCCAGCCACAGGGCATCCATTGAGTCCTGTACCAATGAGGGTGATTCTGGCACCGGCTGTTTCTGTGTTGGTGGCATATCAGGTGGCAACGGTTCTCCTCTGCCTTTCTGTCCTGACCTCTCCCTTGGTCCAGGACTTTGCCAGTGCTGCATCATTTATAGCCCTATTGGCTGGGTGAGCTGCTGAACCTGTGGGTCTATCAGCACTGAACTTTGATGTTTCCCTTCTATAGGCAGTGGAAGAGGGGCTGATGCCGGGCTCAGCACAAGTCACCTCCACAGCACCAATAACTTCTTTGGCACTCCTGTTGGTGCTGCCAGTGTTACTGTGGCAGCACTCAGTGCCCTCCACTTCAGCACCTTTAGCCACCTTGGTACTGCTTCTGACTTTGGGGTCAATACTGCTTCTGGCAGTACCATTTCCATCTTCTGGGCCAATTCCCTTTTCAGTTTGGGCTACGGATGAATCAGATTGGTTGCTCGCACCCTCAAAGCTGGCTCCACCTTTTTCCCCTGGAGCCCGGGACTCCTTGGCATCCAGGTCGGGATCTTCCTCCTACGATTCTCCATCACCTGACCCACATTAGGTTCGCTCATGGAGCACTATGGGTACCAGGATTGGCATTTGTCGTCTTGTTGGGATGGGGGGCCCTGGCCCAGCGCCTATGGGCCACCATTGCCCTATCCATACCTGTAACCTCCATGGAATCCGTGGGACACTCCTCAGTCACAGAGGTCCCACTCCTCATCTTGCTCTAAGCCAAGATCACCAAGCAGGCCTGTGGTGGTGACTGTTGATCCACTGCCGGCCTAACCTTCCTCTTGTGGACCTTCCAGAGTCGTCCTGTCAGGTTTGTCAGACCTGGAGCAGGATCTGACTCTGGCACAGTAAACTGTTTTGTCTTTTTCCCCAGATGATTCTTCGGTACCTGGCTCTTCCTCTCTTTCCGTACTGGAGTACTTCAAGGCGAACCAGGACCTTTTGCAGCATGTGGCTGCTTCCCAGGTGTTTGAGCAGAGTTCCTTCAGGAGAATACCTATAAATTATTGGATATCCTGCAGCTGTCTGCCCCGGGAGAGTTGCCCTCCCTGTTAATAATGCACTCCTAGAGCCTGTTAAGGTTCTCTGGAGCATGCCGGCTTCAGTACTGCCTACTGTGAAGCGCATAGATAAATGCTACTTCATACTGGGTGCAAGGATTTGAGGGTTTTTACTCACATCTGGCCCCAAGCTCCCTGGTTGTAACCACAGTGAATGATAGAGACCAGCAGGGTAGATTTAAATCCACTCGCAAGGATAAGGACTTCTAAATAGATGGACAGGAAGCTTTACACTTCCTCTTCCTTACAGATGTACATTGATAACTAGCAGGCGTTGCTTCCAAATATGACTTTGTGAACTGGACAGCTATGTCTAAGTTTGCAGATCAACTGCCTGAAGCCTCAATGGAGGATTTTCAAGCATTTATTAACGAAGGTTGCTTGTTGGCTAAGAGTTCTTGGCAGTCTGTGCTTGGATGGTGCATTTACTTCAGCCAGAGTCATGGCCTTGGCAGTGACCATGATGAGAATGCCCCCCTAGCTGCAGAATTGGGGCCTTGCTCCCAATGTTCAACAGGCATAGAGGATTTGCCCTTTAATGGCAGAGGAGTTTTTCAGACAAGACAGATGAGCCTCTGCACTCCTTCAAGGACTCTAGGGCTACTGTACAGTGATTGGGGATGTATATGCTGGCAGTGCAGAGGTGCCGCTAGTGTGGTTGTCAGTAGCAGTAGCAGGATTATCTGCAACTCACACTGAGGCAGCCTTTCCCTCCCCCTTGACAGCGGGACTAACCCAGAAAGGGGTATAAGTCCCAGAGGAGGAGGCATTTGGGTCCGGGATTTGGCCAGTTGACATGTCTTCCCTTGGTGCTGCCCAAGGGCCCATTTTGACTCCTTGGTCCAGAGTATTGTTCCAGTTATTGCTCCCTTCTCTGTCCTCTCTGTTTGGGGACAGGCTGGCTTGCTTTTACAGTGCTTGGAGTTGGATCTCCACCGACAGCTAGGTCCTAAGCACCATCATATCAGGCTGTGCCATCTAGTTCTTGTCTGTTCACCATGTCTCCCCTCTCCTCTCCCGTCCCTGTTCAGGAACCCCTCTTTTGAGATACTGCTCCTTGAACAGGTCTGCTCTCTATTGGCTTTGTGGAGGAGATTCTGCCAGAACTCTGGGGTCAGGGCTTCTATTTCTGGCACGTTCCCAACTATAAGGGAGGGGAAAGACACATTCTTGACCTTTGCAGCCTCAACATATATATCCAATACATATCATGTTCTGGGGTGCAATCTAGAGCAGTGAGGGATTGTCACCCTGTGCCCTGCAACTGTGGGTGCCTCGCAATGCTCTGCTGTTGTAGCTCACCAACAGCCAAGCAGCATGTAGGTCACACGCTGAATGTCTGTGTATAGCTACAGCCCCGGTCCAGCAACTCTAACCCCAGCAGCCTGTCAGCAACACATCAGCTGCGCTCTTGCTTCCAGCAGCCTTGGTTACTACCTGCAGGGTGACCCCCAAAACATGTGTTCTGCACTGTCCAGCCCTCTCCTGGGCAGTTCAGATATTAGAGGTCTATGGCCCCTGTAAGGTGCCAATATGCAACAATTTGCTACTTTAACTGGAGTTACCCAAACAGCTCAATTTAAACACAACACTGGATTAGTTTTGATTTAAAAACGTTAATTTAGCTACAAAGAGAGATTTTAAGTGAATTAAGTGGTATTAAAGTCAGAAATGGTTACAAGAGAAATAAAGATGAAATGCTTTCTAGTGGATAAAACTTACCTTGAACCAAGTCTAGTTTGTTAAAATCCTTACCACATGCGTCCAGCAACATTGCTGACTAAAATACCAAGACCGGATCCTCCTCTCCCCACAGTTAAAGGGCTCGTTCCTTTGTCATCCTTGGTGAAAGAGCATGAGAGATAGGGAGAGAAAAAGAGATGCTGGGGTGTTTTTGCCCATCACTTTTATAGTCCAGTCATCCTTTAAAATGCGTTTTCCTGAGGGTTATCTTGGATAGTTCCTTCCTACTGTGAGGATGGAGATATAGAGTCTTGAGGTGAAAGAGGTTCCATGTTGTTGCTTACTAAAATGCGGATTGATCTGTTCCTGCCCCCCTTCATTGCCAAAGAATGGCCACTTGACTGGTGGTTGCCAATCAACTTTGACAGCTGGCTATCGGTCAGCTTGGTCTTTGTCTTTGACAAACAGACTTACTCCCTCTCCAGACTTGTCTGGTAAACACATTTCAGTCATAATTTCAGCTTAGGTTCATAACTTTACATCCATTTCACCATGATATTGTTGACCAGCAAATGATACCTCAAGGCAAATTTTGAACAAATATTATTACAGTGGTGTATAGTGTGTGAATACAGGGGTGCATTCGGTCAGAGCATGAGGTTTCAAATGGTCACTCTAGCAACTATTCTCCTTGCATTGTCACAGAATGACTGATTTGCTGCTGTGGACCTTCCGGACACTTAATTTTCATGTGGTGATTTTGCCAAGCCACAGAAAATTCCTTCGGTTCATTGTAGCAAAGCACTACTCTCAGTATACAGTGCTTCCCTTTGGCCTCTCAGGTTTTTAACAGTGCATGGTTGTGGTGATGGCATATCTCAGGAAGAAATGAATTCACTTCTTCCCATACCTGAATGACTAGTTATTGAGAGGCAGCTCCAGAGGGGAAGTCCTTTCCCACATTGACATTACGTTGTGCTTGCTTGATCTTCTGCATCTCATCCGAAACACCAGAAAGTCAGCTCTGGTTCCCACTCACAAAATCGAGTTAATTGGGGCCTTAATAGACTCTACAAGTTCGAGAGTGTTTTTGCCGATAATTCGTTACCTTTGCCTCAGTCTGCAGTCTCAGCCTTCCACGACAGCGCCGACTGCCTCAGGCTCTTGGGCAACGCATCCACTTGCATGCAGGTGGTCCAGTTTGCAAGGCTGCAAGGTTCGCTCCCTTCAAATGTGGCTCAAGACAGTTTATTGTCCAACTCTTCACTCCTTGAATGGATCGGTCCATTTCCCTTCACTGGTCCTAGACTCCTTGCAGTGGTGGACATTTCCAGATACTGTCATTCGGACTATCAGTGGCAGTGAGATTTTTCATGAAATGCCTACAGGTGGTGTCAGCACATTTAAGAAATCCACATCTACCAGTACCTCTTCAATCGATGATAAACCACCCAAAGTCAAGTCTGACTACGACAGTGTTTATTTGCCAGGAACTAGTAGGCAAAATGTGGGTATGTGACACCATTTGTCCAAGTTCTCCTGCAGCCACTAAACCTCTGACTGAGGTCAGTGTGTTGTCTGTCCACACACCAAGTTTACAAGACAATCCCAGACCCACCTGAAGTCCTGTTAGTGTCTGGGCCCCAAGAATGAATGAAAGGGAGTTCCATTCTTTGTTCCTTCTCTAACAGAGGGACACATTATGGACACATCAGGAACAGGTTGGAGAGCCTGTAGATGCAGGCCACCACATAAACGCCACATAAACATCTTATGGTCTTCAGTTACAAGACTGGCTTGTATGGCATTCCTACCTGTTATTACAGAACTCCACAATGCAGATATTAATGAACAATACATCAATAATTCAGTACATAAGCAAGGAGTTGCTTCTTCACCTTTCTCTAAGGAAGCCCTCAAGTGATGGACATAATGTCATCCCTATGTGATAATCCCACGGACTTCGTGCCTTCCAGGAGTCAGCAGCAACCGGCAGACTTCATGAGCAAACATGCAGTAACGAATAACAAATGGTTATTGTGGCGGTACTTTGCAGAGCTGATATTCAAACAACAGATCTTTTTTGCCACCAAGGACAACACCAAATACTCAAAGCTTTGCTCCAGGTTCATTGTCAGATGCATTTCTACTATGTTGTACGCTCAGCCTCCTATGTGATTGTCCACTGATACCCTGGATTCCCAGAGTGATATCCAAGGTCAGATGGGACAAAGCCACATTGGTCCTTATAGCTCCTTATGGCCCAAGGCATTTTGGCTATTAGACCTATTGTAGATGTCCATTTGGCTTCCCATCTATTTTCCAGCCTGTCCAGACATAATATCCCAGAATCATGGTCAGATATTGCACCCAGACCTGGCATCATTGCACCAGATGCCATGGGATGATGGAGAGAATGCGCTCTGTTATTGAGTGACCAGAGAGATTGAAGTGTTCTCCTACTGGTTTTTGAATGTTATGATTCCTGATGTCATATTTGTGTCCATTTATTCTTTTGCGTAGAGACTGCCAAACCGGACAGACCTAAAAGTGGCAATTCTTCAACAAAAAACCTTCAAAAACAGACTCCAACGTGAAGCTGCAGAACTGGAATTAATTTGGAAACTGGATACCATCAGATTAGGCTTGAATAAAGATTGGGAGTGGTTGGGTCATTACAAAACCTAAACTTAATTTCCCTAAATCTAATTTCTCCCTACTGTTACTCACACCTTCTTGTCAACTGTCTGTAATGGGCCACTCTCTTACCACTTCAAAAGTTATTTTTCCTCCCTTGGTATCCTGCTGTTAATTGATTTATCTCGTTAGACTGACGTCACACTTGGTAAAGCAACCCCCATCCTTTCATGTATTTATATCCGCTCCTGTATTTTTCACTTCATGCATCTGATGAAGTGGGTTCTAGCCCACGAAAGCTTATGCCCAAATAAATTTGTTAGTCTCTAAGGCTTGGTCTACACTAGGCGTTTATGTCAAATTTAGCGCCGTTACATCGAATTAACCCTGCACCCGTCCACACCACGAAGCTATTTAGTTCGACATAGAGGTCTCTTAAATTCGACTTCTGTACTCCTCCCCAACGAGGGGAGTAGCGGTAAATTCAAAATGGCCATATCGAATTAGGCTAGGTGTGGATGGAAATCGACGCTAATAGCTCCGGGAGCTATCCCACAGTGTACCACTCTGTTGACGCTCTGGACAGCAGTCCGAGCTCGGATGCTCTGACCAGCCACACAGGAAAAGCCCCGGGAAAATTTGAATTCCTTTTCCTGTCTGGGCAGTTTGAATCTCATTTCCTGTTTGGACATCGTGGCGAGCTCAGCAGCACTGGCAACGATGCAGAGCTCTCCAGCAGAGATGGCCGTGCAATCCAATAGAAAGAGGGCCCCAGCATGGACTGATCTGGAAGTCTTGGATCTGATCGCTGTGTGGGGCGATGAGTCCGTGCTTTCCGAGTTGCGCTCCAAAAGACGGAATGCAAAGATCTATGAGAAGATCTCTAAAGCCATGGCAGAGAGAGGATACAGCCGGGATGCAACGCAGTGCCGCGTGAAAATCAAGGAGCTGAGACAAGGCTACCAGAAGACCAAAGAGGCAAACGGACGCTCCGGATCCCAGCCCCACACATCCCGTTTCTACGAGGCACTGCATTCCATCCTAGGTGCGGCCGCCACCACTACCCCACCAGTGACCGTGGACTCTGAGGATGGGATATTGTCCACGGCCGGTTCCTCGGAGATGTTAGCGGACGGGGAAGATGAGGAAGGAGATGAGGAGGAAGAGGCAGTCGACAGCGCTTGCAACGCTGATTTCCCCGACAGCCAGGATCTCTTCATCACCCTTACAGAGATCCCCTACCAACCGTCCGCAGCCGTTAACCTGGACACAGAATCAGGGGAAGGATCAACCAGTAAGTGTTTTAAACATCTAAACATTTATTTTTAACAGAACTGGAATATTAACAATAACAACAATGGGTTTTTCATGATTAGTTTGCCCTAGGCGCTTAACGTTTCAGTCCTGGGCAGTGCAACTATTGAAAAAAAAATCTAACAATGTCCGGTTTTGCATGATTGTTCTGCCCAAGCCGCTCTACTGTTTAGTCCCTGCCAGTGCAGCTACAGTAAAATGCGGTCTACATGTCCGGGGATAGAGCAGTAATCCTCCTGGGACATCTCCACGAAGCTCTCCTGGAGGTAATGTTCAAGCCTGTTCATCAGGTTCCTGGGGAGAGCGGCCTTATTGGGTCCTCCGTGGTATGAAACGTTTCCGCGCCAGGAGACAATCAAGTACTCCGGGATCATTGCCCTGCAGAGTATGGCGGCATACGGCCCTGGTCTTTGCAGGCTTTCCCGAAGCATTCTTTCTTTATCACTGTCTGAGATCCTCATCAGGGTGATGTCGCTCATGGTGACCTTCTTTGAATTAGGTAGGGGAATGTTAGTATTGGGACTGCTTGCCCGTTCCTTTACAGAACTGTAGCCGCCGGTTTACAGCCACGCGGTGGAGGCGGGAGAGGGGCAGCATACAGGGATCTTTCCCTGGGACAGCCGCGAGGGGGTGGGACAGGGGCAGAGTTCATGCTTGCCGGATTGCTGGCAGCAGAGACTGGCATTGCTTTCAATGTGAAAGGAGGCCAGTGCTACTATTAAAGTTTTAAGTAGCCACAAGTCTACGGCTTACCATGTCTGCCTGCTACAGAAATTCCGGTGTCCTGCCCCCTTCTCTGATCGGCAGTGCAAGACCCCAGGCACTGAATGCGAGGGCCGAAAATTCGACCTTGTCCTGAGTGCGCATGTGATAGGTGCTGTGCATGGTCTTGTTCACGGAGAAAGACTATGTTCTTTGTTCACAACTTCATTTATCTTTCTGAGGAATTAACTCCCTTTTTCCCATTCCCACAGCCACATCTGTGACTGTCTCCCAACCCATCCTGGCATCACACTCCCAGAGGCTAGCGCAGATTAAGTGGAGGAAGAAGAGGACACGGGAAGACATGTTCTCGGAACTCATGGGCTGCTCCCGAGCCCAGGCAGCACAGCAGACCCAGTGGAGGGAGAACTTGTCCCAAATGCACCGTTCACACATGGAACGGGAGGAGAGGTGGCGGCAGGAAGACCAGCAGGCGACTCAAACGCTGCTTGGACTAATGAGGGAGCAAACGGACACGCTCCGGCGCCTTGTGGATGTTCTGCAGGAACGGAGGCAGGAGGATAGAGCCCCGCTGCAGTCTATCTGTAACCGCCCTCCCCCGCCACCAAGTCCCATACCCCCCTCACCCAAAGTCCAAAGAAGGAGGGGCGGCAGAGTCCATGAAAACTCTCACTCCACCCCTGCAGAGTGCTCTACTACTAGAAGGCTCTCATTCCCCAAAATTTGACAAGTCCTTTCCTTCCCGCCTCACACAAGCCCCCGTCCAAGTTTCACCCCCCCCATTTCATGTGTAGTTGCTAATAAAATATACGTTTCTGTTCATTACTGTTTCCATCATGTTCTTTTGGAGGAGCGTCTGTCTGAAGGGTGGGAAGGGGCTTGGTAATTGGACAGGACAGTCACCTTTAGCAGGGTACAGAGGCGGGGGCAGGTCCAGCAGCAGGGCACATACACAGTGCAGTGACTAGTTACCCTGGTCAGTCTGGGAGGTGGTTTTCATGTTCTGTGGGGGGGGGGGAGGGGGGTTGCTCTGTGACTTTGTGGCGGGGGAGGGCAGTTACAGATCTTATGCAGCGGTCCTTATCCTGGATCACAGAGCCACGCAGCAGGGGATCTGTAACCCTCCTCCCCCTGCCAGAAAGTCACATAGCCCCCACATACACGCAGTCCCGCTCAGGAGGGCTGGCAGGCTCCATTGAAACAACCAGTCCACCACTGCGGAGCCTGTCATTCCTGGAGTTTAGAAGCATCATTTGCATCAGTACACTACACCCGCTCCCCACCACAGTCTGCGTCCCAGGTTTAAAACATTCCCGCGAAAACAGTAATAAAGACAACGGTGTTCATTAACAAAATAGAACTGATTTTATTTTTTTGGAAGGGGGTGAAGGGGGTATGTAACTGGAGAGGATAGTCAACATTAACTGGGTAAAGAAATGGGGGCAGGTTCAGCTTCTCTGTACAGAAACTTAAAAGTCACTGGTTACCCTGCTCACTCTGGAACCTAGCTTTCAAAGCCTCCCGGATGCACAGCGCGTCCCGCTGGGCTCTTCTAATCGCCCGGCTGTCTGGCTGGGCGTAATCAGAAGCCAGGCTATTTGCCTCAACCTCCCACCCCGCCATAAAGGTCTCCCCCTTGCTCTCACAGAGATTGTGGAGCACACAGCAAGCTGCTATAACAATGGGGATATTGGTTTCGCTGAGATCACAGCGAGTCAGTAAGCTTCTCCATCTCCCCTTGAGACGGCCAAAAGCACACTCCACCACCATTCTGCACTTGCTCAGCCGGTAGTTGAACAGTTCTTTTTCAGTGTCCAGGGCGCCAGTATAGGGCTTCATGAGCCAGGGCATTAGCGGGTAGGCTGGGTCCCCGAGGATCACTGTAGGGATCTCCACATCCCCAAGAGTTATTTTGTGGTCCGGGAAGTGTAAATACCTTCCTGCAGCTGTCTAAACAGACCAGAGTTCCTGAAAACGCGAGCGTCATGAACCTTGCCCGGCCATCCGACGTTGATGTTGGTAAAACGTCCCCTATGGTCCACCAGTGCTTGCAGCACCATTGAAAAGTAACCCTTTCGGTTGATGTACTGGCTGGCCTGGTGGTCCGGTCCCAGGATAGGGATGTGAGTTCCATCTATAGCCCCACCGCAGTTTGGGAATCCCATCGCGGCGAAGCCATCTATGATGGCCTGCGCGTTTCCCAGGGTCACTACCTTTGAGAGCAGTACCTCAACGATTGCGTTGGCTACTTGCATGACAACAACCCCCACGGTAGATTTGCCCACGCCAAAGTGGTTCGCGACTGACCGGTAGCTGTCCGGCGTTGCAAGCTTCCAGAGGGCTATGGCCACTCGCTTCTGGACAGTCAGGGCTGCTCGCATCCTGGTGTCATTGCGCTTCAGGGCAGGGGACAGCAACTCACAAAGTTCAAGGAAAAGTCCCCTTCCGCATGCGAAAGTTTCGCAGCCACTGGGATTCATCCCAGACCTGCAGCACTATGCGGTCCCACCAGTCCGTGCTTGTTTCCCGGGCCCAGAATCGCTGTTCCACAACATCCACATGACCCATTGTCACCGTGATGTCCTCGGCGCTGGGTCCCGTGCTTTCTGACAGGCCTGTGCTACTCTCAGACTTCAGGCCCTCACCGCGGTGCCGTAGCCTCCTCGCCTGATTTATCTGCATCTGCCTCTGGGAAAGGTGGATGATAAGCTGCGAGGCGTTGACAACGGCCACAACTGCAGCGATGGTCGCAGCGGGCTCCATGCTGACAGTGCTGTGGCGTCCGCGCTGTCACTGACCAGAAAAGTGCGCGAACTGATTTCCCGCCGGCGCTTTCAGGGAGGGAGGGAGGGCGGTAGTGACGGACGGGTGACGACAGTTACCCAAAAGCACCCTCGACACATTTTTTTACCCAGAAGGCATTGGTGCCTCGACCCAGAATTCCAATGGCCAGCGGGGACTGCGGGAACTGTGGGATAGCTGCCCACAGTGCACTGCTTCCAATGTCGACGCTTTCCCCGTTAGTGTGGACTCTCAAAGTCGAATTACTGTCCTTAGGGTGGACACACACGTTCGACTTTGCAATATCGATTCCACATATTCGATTTAAGTGAAATCGAACTACTCTCGTAGTGTAGACATATACCGTAAGGTGCCACAAGGACTCCTCATTTTTATATGATATCAGTACTTCATCCACTGAGCTGCCAACTCTGCCCCAGGGCAATTTAGAATTTTTCTAATCCTCTCCTTTTTCCCCCCTCCCTGAAAAGATGGGGAGATAAGGGAAACCACTAGGCAACAAAGTGTGAGAGTGCTACATCTCAGTGCAGACAACGATACTCTCATTACATTAAGGATGGGCTAGAAGACTTTTCCCTGGACTGGTAAATTTGAATAAAAACTTACAAGTTCGGACCAGTCTTTCTCTTTTGGGTAAAAGAGAATTTTAGAATGAGATGGTGATGGTCTGAGGGAAAGAGGTCTTCATATGAATGAGGGATAAGAAATGACTTAAGAATTCAGTCTCATTGAGATCTTTGCCTTGCCTAATGTAGACTTTGCTTTATTTGGTTTCTTTAATTCTCTTGCTACATTTTTAAGTTTGTGACATTAGTTTTATTTTGAGCTGTAATTATCTGCAATTATCTTTCCCATACCAGTGGTTTCTGAAATGTTATTACTTTTGAGTATGGTTCTCTGCATTAGTAGTACAACTGACAAATATGCAATGGACTGGTAACAAGTATAGGAGAAAGAAGAATAGCAAGTGAAGGAGTTGTTAAAATTCTTTGATCCATAAGCAATTGTCTGACTTTTTGTTGTTGTTGTTGAGAGGAGTTAAGTTTCACTGCTCCTGGGTAGCTGATAAGGCAGCTGATGGGACTGGATGCTCTTATCATCCTTGCCATAAGATATTTATTTCAATTTATAAATATGTACGCATCCAGTACTCTTCAGTGGCTATCATAATTATAGGAATACAATTAACCAATATGATCCAATGTCCCAAAAATGATTCTAAGTCTCCCACTATCTCTACCATCTACTTCTTCCTTCCCCCTCTAAATGCTGTTCCATCAGCTAAGAACAACATTGCTTACAAGGTGTCCACAGAGCAGTACACGTTATGCCTTCAATCTCTTCTCATGCAGATTCCTATTCCAGCTCTGGAGAGAGGACAGTAGTCTGTATTATAGGATTTCAGCACAGTAGGGCACAGCTGCCAAGCCTGGCTAGGCATCTTAGGGGAAAAATGGGCTTGGAGACTGGATTTAATAGTAAAATGCACTCAGAAGCAGGAAACTGATTATATGCTTTCTCTGCTGTGCTTTTTTCAGTGACTTGTGCTTTTTATCAGAAGCTCTGAATTTGTTTGAGTAGAGTTTCAATTTTTCAAGACTTTTTTCAATTAAGTATTTTTAGGTAGAGTTAAAATACATCCATAGGTTTGCTGCTTTTCTAGAGCAGTTGTTAAACTTGAATCCTAGGGCAATTCTGACATTTGATGCTCATGTGCAAATAAAGAAATTACATTAATCTGGTGTTTTACTTTTAAATACCATTAGAATTGCACGGAGAAAACAGTGTTGACTTGTTAATTAGTAATGATACTGATAGATTCATATTGAGATTAAATCCAAGCCAGTCAGTAGTGACCAAAAGTTTGATCTCTAGTTTGATGGTCTGTGTCTGGTTCCCAGAGGAAGAGTCCCTATTATCAGAAACACCCCTTAGTTGATACGCTTGTTAGAAGGCTAAGCGGAGTCCAAGAACTGAATAAATATACAGTAAAACCTGCTTTAGAGACTAGCTCTGAAGAGAGGCCACAAGCGACTACAGAGGCCATGGAATATCGCCACTCTGGTGTGCAAACTGTTGGAGAGACGACCTCTTACAAGCGACCACTTTTGCTAACTCCCATGAGTGGTCGCTCTTGGCAGGTTTTACTGTAGATTGAACTACTCTTTCACCCTTGTATAGATCAGAAGTTTTGGTTGTATTTAACATTGATTGTTCTCTCTAATATGACTTGAGCATGGCCTGTGCCCTAATGCAAAGATCCCTAAATAGTTTTTAGGCCATGCTACAAGTTGTCCTAGATAGATATCTTAGGGTCCCCCTTATGGTTAACCACAAATAAGATGAATCATGCCAGCACAATTATGTTACTGCTCATATGGCTGGCAGTCAATATTGTGTTACAGTACATGAAACAATGTAGTCCTCCATGGGCTATTTATATTGCCTCAATACACTACAAAAGTGGCCTCTCTGGCCATTTACCTAATCTCTTCTGCTTAGGGATCAGCCTGGCTGGAACCACCTACCTGCATACATTTCCTAGCACTTTCATACGAGTCCAGTTGGAAGCTGTTTCCCTGACTGACTAACTTGTTTGGTGACTGATCAGCAAATCGGTTCCTGTTTGAGGTGTATGGTATCTATTTATATATTACTTAGTCTTGATTTACCAAATTAAGCTTCATCACTATATATGCCCCAGTACAGCCTGTCTCTTTTAGGGGTTTGCATTGGTGTAACTACATCAATATAGTTACACTGGTGCAATTTTTATCAATGTAGACCATGTCATAATAGCACTGGTGTAGGACTATCAGTATAATTCAGTTATTTGGAACAGGTCTATAAATGATCTTATTTGCTCTAGATCTACAATATCTGATGACCTGAGTTACAAGACAGATTTCACCTACTCAGTGGCAGATGTTAAGACTCAAATTGCTTTTTGGGCAAAGACATCTGTATATAGGGCCTTGGCAAGAATCAAATCAAATGGAATATCAAGTCATCTCACCAGGCTGGACATTAACAAGACTAGAGACTAGTGTTTTGAGAAAATCAAAGGTGGCCTCGTATAAGGCTAAGGACAACAATATATCCAGGAGGACAGTCATGCATTGTCTATTTTATGAGGAAATGAATCTCATTATGAGAGACTGTTTCAGCACAAGAATACTAAATGGACACCACCATGACATGTAGGGTAATTGTGGTCAGGCAAGAAAATACCTCGCATCTCAGTGAGTCCTCAGTCAGTTCATGGCTGCCTCCAAGATTCATGGAGCCAAAGGCCTCAAGACCAGTTTGGGAAAATAATATTCAGTATTTATATTGCAATAGCACCTAGGAGGCCCAATCTCAGACCAAGACCCCAGTGTGCTAGGTACTGTATACACACAGAACAAAGATGGTCCCTGCCCCAGAGATCTTACAGTCTAACTAAAATGCATTCTGATCTACTCCAGGAGGTAAAGGTTAATGAGGATGCCATGGCAGAGATGCCACCCAAACCTTGGTCCAGAGATAGAGGTCACTGGACACTGCCAATGCCAGAGTGCAGTAAGGCACTTTCTAGCCCAGCTCTCTCCCCCGATAACAAACCATCTAAGGGTTCTCTGCTGATATCTCAGGCTGGGGCTTCTAAGGGCAAAATAGGTCCATCTGGGTTCATTTGGATTCTACAGGGTAGTAGAACTTCTGGGAAGCCCATTCTTGTACCCTGGGCCAGTATCTTTCTTAAGAGACTCAGAAGGGGCCCATGTGGAGCTTGGAGACAATAAGCACAGACTCTTTTTAGAGCCGGGAGATGGCTAGTGACAAAGTATTTTTGGAACAAACTTTCAGTCCAATTTCATTCCCCACTCTGATACAGGACTCCTAGAATTGAAATAAATAAAACCAGCCAGTTTCCCTTGCATACCATTACAGAGTGCAGCACGGCAGATCAATCCATCGAAGACTAGGCCACAGACATGATGATTCCTCTGGGCATGCACATGTTTGTGCACACACACAAAGGAGGAATTTTTCTCCTTGCGAGCAGAAGGCCAGCTGCCCAAATCAGAGTCAGAGGCTCAAATAGTAAAATATATTATAAAAAACAAAACACTGCGCCTTCCCCTCCCGCCCCGGCCAAACAGATTCTTTCAGCCAGTGCATACTGAGTTTTGCTTAGAATTAGGGTTGTCAATTAATCACAGTTAACTCATGCGATTAATTAAAAAAAATGAATCTCAATTAAAAAAATTAATCGCGATTAATCATAGTTTTAATATCACTGTTAAACAATAGAATACCAATTGAAACTTATTAAATATTTTTGGATGTTTTTCTACATTTTAAAATATATTGATTTTAATTATAACACAATATACAAAGTTGACCGTGCTCACTTTATATTATTTTTATTACAAATATTTGCACTGTAAAAATGGCAAACAAAATAAATGTATGAGGTGAATAGAAAAATACTAAGTACTGTCATGCAATCTCTTTATTGTGTTAGTGCAACCTACAAATGTAGATTTTTGTTTTGTTACATAACTGCACTCAAAAATAAAACCATGTAAAACTTCAGAGACTACAAGTCCACTCAGTCCTACTTCTTGTTCAGCCACTTGCTGAAACAAACAAGTTTGTTTACTTTTACAGGAGATAATGCTGCCCGCTTCTTATTTACAATGTTACCTGAAAGTGAGAACAGGCATTCGCATAGCACTTTTGTAGCCAGCATTGCAAGGTATTTACGTGCCAGTTGCGCTAAACATTTGTATGCCCCGTCATGCTTCGGCCACCATTCCAGAGGACATGCTTCCATGCTGATGATACTTGTTAAAAGAATAATGCATTAATTAAATTTGTGACTGAACTCCTTGGGGGAGAAATGTGTATCTTCTACTCTTTTTTACCTCCATTCTGCAATATATTTTATGTTATAGCAGTCTCAGATGATGACCCAGCACATATTGTTCATTTTAAGAACACTTTCACTGCAGATTTGACAAAACACAAAAAGGTACCAATGTGAGATTTCTAAAGATAGCTACAGTACTCGACCCAAGGTGTAAGAATCTGATGTGCCTTCTAAAATCTGAGAGGGATGAGGTGTGGAGCATGCTTTCAAAAGTCTTAAAAGAGCAACACTCTGATGTGGAAACCACGGAACCTGAACCATCAAAAAAGAAAATCAACCTTTCTGCTGGTGGCATCTCACTCAGATGATGAAAATGAACATGCGTCGGTCTGCACTGCTTTGGATCGTTATCGAGCAGAACTCATTACCAGCATGGACACATGTCCTCTGGAACGGTGGTTGAAGCATGAAGGGACATATGAATCTTCAGTACATCTGGCAAATAAATATCTTGCAACGCTGGCTACAACAGTGCCATGCGAACGCCTGTTCTCACTTTCAGGTGATAACGCTGCCTGCTTCTTATTTACAATATCTCCTGCAAATGTAAACAAAGTTGTTTGAGCGGTTGGCCAAACAAGAAGTAGGACTTGTAAGCTCTAAAATTTTACATTGTTTTATTTTAGAATGCAGGTTTTTTTGTACGTAATTCTACATATGTAAGTTCAACTTTCATAATAGAGATTGCACTACAGTACTTGTATTAGGTGAATTGAAAAATACTATTTCTTTTGGTTTTTTTACACTGCAAATATTTGTAATAAAAAAAAATAAAAAGTGAGCACTGTACACTTTGTATTCTGTGTTGTAATTTAAATCAAGATATTTGAAAATGTATAAAATATCCAGAACTATTTAAATAAACGGTATTCTATTATCGAGTGTGATTAATCGCGATTACTTTTTTTAATTGCTTGACCGCCCTACTTAGAATGACTGAAAGCTGCCCTGAGCAAGCTATAGCTGTATATCCCTTCTCCTGCTCCCTGAGAAGCTGTCATGGCGGGATGGGGGTTTTGTGTCTCTCCTAAAAGCTGTGGGTTGTGATGCTCTAACTGTTGGGCTAATGTTTCCAGTTGCCACTGTGGATGACCACACCCTAATATTCAGGTTATATAACTAGCGTCGGTTGCCGGTTACCATCCCCCTCATCATCCTTTCCATCTTATTCCTCCAGTATCTGGCCATAGAGTGATGAGATGGACAGCAACCCAGTTGTGGAAGAACAAGCAGACAATAGGAGGCCTCTTGGCCCACCATTTTTCTTTTTCTACCTCCACTGGTCTCTCATTTCATAAGGCCAGAAGGTTTCTCGATGTACGCCAGTCCAAATTGAACCTGGTACCACTACTGAAGCAAAATGTTGCTATTTCCCCTGATGGCCAGGGACTCAGTGATTTTTTAACTGAGGGAGATATTTTTACTTGAAAGAATGGACTCCTCCTTGCACATGCCCTTCATAGGCAACTAAGGCTAGGTCTACCCTGGGGGGGGGGGAATCGATTGAAGATACGCAAATTCAGCTACGCAAATAGCGTAGCTGAATTCGACGTATCCGATCCGACTTACCCCGCTGTGAGGACGGCGGCACATCGACCGCCGCGGCTCCCCCGTCGACGGCGCTTACTCCTACCTGGGCTGGTGGAGTACGCGCGTCGATTCGGGGATCAATTGTTGCGTCCCGACGAGACGCGATAATTCGATCCCCGAGAGATCGATTTCTACCCGCCGATCCAGGCGGGTAGTGAAGACAAGCCCTAAGACAATGCAGGAATCGCCTCAACCCCTTTTTTTTAGGCATGAAAACTCTGAGGTGACATCAGGAGAACCCCAATCAAACAACAAAACGCCTATGATTGGTCATTCACACCTTGAGTGCCTCTGTGTGCTTTCACAAGCAATGCTAACATGCGTCGATGTTGGTCATTGGACTTTGTCCAGAAAGGGCTACTCTGTTGAGCAATGCAAGAATGACAGGAACAACTTTGTTCCATTATCAATCCATGCTAGGGTTTCTAGGGAATAAATCATCTTCCCGGGCTTTCAGCTGCCCTGTGGCACATTCCACTTCACCCAATGCGCATGTTGGAGGTTAGTCCAGCTGTCTTCTACCTGGCTGCATTAGGAACGACTTCATAACCCAGGGCAATAGTGGCTATGCTGGGCCCCCAGAATGAAAATATAAATAAAAATTCCATTAATATCCTTATTTTTGTAATGGAATAGGATTGTTGCTTGTCTGCTCCTGATCAATCAAGACTTTCTGAACAACCTCACATCAAACACTCCACCAGTGATTCAAGGAACACTCATGAAATCCAGGAAAAGCTTGTTTCTGATATGACAGCTCTTTGCTCTTTGAGACATCTGTGCTGTATGTGTAGCCAGTTTGCTAAATTAAATTGGTTGGTTTGGAAGCTGCTTACCTTTCAGACCCACATTAGAAAAATTAATGATGTGGCTTCTACACACTTGGAGTATTAGAGGGTAGTTCCCAAGAATTTGGGGATTTCCCAGGTTGGGTTTGTAGAAGTTTTGAAAGCTTTATTTCTCCTCTCTGTCTCCATTGGGATCCATGAGGTCTTCCAGAGTGTAGTGTGCAACATAGACAATTCCTTGCAGTTTGGAATGGTGTTGGGAACCTACCTTAAGCTCCATACTTTAGGCATATCCAGAGCTCTTTGATAGTGTATCGGCAGGACTACTTTCAGGTTATGCCCATGTCTATTTGTGGCTATAGCTGGCTGTTCCAAAAGTAAAGCCATTTCACCCCAGAAGCTTTCAAAATGGATAACACATTGTGTCACACTGACTGTCAAGGCTGCTTCCACCAAGGCTTAGGCACATCTTCAGCCTTCTACTGCAACATCCCAATATCTGAAGTCTTTAATGCTGCTGTGTGGAGCAACCAGCTCATGTTTGTCAAGCATTATGCAATGGACTTGGCTGCTAGATCAGATGCAAAGTTCAAGAGAGTTGTACTCGTGTCTCTGGTTGATGCAGCTGATATTTCTCATGCTTACCAATCATCTACAGTGGGATCCACACTAACACATACTTGAAGAAGAAATAACTGTTACTTACCCTACAATAACTATGGATCTTCAAGATGTAGTCAGTGTGGATCCTAAGATCTGCCCTCTATCTCTGCTTTCGGAGTCCTCAGGTAACAGGGGCTTCTGATTGTAAGGGACCTGAGGGAGGGTTGGGGATGCTCCACCATTTATGCCCTAGTATGGGAGTATGAGATGACACAGGGCACATGCATGGTGGCCCCAGTAGTCACTGCTATTCAAAAGATCCAAGCTTGTGCACATGAGGTGAACGCCCACCTACAGTGGGATCCAAACTGACTACAACATCTGAAAAGAAACCACAGTTACTGTAGTGTGAATAACCATTCTTTTTTCCCCGTGTGTTCTCATCTCCTATCTGGGACTATAGGCTAAACCTTCTGGCCAGCAGATGGAGCTACCCTGTTTCCCCGAAAATAAGACAGTGTCTTATATTAATTTTTGCTCCCAAAGATGCGCTAGGTCTTATTTTCAGGGGAGGTCTTATTTTTCCTGGAGCTTCGGGGCCTTATATTCCGGGGTGGCCTTATTAGCGGGGAGGTCTTATTTTCGGGGGATGCCTTATATTACAGCGAGAGGCAAAACTAGAAGTAGGTCTTATTTTCGGGGGATGTCTTACTTTTGGGGAAACACGGTAGATAGAAGTACTGGCCATTTATCATCTTATTCTGGGAATCTCATAGCTGTCTCAGCATGGAAAGCGATCCAAGATTGCTATCATTCCCTGGGAGCAGAAAGAGAGTGAGAAACTAAGTATTAACTTTCCTCCCCTTTAAAAAAAAAAAAAAAAAAAAAAAAAAGTTACCAAACACTATAGTGTTTAACACTTTTTTTCAGCAACTGTTGTTTCTTTCTTGTGTGAAGACTAGAAATTCTCTAAACATAATTGGAAGTCAAACCACAGGTAGTTCCATGCCAGGTTTGATTTTGAGAAAGAGCAGTCCTGAAGATTCTGAAGGTTGATTCCTTGTAGCTGAGCAGGCCTCGATGATTTCTGCCATTAGTCTGGGAGCTCTCAAAAACTTTACTGTAGGGGTTCAGATTCCTGCAAGACTGCATCTGATACTATGGTGATGAGCATGCTTCAGTAGAGACATCTGTGGGGCACAGGCCCACTATCCCAACCAAAAAGCCTTTAATACATTCAGATATGTTGTGCAGAAGAGCAGTGGAGAGTGATGGTTTTTCCTATGCCTGTTGTAAAAAAATAGCTGTGCAGCAGTGAATCTTTCCATTAGCGAGATTATGAAGAGCGTAATGTTCTGCAGCCATTGCAGGGACAGGCAATCTCTAGAAATGGTGTATCTCCTAATTTACTTCTTCCCTGGACATTAGTCCCCTGAGTCCTTCAGTAATGTAACTCCAAAAATCTGAATAAAATACTAATTCTTGTGGGAAAGAAGAATCTGATTCTCCCAGTTAATTTTCTCTAAATTAAATTTTGCGTGCACTTCAGAAAAATATCCTTTCCCAAGGACCATTACTGTATTTGATTCTCTGGACTGGTTATTTGGCTGTTGAAAAATGGTATCTAAGGAAGGGTTACTCAATCTGTTCTTGAAGACTAGGAATACTTACACTTCTATGTCCCACATTCATAGGATCTGGGCCTTCTTTGAAAGTTGGTTCATAAAAAGGAAGATAAATCCTGAAAAGGTTATGGTCAGCCAAATTCTTTTGTATTGGACAGGATCATCAAAGACCTTGAGGTGAGCATCCTCCAAGCACACTAAGCAGAAATTGTGAAGTGGTTTATACATAAACTTCAGGGTTAAATGAAGGACCCTGTTCAGATGTTACAAAGTTCCCAGGATTGGCAAGTATTGTCAGATTCAAGAAAGGATCCTTTATTCCCTTGTGGAAACTGCACTTCATATGCAGGCTTTATTCGAACTGCTGTCTTGAGCCTGTTTGACGACAGATTCCTGTGCCACTCATCTATCAACTCTGCATGATTATCACTGTTCACCCAGACATACTAGTGAACTACAAGCACTCTCAGCTAGAGAAGTTTGTCCTTAAGTCCACATGAACAAATAATTTCAAGAAAAGTTAAAAAAAAATTTCTGAAGTTAAATTCATAATTTCGTCCGAGCCAGGATGTTGTTTTTGTTATTGTTCTAGGCTAGAAACTCCTAAAGGAGCTACATTGTTGAGATGTTGCAGTTCTGAAAGTGTATTTGAATAGGACTCAATGGTTTAGGAAGTTAGCTTGATTTATTTGGTATCTCAAAGAATGTGTAGCATGCAAAATTTTAGTTGCTTTGTGGAGAATCTGTTTGTCCTTAGGTGTACTGAGAAGCAGTGACGCTTACAAGAGCAAAGGTTTTTATGTTCTCAAAGCAGGGGAAAAAACCTTTTAGCAAAGATGGG
This sequence comes from Terrapene triunguis, assembly GCF_002925995.2. Lineage (NCBI taxonomy): Eukaryota > Metazoa > Chordata > Testudines > Emydidae > Terrapene > Terrapene triunguis. The sequence continues at coordinate 2,392,984 of NW_020664541.1, read as the reverse complement.
TGGCAACTTTGATAAAGATTAAGGCTTGATTAGACCTATATAAAACTACAACATGGAACACTGTGTACATATTTGTTATACAGAAAAATTACATTAAAAATTACCTTATTAGGGTTGCAAATTCGAGCACTCAGTGACAGAATTAAGGTTGCCTGGCAACTTGTATGCATGCATTAGGATACAGTCTTTAATTACACAATCATATACTTTTTTTTAAGAGGACCTCCTCTCATTCAGTACACAGGGATGGTGCTCAGTTAATTAGCAGCTAGTCAATATATTTATTTCTCCTTATTCAGTATCTGGCTCTATGCCTTATTTACTGCACATTATTCAAATCCTGCTCTGATAGAATTATTAATTTCCTCAGAGGCTTTTCTACAGTGCTCATCAGTCTCTGAGTACTTCACAAATATTAATAAATTTATATCACAACACTGTGTGAGGTGAAGGAGTTGTATTCCCATTTTACAGATGGGGGAACAGGCACAGAGATTAAGGTCAAAAGTTTTCATTAATTTTGGGTGCCCAACTTGAGACCCTTAGAACCAGATTTTTCAGAGTACTTAGAGTTCTATAGCACTTTTATATGTTCAGAGCACGGCTCCCATAGATTTCAGTTGCTGCTATGGTTGCTTAGCACTTCTGCAAATTAGATCCTGTCTTATCAGGTTGTGTACTTAGAAAATGAAAAACACACAGTTAATGACAGCCTATGAATAGTTTTGTTTTAGTGACTTGCCTAATATCCCATTGGAACTCTGTGGCAGAAGCATGGATAAAATCCAGTTCTCCAAGACTGCATTCAGCTGTCTTAACCGTGAGACCATCCTTTCTTGTTTTGTAGTCCATTGCCTCATTTAATACACCTTCCAACTTCTATAACAAATAAGGTGGGATCCTACAGACAACAGCCTCTTTCATTCCACAATCTTGATGCACCACCAGAACAGGTCCATCACATGCACTAAACAAGGCTAGGTCTACACTACCCGCCTGAATCGGCGGGTAGAAATCGATCTATTGGGGATCGAATTATCGCGTCTCGTCGGGACGCGACAATCGATCCCCGAATCGACGTGCTTACTCCACCAGGGGAGGTAGGAGTAAGCTCCGTCGACGGGGAGCCGCGGAGGTCGATTTTGCCGCCGTCCTTACAGCGGGGTAAGTCGGCTCCGATACGTCGAATTCAGCTATGCTATTCACGTAGCTGAATTTGCATATCTTAAATCGACCCCCCCCCTCTCCCCCCGTAGTGAAGACCTGCCCCAAGACAGGGCCCTCTGGGAAACCATTCTTCTGTGATTATGAAATTAAAGACTACATCCCACATATGCATGGGGTTTCATAAATATTTCCTGACTTCATAGGAATGATGAGACTCAGAAATCTTGGGTTCTATTTCATGCTTTGGAGAAGAATGTGGTCTAGTGGGCACAGATTCCTCTGTCCTTTCACTCCAAACGTGACCATATTTGCACTGCCACTCCAACCTGTCCCTGTGTCAATTCTGTGTCTTCCCCGCTCCAGCTTCTTTTCTCACAGTCCCATTCTCCTGGCTACTCAGTCACTGTCTCCAGTCCTCAGGCTTCTTATCCCAATCTCCTTGTCCAGCCAGTCCTAGTCTCCCCCTTCGAGCTCACTGTCCAAGCTTCTGTCTCTCCTGCTCTCCACACCCAGTCCCACTCTCTTTGCTCAATTAGATCCAGTCCCCCCTCGAGCTTGTCATCCAATCTGTCTCTCCCCTCTCCACCCTCCAACTGGTTCCCAGTCCTTTTCTTGCCCTATGGGTTCTTCATTCAGTCTTAGTCTGCTCCCACTGCCTGCCTGGTTCATTGTTCCAGTCTCTTTGCCCAGCTAGTCCTAGTTCGCTCTCAGCACCTAGCTTCTTGTCAGATCTTTCTCCCTTGTCCCTGTTTCCCACATCAGTTCCTAGTCCCAGTCTGCCTCCCTCCTTCCTATAGCTCCTTGTCCGATCTGTGTTCTCACCATCAGCCAACTGGGTTCACAGCCTTCTTACCAACCTATTTCCCTCACCATCTCCCAGGTGCAGCTTCTCCACCCAACCACTCCAAACCTCCCACTACCCTGGCTCCAAGTCCCAGTCTCCTTGCCCAGTTAGTCCCTGTCAGAGTTTTTATCTCCCTCCTCTAGTCCCTGTCTCCCCAGACTCCTTGTTCCAATCTACTCCTTTCTCTCCTTCCTGATCTAGCTCTTGTCACCTCTACATTCAAATCAGATGGCTTCCTCTTCCTTGCTGTCTCGGTGCCAGCGGACAGGATCATTGAGAGCACAGGAGAGAACGGCTTTCTGCTCTCAGTTCCAGTGCCTGGACCCAGCCTGGCCTGGAGCAGCCATGACAGGGAAATTCCAGCTTCAGCCTTATAGACCTGGGCTTGAGGGAGCATGCTCAATTCCTCTATGGGGATGGCACATGCACAGCTTGGTCTGTGCTTGGAGCTATGAGAGGCTCCAGCATTCTCTGTGATGATGGAATCTTTGGAGACTGTAGCTGCTAAAAATTCAAGTGTCTACTAAGCATGTAGTAACTAATTTTTTTTTTAAAGGTGCATAACTTGGCCAAACCTATTCATAGAGTTCAATTTTCAGAGGGATGGAAAAATGCACCTCCTTTACACAAAGGCACCCACCCCTCTGCCAAATTTCAAATTCCTGATCCAAAGCATGGGGCCACTAGAGCTGTTCAAAGAAAAGGTCTCCAGAATTTTTTAATATGGGCAGAACAATGAATAGGTTTGGCCAAGTTATGCACCTTTAAAAAACTTCAGCTGGAGGCAGACACCTGGCATGTGAAATTGCAGCCCAATTTCACAACATTTGCAAAGTTATAAGCAAATAAAAACAGGGTCTTATAACAAGAATTGTAAGGCAACCTTAATAATAGCCAGCGCTACCAGTCCTGCCGTGTGTGTGTGTGTACACACACGTGTAAAAAATTACATTAAAAGAGTATTCCGTTGCAAAGTCAAGCACTTTCAGAAGTTGGCAAATGCCAGAATTGAGGTTGTCTGTAGATCCTAAATTGGCTCCCTTGTACCCATGCATTGTTATATAATTTTGTGATCATATACTATTTTTTTCTACAGCCCTGTTCTCCCCTCCCCCATTATTCAGTGAACAGGGACAGCACTCAATTAATAAGCAGGTATTCAATATGTTGATTTATCCTCATTGGTTTGCAGACAGAATTATTAATTTGCTCATGGAGTTTTCTGTGATGATCATCATCACTATAGTATGAGTGCTTTACAAACAATGATTTTGATTTCACAAAACCTCTGAGGTGAGTGGGTAGTATTAATCTTCAGTTTAAAGGTGGGGAATTAGAGGTGCAGAGATTAAGGTCAAAAGTGTTTGCTAATTTTGAGTGCATAATTTCAGTTGCCTAGGGTTTGATTTTTTTTTCAGAGTATTTAGCATTTTATAGCGCTTTATATGTTGAAAGCACAGCTCCCAATGACATCAGATGCAGCTGTGAGAATGTTCATTCTCAGAAATTGAAGAACACACAATTAGTGACCACCTGTGAAAAGTTTTGGTTTAATTGACTTACCATGCATCACTCTCAGGGAAAGAATCCAACTGTCCAGGGTAACATTCAGCTGCCTTAGCCATAAGACCATTCTTTGTTTTTGTGCCATCCCTTATATATTCACTATACATCTTCTAACTTCTGTAATGAATGAGGTCTTACAGTCAAGAGCCTCATTCACTACATAACCCTGATTCATTCCCAGAGCACAGTTCATCATGTGCACTGTAAGAGGCAAGGGACCTATGGAAAATCATATGTGATCATCTTATTAAGGACTGTATTATAATACATATTCACTAGGGGTCCCAATTAAGATTGCATAGGCAACTTTAATTCTGTAACTTACTAACTTTGTGTGCTTGATTTTGAACTGTTAACGTGCTTGTAAGGTAGTTTTTGTGAGTGATTTTCCGAGGCTTTTAAAAAAGCAAACTGAAAAAACCCGAATTCTATCATGTGGAAGCATACTGACCCCTACATGGGTCATCAGCAGGGTTAGAACCTTTAGATCCAGAGCACAGCACTCTGAGGTAACTGAATGACTGATAGCAGTAGTCAGTTGTCATCCTTTATGGTGTTCCTCCACTAGGGGAGGTTGACACACAAATCTTTACCAATAATTTTCACAGGTATTTGCTCATTGCAGAGGAATTCAACTTGGATTTAATTCCAGGTTCTGGAGCAAGTGTGTTCTAAAGGGCATAAATGCTTCTGCCCCATTTCTTCCTGAGCCTGACCCTATCTGCCTATGTCTTCTCCAGCCTATCCCTGTGTCAGTTCTTGTCTCCCTTCCCCTTGCCCCCAGTCTCCTCGTCTGATCTTTAGCCTCCCCTCACCGTCTTCTGGCTCCCTGTCCATGTTCCTGCCTCTCTTCCCCCCTGGGTTCCTTGTCACAGCTCCTAGTCTTCCCTCACAGACACCTTATCATAATGTACTTGTTCACTCCCTACTTCATCCCTCTAGCTTGGCTTAGCTTCTTACCCCTGTGCATTTCAGTCAGATCGCGTCCTTCTCTTTTATGGTATCAGGATACCAGCAGCAGGAATATTCAAAACACAAGAGACACATTTTCCCTGTCCCTCGGTTCCTGTGCCTGGCACCACAGTAACCCACCCCTCAGCCGTCATGAGTCTCAATTGCGGGGAAAATCCTGCTTAATTCCTGCATCTCTGTGTTGGAGCATGCTCAGTACAGATAAAAATCTTTGGGGAATTTAGTTGCCAAACTCTAACCAATCTATACTGAGCATGTATGCATTTAGATTTTGTTGAAAGGCTTATTGCTTGGCCAGATTTGAAAGGTTTTTTCATATTTTTGCACAACACAGAGTACTTGTCATCCTATGCTGTGTAATGCAACAGATGGTATGGACCCACTTCAGGCCATATATAGAAGAGCTGTTTTATCGTATGGCTCAGATTATTCCAGTTGCCAGTGAAAGTGTGTGTACGACCTTTTAAATTATGTAATGCCACCAAGATCATGAGTGTGCAAACATCTTTCCAAGGTCCACTCTGCTTGGTATAGGAGAGGTACCTGTTGGTAGTTGAGAGACACTCATACTCCATAGAAGGCATGGTATTTTTTTATTTCTCCTTAAAGGTTGCCTTGGTAAGCCTTTATATCCATCACATAAGTGAATTGTTTTGTCCCTCCTGAAACCAAAGCGTCCAGTTCTGTGCAGAATGGAAGTTTAGGTTCAAGTCACTAGTCCAATCTTATTTCATACGATTTACTTGAAATTTCACCTGTATCAGCAGATTTAAAGCTGTTCCATGCACCCACCGCTGGCACAGAAGATACTTAATCACAACTCTTGATGTTTTTAGTTAAAAAATTAATCTGTTCAGGGCAATCTGTCTATAATAGCTTACTAAGAAATTATTCAAATAGGATCACATTTTAGATTTTATGTTTTCAGAAAGTCCTAACTTTGAGATTTCCTCTTAGTAGAGTGAGAGTAGATACCTTTAGAAATTCAGACATGGAATGGTAGCTGGTACTGACTAGCTTAGAGTTATAAAAATAACTTTCCTTTGACTACTCTAGCATATTAGAGTGTTTGTGACTTCTGCCAGGAGAACAAATTAATATATAACCTAGAAGCCCAGTGACCTGCTAGAAGTGTATTATGGTACAAAAGTGGCAGCCAAACAGAATTTTCAGGAAGTAGTTACTGGATCTGACAGCACTCAGTTAAAATTTATTTGTTCTGCAGACTTTAAATTCTAAGAGTCAGATGTCTGCATCTCAGTCTTGGTTTCTTTTGGACTACAGGACTATCAATTTGTTTACTCCTGTCCTTTTTTAGGATTTAAATTTACTGTTGGTGCTTTTCTTCTACAGTTTCTTGTGGATGTGTTGTTGCTTCATGACACCCCCTTAAACCAGATGAGTCATTCATGTGAGTCTGGTTCAGCAGAGAGATGTCCTACCAACAATCTTAAGCCCTTTATCTATAGAATTTGTTTACTTCCTTGCTCTTCTGCTGTCTCAGAGATAAATCAGTGTAAGGTTTTCTTAATATACAAGTTAATTTGTTAGGATTTAATTTAAGTGGGAGCCAATTAGAATCATAGCTTTGCTTCCAAGCTAAGTTACACACTATAAAAATCACTCTGTCATTTCCATACAAATAAGGATCCTGGTGCCCCTGAGCCATCTTACAGTGAGCATGCAGTGTTTTTGGAATCAGCAAGTTCTGTGTCATCAGGGCCCTGCTGGACACCTGACATTAGCCCTTTTGTCAGTTTCTCTGCATCGGCTGCAGCTGAATGTCAGCAGGGACTCCCTTCAGATAGACAGGCTTTTGCCTTGGGTATGCGTTCAGCAGAATCTGTATCTCAGAAATGTTGCCCAAATGATAACACTTTGAGAATGAGTGAGAGAAAGAAAGACTTCCTTATTTTCTCTCCTGATTTGTGATTGAGTTTTGCTTTAGTGGCCCTGGTTTCTCCTAACTTTTGGAGCATGGTTGCTGCCCAGCTCTGTGTGGCTCATCCTTTTCCTGACATTTGGAATACTTTCATTTCAGGGAAGACTTATAAAGGTAGCTTGTTAGTGAGGGCTTTTAGTTTTCATATGTGCTGAGATGCTGGCAGGAAAAGCAAATTCATGATCTCATGTAGATTCTGCCAATTTCTGTGACTACAAAACATTTGAGATAGGGAGAACTTGGGTGGAATCCCTCTACTGTAAAGCTTATCTCCCTGGAAGACAACCCTACAGTCATTCCAAGTTCTGTTTCTAAGGGCTTGTCTATACTTACGCGCTGGTTCGGCGGCAGGCAATGAACTTCTGGGTTCGATTTATCGCGTCTTGTCTGGATGCGATAAATCGAACCCAGAAGTGCTCGCCGTCGACTCCGGTAATCCTGCTCGGCGCGAGGAGTACGCGGAGTCGACGGGGGAGCCTGCCTGCTGCGTCTGGACCGCGGTAAGTTCGAACTAAGGTACGTCGACTTCAGCTATGTTATTCACGTAGCTGAAGTTGCGTACCTTAGTTCGAATGGGGGGGGGGTTAGTGTAGACCAGGCCTCAGAGGCTTTCTTTAACCTTGTGTAACGGGGTTGGGGCACCTCCTTGTGGCCATGTCTGGGGATTAACTCCTTTCTAGTCTGATGCCCCCTTTCTGATGGTTGCTCACACCGCATTCCCCCTCACTTTCCAGGACTCGCAGTGCTCTTTTTTTGTGATTCAGCCCTTTGGACAGATCACTGTATAGTCCTACCCTTCAGAGGCATCGAAGTCCCACTGGATCACCTGTTTGTATGCTGCTCCAGACAGTCTTTCACTCCAAGGCTAGGCCCTGTGCCACTTTCCCAGCAGCTGGGAGGGAACCTGGACTCACCCACTACTCTGTAGTCCAGCCTAGGGACCCTATATCCAGCAACTATAGTCTGCTTGCTCCCAGACTTTATTTCCCTAGACGCCTTCCTGCTCCCTTTTTTATCTTCTGTTCCACTGCCCTGGGTTTGCTGACCCTCCCAGGGGACTACTTCCCCTCTTGGACATCATGGCAGACACTGTAGCCCCAAACAAACCTCCCTTCTCCCAGGGAGCAACTACAGACTACTTCCCCTGCAGCCCCTTTCTGGTCTCAGCTTCATCCTTTTATACAAGCCCAACTTGCTCCCTCCCAGGTGAACTTCATCTTCCATTAGGCTTATTGATTCCAGGCTGTGCTCCAGGTGCAGCATAAGAGGTTAATTGACCGAATTTAACCTGCTGTGTCTTGTGTGGGGTGGATATCACCACACACCTTGATAAACCTAGTTTGCTATCATTTATATAGTACTTTTCTGTCCATTTTCCTTTTCCCCTGTAAGCTTTCTGTGCTTTATTGATCATAAAGGTACATATACAAGCTACAAAGAATACAAAGGTAACTCAGTCTTTCCCAGTACTTAGCATTTTGCATCTAGAGAGTTGATAGAGAGTAGCTTGGTCATTGAACAGAGCCACAGAGAACCACAAAAAACTTGTGTGTCATCCTGATGTACTGGCATGTATATGTCATGAATCTGTCACAGTAAATAAATTAGTTGTGTCATATATTGACAATCATTCATGACACAGTATTATGTAACATTGGCATGGTTTTCCCCTTGGTGCTGGGATAGGCGAGGAACTCCTTCCTCTCCTCTGGCTGCTGAAAAGGAAGTCTTCCTCCTCATCTTCTTGACTGCTGGGAGGGGAAGGTGTGTGTCGCCTCTTTCTACTTTTACCTGACCTGGCTGCTGAGACAGAAGGAAGAGGATGTGTGTTGCTCTCTTTCTATTTTAGTCACAGTTTCGTTCACACTAGGGCTTGCCACACCACCAGTTCATTTATCTCAGTGCTTTTGGAACGGCATTTAATATACAGAGCAACATAGTATGCTTTTGTGATGGTGCTTTTCTTTATACAGGATTTTGATCAGACCCAGAGGGTCAGAGTTTTGTGTGCCAGTACATCAAGAACTGAATGAGTTATATGAGCTTTGAGTTGACTATCCCGCTAAGACCTCCAGGGTAATCACTTGCATTTTCTCTCAAAGATTCTCTCACTACCTTTTCATCTGCAGAGGGCTAACTCACTAGAGAGAGAAGTCTTTATGTTCGTGAAATCTAAAGACATTGTCAAGTACTGTAGGTTCCAATTTTTACCTACTCTTAAAATTGAGCTTTCTGTTAACAATATGTTAAAAACTACGGCATCTTTTTCATGGAAACTGAAAATATTGAGTGTTGAAAATATTAAAGGCATTACGAAAATAGTCTTACATTTATTTTGAGATCATGTGAGACACTTGCAATGGGCTCTTTCAAGCTTGAGTGAGGTTTCAAGTGAATTCAGGATCTGAAACTAGGCTTAGCTTTTCAGGGGCCAATATTAGATGGATTTATAAATAATATGTTCCCTTCCTTTCCCAAGGAATTGCAATGTTTAAAGAATGCAGGCAGAGAACTGGATGAGAAACAGTGGTAAAACTCAGTTTATGAGGGAAGTGAGTATGTCCTATTTAAAATGTTGTAGAAGAACAGCTATGCCCACCTGAAGAACCACCTTATAGTTCATACCAACAGGGCACTGTTCTATTGGTATCAAAAACAGAAAAGCAGCCTATTAGCCAGCAGACAAAAGAACTCTATAGAGCAATAATATACTGGGAAGGAGAGCATGTCAAATTTCCTGCATCTTAATTTACTGCTACACTGCATATTATCTTTTTTTTTTTCAATTAAGTAGTTCAGAGTATTTAATTGTAATTGTAAGCAGTAATTCATAAACATATTGCTGATCTCTTATTTGCAAAGCATTTAGCTCTCTTCTTTCTTCCTAGGAAACATACTTGGACTACATTTGCTAGTTACTGACCCTTCCGTTGGGTACGGCATAACTCCGTTGTCCTCACCCATGAATCTGAAATGACATGAATTCCATAAGTGCTGCTTCTATTGGCATCAACATTTTTCTCTTTTACAATTACCCTATTTGAGCCACTTAAAAATAGCTTTCAGTTTCTCAGCTCAGATGTTGATTGCATCTGTGGAAAATCATTCATGCTGAATTTGGGGAGATGTTTTATACTGGAATAGGTGGTAATGTTTTCCTGGGATACAGCTTTGCCTGGGACATGATCCCATATTAATCAGATTATAAAAATTCAAGTCTAGGAAGTTTGTTGTGGTGACTTCTTTTTAGTTAGGGTTATAAATAGCCTAAGACTAATTTTCTGTGGCAGTACAGGAAGCCATTCTGCTGTTCTAATGCATGTGGTGATTCAGAGGAAGCTGCTTCTCATGCCTTCCTGGAGGGAGGAAAGTGAGGAAAGCGAGGTAAGAGTGGATACATGTGAAATATGGATGTTAAGCAGACCATGCTCTGTGGTTGAAATGGGGTGAGTATAGTTTCCCTAATAAAGATAAGTTCCATTTTGGTGTATAGACTGGCTACCTTAGGTATTTGCACTGAGCTTAGTGGAGCACTTTTCAATTCTTTGGTGCAAATTCTCTTGTTACCAGTGCAGTCCCATTGGTATTGCAATGGTGAAAATTAGGAGAATGTGAGCGCATGAGATTTTTTCTTACAATTTAGTCTGCGTGGATGAGTTGGATAAACTGTAGTAGTTTGGCTGCCTGACTTCCTCCTCATTCACCTAACATGCTTGCTGTTGCTCTTCTGAGCTTTAAAGCGTGGAAGTGTAATGACATTTTTGTCTGGAATGCAGCTTGGAGAAGTGACACTGGCAATTTGTTTCAAAGAAGATTGAAAGCTAAAAGTGCTTTACAATTCCAGGCTGTGGTGTGCTCAGGGCATAAGTTGTCTTCCATTTTGCAAGTAAATGTGTGGGTAGAAATTCAGATTGCCGCATACACTTTACCTTACAGCATACAACAAATAATCATCCATGTTCAGGAATACACCTGTGTGAGAGATCCAGAACCATCATTATAACTGAAGTACTATTTTCTGCTGAACTGAAACAGTAACTATCAAGTATCATAAAATTACAAATAGAAGAAAAGGTCAAATAAACCTCAAAATCTTGAGATAACTCCCTTTGAGGGGAGGGGACCCCAAATAACGGGGCTTGGAGTGTTTGAACTCTCACGTAGTGAGGAAAGTAGTACTGAAATAGTTGTTTACAGCCCCACAGACTGCCTTCATACATCAGTCCCTACAACAGCAATAGCTGTTAAAACCACAAAGATAGACTAAATTCATGTGTTTATGAAGTAGCAAATATCGCTTCCTCCCTGTTCCCTTTTTCAGAGGAATATGCAACAAACAAATTACTGGAGGAATCCTACAGTCTCCTTGTCCTTTCTAGTGCTTATGCTATTGCTACCACTGGTTGCATCTGTGCTGTTTTTGGAAGTTGCTGTAATGTAGGCACTTATTTTTCTAGTGTCGAGGAAGGCCTCACAGAATTCAATTCAGCTGGCCTGTTCAAAGGCAAACTGAATTTTGTCCGTCTCTTTGCCTTGACCATGAAAAGAGGATAGTTTTGTGGTTGTCTCAGATTTGTCAGTCAGACCTCGTTTCTATTTTTACATCTCCTACGAACTTCCTGTCTTGCCTGGATATTATTTCATTCAGTGCCTTTTTTCCTCTGTAAATGGGAATAATGCTTACCAACTCACAGAGCAGGTACATCTACACAGCCAAACAAACAAAAACAAACAAAAAACACACCCCAAAAACCCATGGAAACAAGTCTCAGAGTCTGGGTCAACTGACTTGGATTCATGGTGCTCACGCTATGGGGCTAAAAATAACATTGTAGACATTCCCACTTGGGCTGGAGCCTGGACTCTGAGACGTACACCCCTCACTGGATTTCAGAGCCCAGAACATCTACACTGCTATTTTTAGCCCCATAGCGGGAGCCCTACAAGCCTGAATCAGTTGACTGAGACTCTCTCCCCTGTGTGTGTGTGTGTATGGAGGGGTGGGGGGGTGGTTGCATTGTAATAGAGAGAATTGTTCTGCAGTCATACACTGACATCTTTTTAATAATAACGATTCTTGGGGGATGGGAAACCAAATGTATAACCAATTTTTAAAAATAATTTGATATTGCTCCTTCATGATCTACCACAGTGTTTCGTACCTCACTCTATTAAAAGGTTAGCACTAGTAACCAGTGTCTCTTTATTCCTTGTTTGTTTGCTGATGTCCAAGGGAATTGCTCTAGTTCTTGGGCCTTTGATGCTGAAGTGAGATGAACTAAGAATAACAGAGTAGCGAAGTGTTCATTTATACTTTTTCAATACACTGATTTTTCCTAGTAATACTCTTCCATTCTGGACATTGACTTGCATGGGTGGGTGGAGATAGGGGAATTACGTGCAAGAGAATCTTTCTCCATCATTCAGGGCCTTAAAACTTGCAGCTCAATAACTCTCTCCCTCCACCCCCCAAAGTTGGGGAAATTATAGTTATCTGCTGTCAAAAATGTTGAGTGTTGGCAGCTGTTGTGTATTCCTTCTGACTGATGGGTCAAGAGGATTCAAGCAGCCCATGTATTTCCAATTTTTCTCTAAGGAAGGGAATTCACTGATCTAGTTTTCTGCTTCTAGCACATGCAGATGACGATCCAGGCTCTCCAGGATGAGCTTCGGATCCAGCGGGACCTGAACCAGCTGTTCCAGCAGGACAGCAGCAGTAGACCCAGTGAACCGTTTGTGGCAGAGCTGACAGAGGAGAACTTCCAACGGCTTCATGCAGAGCATGAGCGCCAGGCCAAGGAACTTTTCCTGCTGCGCAAAACCTTAGAAGAGATGGAATTGCGCATTGAGACTCAGAAGCAGACCTTAAATGCCCGTGATGAGTCCATCAAAAAGCTGCTGGAGATGTTGCAGAGTAAAGGACTGTCTTCAAAAGCCACAGAGGAGGATCATGAGCGGACAAGACGGTTGGCTGAAGCAGAGATGCATGTCCACCACCTGGAGAGCCTGCTGGAACAGAAGGAGAAGGAAAACAATATGCTGAGAGAGGTGAGTGACCCAGACATTAATTAATCTAAAAAATAATTCATTCCATGAGCGATCTTCCTGTCCCTCCTTCCTAGCGTTAATCTCTGCTAATTCATGCTTGTATGCCTTCCATTCCTTTTCTGATATTCACCCTTTCACCACTGTGGGAACAGCATTTCCCATGATGGATAGACTGTAGATTAAAAAATAATCTGATGGAGTTTGTCCCCTAAATTAAAACCTCTCGTTTGTTTTTGTGTCTCCCCTCCCCCAGCTCCCGTTTGCCTTTACTCCTCACATGAAGCTGTGGAAGTTCACTATCGTGGGAATGTAACGTTCATTCAACCTTTTTTTTTTTTTTAATTCAGAGCAAACATCTACCTGTATTTAGGAAAGAGAGAAATCTTGGCAGCATTAATGGATGATCACTCTGCAGTTTCCATGGAAACAGTTGACTTGCTATGTAGGGTTTCTGTGATTAAAAAAACATTAGCTGCCTCAGATGCACAGCCAAAAAAGATTATTTAAAGGAACACTGTTGCAAAAATTTATAACAAAACAATACTTAGATATGTATTGTATATTGTGGACATATGATGACAAGCATTCTTAAGTATAAATCACCCACAACCAGTTATAATGAAATGTAGGCTACTAATCCTACAAACAGTACTTATCTGTCTTAGAGAAATGCATGAAAATCAGCAATGTGCATCCCTCAGTCTTCAGCCAGTGTCATGAAATTTCTTGTCACTGTATTTCCTCTATTACCTGTAGATAATGTAACGATTAACTCTGAAAATGCTGGCATTTTCCTGTCGATACATGGATTCAACAAAGGCAAAGTTTTCCAAAAAGTTGATTGCACATAAAAATTTGGTAACTGAACATACATATAACTAGGTTCATAAATATCCAGTTTACACACACAAATTAGTCACATAATTACACAGGCCTTTTGTTCTCATATGTTTTTTTTATATTTTGCTTATTTGTCTGTCTATACACAAGGGCCAAACCTGATCCTTTGGAAACAGGAGGGAGGAGGATCATTCACAAAGTTTCTGAAATGGGCATTCTGCAGCAACCAAAGTGTTGCATACCTCCTTGTTATACATTTTCCATCTCCTGTCCATTTACATTTGTGCTCTTACAGGTTTCTATATATAAGGAAGATAGAATCCAGAGAATTTCTTGGCCAGATTTAGAACAGTAAGCTCTTGAATGCCTGGAGTGAAGATATTATATTTTCAGACTTTCTCCATTCAGAGTTCTTGTCTTTTTAGTAAATATTGATACTGTTTGCCCCACTCCAGGCTTTTATTTCTGCAGAAGTTAAAATGGCTTTGTGATGGGGGTAGACTAGACCCAGATACCCCCTGTTGGAGGCTTCAGAATCCTGCCACACTTGTCTCAGGAAAGGAGCAGTGGAGAGGTCCTCCAAGTGGGCTAGAGTGGCTGCAGGGGAAGCAGCTGATCAGGGAGGCTGTAGGGGAAGCAGCTGATCATGGCCCAGGAGGGCTATATAGAAAGAGCTGCAGGACAGAGCAGCAGTCAGTTGCTGCCTGGAGTTGGAGGAGAGAGGACTGTGTTCCTGGCTGACTGAAGGAGCAGCAGGATCACAGACAGCTCAGTATGGGCAGGGACCAGAGGAGCAAAGCAGGAGCTTGTGGCTAGTGCTGGGCCTGAGTAAGTATTGAGCCCAGGGAGGGCCGCAAAAGACAGTGTCTCCACGGAGGAAGCCCTGGGGGTATGGACCCATACCAGGGCTGGGACAAGTTAAAGACTGTATACCCCAGAAGGGGTTTCTTTTGTTTCACATAGAGACAGTGTGCGTGACTTGGCCGGAGGGCTGAGTCACTGAAAAACTGCCTGAGAAACCACTGATAGGTCACCATAAACTGAAAGACTGCAGACACACCTGACCGGAAGGGGGCGCTTGTGAGAGGTGGGTGCTATGCCATTACAATTTTCCGACCAGAAGGGGGGCTTGCAAGAGATGGGTGCCATGCCATTACAGGCTTCCATTTATTCCCTCTCTAAGCACCAGCATCAATAGTGAGAAGTCAGGAAGAAGATGTACCTCTTTAGAGAGAGAGAGAGATTCTGCTGCAGAACAGCAGGTGTTGGGAGTGAGACAGGAGATAAGGAGTCTTCGTAGTGTAGTTGAAAGGCTGGAAATCTTATATCTTGGGTTATTTAATCCCTAGGCCTTCTCAGGAAAGGATTTCTTGTGGAGAAGAGAGATTACTGTGTGGTCAGTTTTATTGTGTGTCTTAGGCAAGCGACATTTGGAACTTTGCAATTACTTTTTGATGCCAATCCAATTCTGAAGCATCGAGGAGGGACTAGCAGGATATTTCATAATTTATCACTCAAGTTATTGTCTCATTGCCTTCTCTGGTACATAGAATTGACCCATTTAGAAAACGTAATTCCTTTTAAACTAGTGTAAATGGTGGCTTCTTTGTAATTTGAAGTTCTTCTTTGAGTGATGTCCCTATGGGTGCTCCACTGTAGGTGCGACAGCCACCCCTGCACCTGGGATCAGAGATCTTTAGTAGCAGTGGCCGTTGGACTGCACATGTACTCCTCCATGTCTTGTGCCATGAGCAGCATCTATAGATAGTGCTGTGCAGTCCAACCACCCCAACATTCCTGGACTAAATAGTGGAAAAGCTGATATGGGATTCAGTCAATAAAAAATTAAAAGAATTGGAATATAATTAATACCAGTCAACATGGTGTAGCCTTTGATTTGATTTAAAGTGAATTTAGTAATGTTGTATTGCACCATTGTGGGTTCGGCTCTGGTGGCTATAGTTTCAAGCTCAACAGAGTGAAAGTCACCTCTGCGACTTTCTTCAGATTTAGAGCCTCTAGGAACACACAAAGACCAAGGATATGGACAACATATACATTTACAAGTACAAGGTCTAGTCCGTTTTACAAGTTTTATTAAAGTTACAGTTAAGGTTATAAAAACAACAAGGAGTCTGGTGGCACCTTAAAGACTAACAGATTTATTTGGGCATAAGCTTTCGTGGGTAAAAACCTCACTTCTTCGGATGCATACTTCTTTAGTATGCATGGCTTCTGCAGCTAACTCAGTCATCTTCACCTTCATTTTCCTGTTTGTTCATAATCTGGAAAAGAAAAACAAGCTTTCCTGCTTTTTCAGGTCCCAAACCATTTCTCAATTTGGAATGAATTAGTCCAAAGGTTTTTTTCGTGGGTAAAAACCTCACTTCTTTATTCTCTATGTATCCGAAGAAGTGAGGTTTTTACCCACGAAAGCTTATGCCCAAATAAATCTGTTAGTCTTTAAGGTGCCACCAGACTCCTTGTTGTTTTTGTAGATACAGACTAACACGGCTACCCCCTGATAGTTAAGGTTATGATTAACCAAGCATATGGAAATCCTATAAAGACCTATGCACCGGTAACAAATATAGTCATACTCACATCCTTAACAATATTGTTAGGGTGTGATGGATGCCTTGCCAATTGATCATCAATAGAGGGAGGGTTCCTGATGGAGTCTCCCCATAGGAGATTAATTTTACCCAATCTGGGAGCCCTCTTTTATCTTGTGATTCTGACTACCCGTACGCTGTGCGCATGTGCATGAAAGTGTCCACTCTCTTTTTCCTTATATGTATTGTGTCCCCCAAGAATATTGGGGCATCCTGTTTTTTTATAATTTGTTTATAGTTCCTTTTATTCTCATTAGCATTGACGCACAACCTTTATCATGTGGGTAAGGCACGTATTAGAAAAAATGTGCCTCTAGGTCATTTTGTGATCTAAAATTAATCTTATGGCTAATTTTTCGCAATACCGTCCATTGGTACATGTTTTTCCGTAACCTTGTGGCATCGGGTTATTCTTTGGTTACTTACTTATGTCAAGCATTTCTTAAGCCTAAGGCGTAGTATGGCTAGGGTTACCAGATAGCAACTGTGGAAAAAATGGGACAGGGAGTGGGGGGCTGTCCCTTTAAAACCAGGACATCTGTTAAATAGTTAAATTAAATACTTAAAAAAACCAAACAAACAAAAAAACAAAACACACACAAAAAAACCTAAAATTAAATCGATTGTGTCAGTCAGGTCAACATGAGAAACTTAAAATTTTGGCTTCTGCAGCTAACTCAGTCATCTTCACCTTCATTTTCCTGTTTGTTCATAATCTGGAAAAGAAAAACAAGCTTTCCTGCTTTTTCAGGTCCCAAACGATTTCTCAATTTGGAATGAATTAGTCCCAAGGAAGAAAATATTCTTTCTACGCCAGCAGAAGAAGCTACTTCTATTAAAAGTGAGATTATCACTTCAGCAGTCTCTGAATCCAACTGCTTAAGTGACTTCCACCAGTTCACTGGTGTGACTTTCTTTAAAACGTTTCACGGTAGCAGCCGTGTTAATCTGTATCTGCAAAAAGAACAGGAGTACTTGTGGCACCTTAGTGACTAACAAATTTATTTGAGCATAAGCTTTCGTGGGCTACAGCCCACTTCTTCGGATGCATAGAATGGAACATATATTGAGGAGATATATATACACATACAGAGAGCATGAAAAGGTGGGAGTTGTCTTACCAACTCTGAGAGGCCAATTAATTAAGAGAAAAAAACTGTTTGAAGTGATAATCAAGATAGCCCAGTACAGACAGTTTGATAAGAAGTGTGAGAATACTTACATGGGGAGATAGATTCAGTGTTTGTAATGGCTCAGCCATTCCTAGTCTCTATTCAAGCCTAAATTGATTGTATCTAGTTTGCATTTCAATTCAAGCTCAGCAGTTTCTCGTTGGAGTCTGTTTTTGAAGCTTTTCTGTTGCAAAATTGCCACCCGCAGGTCTGTCATTGAGTTACCAGACAGGTTAAAGTGTTCTCCTACTGGTTTTTGAATGTTATGATTCCTGATGTCAGATTTGTGTCCATTAATTCTTTTGCGTAGAGACTGTCCGGTTTGGCCAATGTACATGGCAGAGGGGCATTGCTGGCACATGATGGCATATATCACATTGGTAGATGTGCAGGTGAACGAGCCCCTGATGGTATGGCTGATGTGATTAGGTCCTATGATGATGTCACTTGAATAGATATGTGGACAGAGTTGGCATCGGGCTTTGTTGCAAGGATAGGTTCCTGGGTCAGTGTTTTTGTTCAGTGATGTGTGGTTGCTGGTGAGTATTTGCTTCAGGTTGGGGGGTTGTCTGTAAGCGAGGACAGGTCTGTCTCCCAAGATCTGTGAGAGTGAGGGATCATCTTTCAGGATAGGTTGTAGATCTTTGATGATGCGCTGGAGAGGTTTTAGTCGGGGGCTGAAGGTGACAGCTAGTGGTGTTCTGTTATTTTCTTTGTTGGGCCTGTCTTGTAGGAGGTGACTTCTGGGTACTTGTCTGGCTCTGTCAATCTGTTTTTTCACGTCAGCAGGTGGGTATTGTAGTTTTAAGAATGCTTGATAGAGATCTTGTAGGTGCTTGTCTCTGTCTGAGGGATTGGAGCAAATGCGGTTGTATCTTAGAGCTTGGCTGTAGACAGTGGATCGTGTGGTGTGTCCTGGATGGAAGCTGGAGGCATGTAGGTAAGTATAGCGGTCAGTAGGTTTCTGGTATAGGGTGGTATTTGTGTGACCATAGCTTATTAGCACAGTAGTGTCCAGGAAATGGACCGCTTGTGTGGATTGGTCTAGGCTGAGGTTGATGGTGGGATGGAAATTGTTAAAATCATGGTGGAATTCGAGGGCTTCTTTTCCATGGGTCCAGATGATGAAGATATCATCAATGTAGCGCAAGTAGAGTAGGGGCGTTAGGGGACGAGAGCTAAGGAAGCGTTGTTCTAAGTCAACCATAAAGATGTTGGCATACTGTGGGGCCATGCGGGTACCCATAGCAGTGCCACTGACTTGAAGGTATATATTGTCCCCAAATGTGAAATAGTTGTGGGTGAGGACAAAGTCACAAAGTTCAGTCACCAGGTTTGCCATGATGGTAATCGGGGTTGCTATTCCTGATGGCTTGTAGTCCATCTTTGTATGGAATGTTGGTGTAGAGGGATTCTACATCCATAGTGGCCAGGATGGTGTTTTTTTGGAAGATAATGATAAATTACATGGAATTCAAACCCTGTTCTCTTCACCTTCCATTAAACATGTTTTCACTCTTGATGGAGTTGTAAACACGGGCTTTAAATTCAGTGAGTATTTTTAAAGATGTAAACTGGGGCTTCTGGTTTCAGACAGTATTTACTCAAAGCCACTTAACAGATATTTATGGAATTTAAACTGGTATTGTTGTGTGGCTTTTCTTCTGTGTGGCCTCAGTGAAAACATTGACAAGGGACTCTCTGTTTCACTGTCAAATCTGAGAGTAGCATGTGTATTTTTAGAGATTTTTCTGGCCTAAACCCTATGTGTACTGGTTTATTTGCTAGCTGACTATTACTAATAGGTTTTCAGTTTAGACTGACATTTATCTGTAAAGATAGCATCTCAGAAAATACACAAATTATATATATATATATATATAGAGAGAGAGAGAGAGAGAGAGAGAGATTGTTGGCTGTATCGTCATCACATACAAGTATAAACATCTAGAAAGTTCTGTGTTTTAAAGGCAAGAAATGGAATGGCCTAGAGATTTAGAGACCTGAATTCCAGATTGCTAAATCTTGCTCTGATACAGGCTCCCATTGTGGTCTTTGTCAAATCAGTTCACCATTCTGCCTCAGTTACCCTATCAGCAGGTACTTACCTACCTGACAGAGTTTTAAATAATCTTTGCATATCTTTTGAAAGCACTATATAAATCAGCGTTGCAAATTCTGTTTGCTTGTTTCAGGACCGGCTCCAAGGTTTTTGCTGCCCCAAGCGGCGGGGGGGAGAGAGGGGGGGGCGCGGGAAGCCGCAATCACGATCGGTGGCACTCCAGCGGCAGCTCCACCGCGCCGCTTTCTTCTTCGGCGGGAATTCGGCGGCAGGTGCTTCCCTCCGAGAGGGACCCGCCACCGAACAGCCCGACGTGCCGCCCCTTCCCCTTGGCCGCCCCAAGCACCTGCTTGTTGGGCTGGTGTCTGGAGCCGGCCCTGCTTGTTTATATGGGGGCAAAGAACCTTTTTGACCTTTTGGAAAGGGTGAGTGAATATTCTTTTTTGTCTGGGCCAGGAAATCTAAATTGTTATATTAGGTAAAGTGCAATAACAATTTAGATTTGTGTGCACCATAGCACAGTGAAATTTGGGTATGGCAATGTTTTGGTTGCCTACATTTCTCTCGTATTTAATATCGTAGTGTGTGACATGAGGGTGATACATACATTTAACATCTAAAGGCCTGCTCTTCATTTTTGAAGATGAATACAGAGAAGAGGGACAGATACACTATAACAGATCAGTTTTTTCTCCAGCTACCTATTTGTATCCTGCAGCAACTTGGAAAGTGCTGTAGAGCAGTTCAGCTTGTTGCCATTTATATTCTCTAGGCAGCTCTCTGGAACGCTCTAGCAACCTGAGTGCATGCCCTTTACATATCTACAGAAATATCACACAGGCATTTGTCATCCTCCCCTTTGCACATTGTGAGCCTCTGGAGCAACTTGCTATCCAATCATGTTTTTTCAGCTACTTTCAGCCTCTGTGCAGGGAGATTTTCATCATAGGTAACTAGGTGGTTGCTACTCTGGGGGTGGAAAATATGGAAAGGAGCATTATCAACACAGATGCTCACAACAGCATGTTTAATAAAAACAGCAATAATCTGGTTTATGTTTATCTTCTTTAAAATAGTTCTATCTTCTATGTGAAGACAATTGCCTTTAAAAAACGGAGGATTCACTCACCAGCAAGGTAGTGGAGATTTTGAGTACGTCAGTTTTACAGTTTATTTTGGATATTTTTATTTTGGTGGTCAAAGACCAAGTTTCTATTGTGCCTGTGTAACTGAGCTAGAGTTCTGTTCACTGGACTGCAGCCCGTCCTCTATGATGTGAAAGGAAGATTGAAGGGTTGGAAACATCAGAGGGCTGTAGAAGGGTAGAATTCTGCTGCATTAGAAAGAGAAGGTTCTGATAACTTTCCCTGGAGTCTGTGGAGTGGAGTGAAATATCATTGTTTTCACTCTTTCCTCCTTGTTCTTCTGTTATAGGAGATGCATCGTCGGTTTGAAAATGCCCCTGACTCAGCCAAGACAAAAGCTCTACAAACTGTTATTGAAATGAAGGTAAGAGAGTCCACACTGGCAGATGGGGATCCTATTCTTTTGGACGGTATATGAAGTCTTTCAGATAGCATAAAGCATGAGACGTCCGACAGCAGATACAATACATAGTCCAGTATTACTAATGGAAAAAAAATCTTGGAGATTTTCATTGATCAGGCAGGTTAGAGAACTAGTTCATTGCATGATAGAAGTCTGCTTTTCATCTACCTGGAGTGTTATTTATAGTTTACAGCCAATAATCCATTGTATTATAAGGACAATATGAGGAGATAAGTGGGTGCCTTTTAATGGTGGTGTGAATTCTTTCCCATCACAGTATTTTCTGAACTTTTGAAAGGGTATTGGTGGCACCCAGAGTGCAAAGCAACATTAGATATTTGCATTCCAAAACATCTTATGTGAAGCAGGTGATTCAGTCAGAAAGGGGCATCAATACCACCTTCATCCTGAATTATAGCTAGATACAGTTTTGTGGTTTAGTCTTTAAACTAGTGATGCAGGATTTAGAGCAACATAGACAACTTGTAGGAGCCTGTCGCGGGGTAGATTCCCCCCTTTGATGGGGTGTCAGGTCACATGTGGTCAAAAGAAAGGTCGGAGGCGGTCCCACAGCCAGTTAGGTCCTTTGCTGATGACCCTTACTATAAAATGTGGCCATATTGCCTAGTGACTGGAGTTAATAAAGTCGCGCTTCCACACAGGGCTGCGTGGCCAATGGCTAGAGTCAATAGAGTGACCCTTTCGTTCAGGGCAGCGTAACCTAATGGCTGGAGTCAATAAAGCAGCCTTTCCTCTCGGGGCGGTGTGGCCGCTTGGCCTGTGGGGGGGGGGGTGGGGGGCGCCACCTATGTGTGTGGTATCCAGGATACGGGGACTTGAAAATCCTACTACTACAGGCCCTCCCTGCTCCTCCAAGTAGTAGTCTCGGGCCCTGGCGGTGGTGTGGGGTGCTCACCACTGAGTCAGTGGGGATACTCCCGAAACACAGTGACTGGTTCCTCGGGTCACTCACAGGAGGAAAGTCTAAGTCCCCTGGGCTGCTTCTTACCCTTTCTCTCTTGGCGATGTTCCCTGGTTCTCCTGGGTTTCTGGGGTCCTCTAGTGGTGTACCCTTCTGCTGGTGTGGTCTCTTCTCTGGGCTCATCAGGCAGACTGGTGTCCATCTGGAACTCTGTGTGCCGTGGCTTTGTAGTTGGGACCTGTAGCCACTCCCTGGTGAGAATCTGCATCCTCCCCCTTCAGCAGCCTGCCCAGATTGAGTTGGGCTGCTTCCTTTTATACTCTGCCTTCAGGCTGAGCATGCCCACCAGAGTCAGAGGGGCAGGGCTTCCTCGGCCTGCAAAGAACATTTAACCCTTTCAGGGCTGGTGCGGGGCAGGTACACAATATCACAGATCCCAAGGACCACAAGTGGATTGCATATATATTTACACAACTTCATGTAGCTGTATGCCAGATTGTATGTTCCATAATGTGCATGAAACGTGTAGTATTAATAAATACTTTCTCTTCCTACTCATCTTTGCATTCACACTCTCTTCCTTTTCACCACTTCTCACTCTTGTTCTCCAAATATTAACTTTCTCTATAGCCATTTCTCTCCTTTCCGTTCTGGAGTCTCCCAATCCTTTCCCCATGCTTCCTAACAGGCCAGCCAGTTTTCCTTTTGAAAACAAATAGCTGGTCTTTTTCCCTTTCTATCTCAGATTGTTAGCTGCAGTGCATGCCTCAATAACCCCCTTTTTACACTTTGAGATATGCACGAATCAAATTCTATTGCATATATTATGCAAGAGATCAGACTGCATGATCATAATCCCTTCTGGCCTTCTCAATCTATGCATTTAGTTGGGGAAAATAACAAGTAAAAGAAGTATGTGGTGAGCATAGGATAGAAAGGGGGGTAGTGTCAAACCCTACAGTTTTTCCAGGGAATGCGTTTGCTAGTAGTCCCTGGAGAAACTGAGTAGAACAAACATGTCTGCTTTTAGAGGATGCATTTTATAAATGAATAGGCATGTGTGTAATAGTGAGCATAAGGGCTCTGTGTTCTGTGTGCATCAATTTCTTTTCAAGTTATTGCATGTGTCCATTCCATTTCAGGTGTGTGCATGTCCTATGCACTGTTGTCAGAGATTTTCCCCTCAGGTGTAACCCATCGAGGCAGTGCATGTGCCCTCTGCCGCCTTGTGCTGCTGCACAATAGTATAAAGGGCACCCCCAATGCCTCATAGGTCCTTCTGACTGCCCATGATGGTTGTTGAAGTGTGAGATCATGCTATTGCAAGTCTTTTCCTCATTTTGTGTTTTATATATAGTTGGTACTCATTTTAGTACATTAGTAGACATAATGTTAGGTACTGTAATTACAAAAGTAAGTTTCTTTTTAAAATGTATTTTTAAACACTTCAGTTTCTGTTCATGGGTAATTGGTGCTGGCGCATGCCTAGATTATCGGGCTTCAAGGACCTAGATTATCTGCCATTCTTGTAAAAAAACCGATGCCAGTGAGTGACTCGCACTCCAGTTGCCTGAAGTGTCTTGGGGATACTCACATTCACAATTAATGCCAAATTTTCAGGAATTTTAAACCAAGTACCAAGAAGGACAGGGAGGCCAGGTTTACGTTTCTGCGATGGAGGCAGTCCTGTGCACACTCTTGGAGCCTTCCCGCTCAGAGTAGGTACCGAACACATTGGAATCCATCAGAAGTGCTCCTCCTGGTCTTGCTGATCCTCATGGCCATTCTCCCTCCCGGGTACTGAAGAAGAGGCAGCAGAAGATGGTGTCTAAGGACAAAGTATCTGGGAGATCAAGGTTCCCTGGCTCAAATTCCAGCGGCAAGAATGTGGACAAAGACACTGTGTTCAAGGCCAAGGCACTCTCTGAAGCAGTCAACTGCTCAGGCAGGACTGTTGGCACTGGCCCCGGCCCATTGAGACTGGCCAGTAAGTGGCTCCTTCTAGTGCAACTTGATGTCTCAGCACTAGGAGACTTTCCCGGTACTGTTGACTCCCAAGGCTTATACAGTGGCTAGGGATCCTTCTGAGTCTCTCGGTACCAGTTTCATTGGCCATGCAAGAGTCTTCTCGCCCAGCGCAGACAGTTGCTATTGTAGCCTTACTGGTGGCTTTATCCTAGCATGTGGTACCGTGGACTCCCATGTGCCTCTTCATGCGGTGCTATCCAGAGGGAAGTCAGCTGTGTTCTCTCCAGGGCCACCTTTTCCAGGTTCCTGAGATCAATCCCAACATCCAGGAACAATCCTCCACTTGGTTGGAGGAGGCTGATCCATCTTTTGATTCAGAGTTGGCTTATACATTTTACAGTCACATCATGTACCTCACCATTCTCCTTTGAGCGCCTACCACCCTTGGTATCCTCTAAGTCTCTGTCATGGCCACCAAGCAGGAACCCATGGCCAGGAAGAAATTGGACTGCGCCCTCTCAGTTCCTTCTTACCATCTGTGACGGTTGCTGGAACGACCCCTCTTGCTGTAGCATGGCTTCTTTCCCAGTGGCTTGGACTTTCTCTCTTCGTATTTTATATAGGTATTGTAGTTAGTGTATATAGTTCTTAGTTAGAATTAGTGTATACAGTAATGTTAGTAGTTGTCCCCATTGTCAAGGGAATTTTTGCCCCAGGTGCTGGGCATGCTTCAGTCCCCGGGCTTCAAGCCGTGTGCCTCGTGCAGCAAGCTGATGCCATTTAATGACCCTCACACTAACCGTCTAAAGTGTCTGGGGGAGTCCATGTTAAAGAGAAGTGCCAGATCTGCCAGGATTTCAAACCCCGCACTAGAGAGGATAGAGACATTCGGCTGAAGACCATTCTTATGGGGGCAGCCCTCAGATCAGCCTTGGAGCCGAATCGACGCTGAGCACTTCGATACCTGTGCAGAGCGCTCCCCTGGCACCATGCTCTTCCTGGCACTGCTCTCCATCCCCAGTGCCAAGGAAGAGGCATAAAAAACACACCAAGAGAGGGCGTTCTCCGGTGCAGGGAAGAGACAAGTGGGGTGCAACTAGCATAGTGAGATCTGTGTTGAACTACACCTCCTCCCCAGAGTCTCTGATGGTGCTGCCGACTCCACCTAGAGCACTGAATCTGATACAGGACCCATCATAGACTCCGGGGAGCAGCTGTGGGGTCGGGCATCTGTTGGCCCCTTCAACACCTGAGGCTTTCCAGGCAGCAAAGGACCTGCTGTCCCTCCCAATCCCGCCAAGCCTTCAGGACCCCTCGTTAACCAAGGCAATGGAGGACAGAAAGGTGCAGAGTGCGGTGAGCTCCACCGTGGCACCGACCACTGTGGCACCATCCAGGGGCAAGCCCTCCATGGTCCTGTTGCAGCAGTCACAGGCCCATTGCCAGTCTTTGGTCCCCTGGTGCTGCACAGAGGTGCAAGTGGGTATTGCACTGCCATGGTCTCCAGGGAAGGAATCCTCTTTGGAATCTGAAGAGGAATCCTTTGCTCCCCCCCAAGACCTACAGGTACCCAGCCTACACTCCTGACTTCAGTACTGGCCCTCCTGCCAGCACCTGGCCACCGGGCCACTGGTTGACGCAGTGGCAGTACTGGAATCTTGGGGTTTTCCCCCAGTACCTGGGCCCCCTTCCCACTGCACATACTCGGTGGTGTCAGAAAAGCGAGCTACTGTCTCTTTCTGCCTGGCACCAGACCCTGACTCCGATACTGACCCCAGTGCCGACAACCAGGAAATGGCCCCAGTGGACATGGTGGAAGTGGAGGAGGAGGAAGCCTGTCCTCCAGCACAGGCCTCTTCCTTGTTATCACCAGACAAGACTGTCACAGGCCCTAGTAACCCACTCACACAGGGTAACTTCAGGGCCCACCAGGAGCTCCTGAAAAGGGTTGATGCGAACTTGGGCCTAGAAGTTGAGGAGCTTAAGGAGTCAGCACACAGCCTATTCGACATCCTGGCTGCAGCTGCTCCTTCCAGAATGGCCTTGCCCATTAACGGAGTGGTGAGGGGCCCATCAGAACACTCTGGCAGACTCCTTCTTCTCTGTCCCCACCTCAAAAAGGGCAGAAAAGAAATACTATGTCCCAGCCAGTGGGTTTGAGTACCTTTACTTACCCTCTCCTGCATCTCCCTCCCCAGGGTTTCTGGTGTGGTTGATGGCAATTGAGCAGGGCAGACAGGAGCATTTGAGTGCTACCCCCAAAAATAAAGAGGCCAAGAGACTGGACCTGTTTGGACATAAGTTTTATTGAATGGGCAGTGTCCAGTTATGTGTATCCAACCAGCAAGCCCTGCTAGGGAGATGCGAGTTTAATCTGTAGGACTCATTATACAAATTTAAGAACTCCCTGCCACAGGAGTCAAGGGAGGAGCTCACGGCCATCCTAGAGGAGGGAAAGACTGTGATCAGGACCTACCCTTTGAGAGCACCTCCCTGATCTCGGAACAGATGGACTCAAGGGCCAGTCTTTGTTTCTTGGGCCTTTACATACCTCCAGTTTCAAGGAAGCACCTTAGCCCCAACAGCCTCCCATGTTCACGGTGCCTCCCAGGCAGGAGTCCGACAAGAAGAAAAGAAAGGGTTATAAGTGACGCCAACCCTTCCCTCCAACCACAGCCTCCCAGTCGGGCTCTTATAGATATCCCGGCAGGGCCAGGCAGGCCTTTTGAAGGTATGCCTGAGGGAGATATACCAATGTCAACTCCAGATCGATCTCCCCTTTTGTTTTTGGACTGCCTGTCACCCTTCAGCCTGGCATGGTCATATAGAACATCAGACCATTTATTGAGTACTGAGTACAGTAACAGTTGGCTACACCCTCCAATTTTCATCCACCCTGCCCTCCAATCCCCCATCCCTTTCCCTCTTCAGGGACCTTTCTCATGAGCAGCTTCTCATCCAGGAAGTGCAAGCCTCCTACATCTTGGGGCCATAGAGGAGGTTCCTCGAGACTTGAGAGGGAAGGGGTTTTACTCCCGATATTTCCCATGAGCAAGAATTGAAGAAGAAAAAAATGGTTATTAACCTTTTGTAACTGCTGTTCTTTAAGATGTGTTACTCATGTCCATTCCATGATCAGCCCTTCTACCCCTCTATTGGAGCTACTTGCAAGAAGGAACTGAGAGGGCGCGGGGCCAGTGGCATCCTTTATACCGATGCATGTGCACACAACACCAGAGGGGGCTAATGGATACCACCTAGGGAAAAATTTCAGGCAACTGTGAATGTGGTACGCACACAACTAGCATGGAATGGACATGAGCAACACATCTCGAAGAACAACAGTTACAAAAGGTTAATAACCAGTTTTTAGAATTGGAAAAGGAACAGAGAAGGGCAACAGAAATTATTAGGAGTATGGAACAGCTTCCATATGAGGAGAGATTAAAAAGATTGGGACTGTCCAGCTTGGAAAAGAGACGACTAAGGGGGGATATGATAGAGATTTATAAAATCAAGAATGGTGTGGGGAAAGTGAATAAAGAAGTGTTATTTAAGCCTTTGCATAATGCAAGAACACAAGAGGTCACCCAATGAAATTAATAGGCAGCAGGTTTAAAACAAACATAAGGAAGAACTTCTTCACACAATGCTCAGTCAACGTGTGGAATTTGTTGCCAGGAGATGTTGTGAAGGCCAGAAATATAACTGGGCTCAAAAAAGAATTAGATAAGTTCGTAGAGGGTAGGTCCATCAATGGCTATTAGCCAAGATGCACAGGAACGCAACCCCATGTTCTTGGTGTCCCTAAATCTCCGACTCCCAGAAGCTGGGACTGGACGATGGGATGAATCACTCAACAATTGCCCTGTTCTGTTCATTCCCTCTGAAGCATCTGGCACTGGCCACTGTCAGAAGAGAAGATACTGGGCTAGATGGCCGGTTGAGCTGATCCAGTATTACTCCTGGGGGATTTCTGCGCCACTGCGCATGCACAGAATTCATGTGTCCCGCCTAATTTTATTTTTTTCTACAGAAAATACAATCTGCCCCAGAAGTGCTGCAGTTCTGTCTTTCGCCCACCAGAGGTCACTGTGGCGCCAGAACAGGCAACAGCAGGAATGCAGCAGTCTGTTCTCATGCCACAGTGGCCTCTGGTGGGCAAAAGGTAGAACTGCAGCACTTCTTGAGCAGATTGTATTTTCTGTGGGGAGGAATTTTTTGTGTGTGCATGCAGTGGCACATATTTCCCCCAGAAGAAGTTCATCACAGCACCTGGCCCATGGAGCCAGATTAGGACAGTGTGTGGCACACGGGGCTGCTGGGGGTCCCAGACTGGGGTTCAGAATGGCTAGTGAGGGGACAGACTAGGGCGTGGGCTCAAAAGCTAGTGGGGTGACAGGGTTGAGCCAGGGTCTGAATGTGAGTGGGGGTACATGGCCACATGGGGATGGGGGAGGAGGCTGCAGAGACCCATTGGGATGGGAGGTGCGGGGATGGGGCAGATGTGCCTGACTGAATGGGAGAGGTTTTGGAGCAGCCAAGGTCTACATGGGGGAGGTTCTCTTCCCCTCCCAAAAAAAACCTGTTCCATACTTCTCCCACCCACACCCAACAACCCTGGCTCAGTCCAGGCTCCTTCCTTGTCCGTCAGTTCCTCCGCTACCCCTGACGCTCCCAAGCCTTTGCACTGCTTTTTTTGGGTCTGTATTGATACAGACATACTTGCTGACAGATATTTTGAAATAAATTACCAAAATAATTGAAACTGGCATGATTATATTTTGGCAAATAAAATATTCAGAATTTTAAAATATTTTGCGCAGAATTTTTTATTTTTTGGTGTGGAATTCCCCCACTCGTACAGTATGGCCCTTCTGAATCATACTCATAGCTTCAGTTTGGCCTTGACAACATTGGTTTTCCAATGTCCTGACCTTCTCGAACAGAATTCCATTGACTTCACCGTTGGACCCAAACCTGATCTCTCAAGACCACGGTCACCCTCCTCTACCCTAACTTTCAGGCCATCCACTCAGTGTTTTCCCCTATCTGGGCTCTGATCCATCATGTGTAGGGCTATTTGATATTCCAGAAACAGCAAATTCTTCCCATTTGTTCCATCAAGGTCCACCTTGCAGCTGTCTCAGCTTTTCCCCGATCCTGTGACAATCAGATTTCTAAAGGGTGTGAACTGTTTATATCCCCAAGTAGGGATTCATGTGACTTAAACCTGTTGTTAATGAAGGTAGTGAGTTCTCCATTTGACCTGTTGGCTGCCTGTTCATTACTTCCTCTCTTAATGAAGGTAGCCTTTTTTGTGTCAATTACATCAACCAGGAGAGTGGATGAATTACAAGCTCTAGTGTCTGAACCTCTTTATGCAGTCTTCTAAAAGGACAAGCTGTACCTGTGCCCTCATCTGTAGTTCCTCACCAAAGTGATGTCTCAGTTCCATATTAATCAGGCTATCTGTTTACCAGCTTTTCCCCCTAAGCCTCTTACTCATAAGGATGAGGAGAGACTTCACATGTTAGATGTCAGGAGGAGAGTAGGATAGTGTTGGCGTTTTACCGGGACAGAACTAAATAATTCCAATCATCTTCACTGTTGTTCTGGCAGTTGCAAACTGGATGAAGGGCAGGTCCCGACTCTTCTCAAAGAAACTCATCCTGGATCTCCTCTTGTATACGTTTGTGCTATGACTTGGCCAATGGAACCCCTCCAAAGAGAGTGTTAGCACATTCATCGAAGGCTCTAGGTTGCAAATGCCCTTCTTCCTCAAGTGCCTATTCTGGACATTTGCAAACTTGCATACCTTTGCCACCTCTTATGATGTTTCTCAACAATCTAGAGATGATGCCGAGTTTGTTGTGTGGCCCTTCAATATTTATTCAGGTAGACTCCGATTCTCCCCTCCAGACTGAACTGCTTGTGTGAATCACCTGAAGTGGAATGGACGTGTGCAATCACTCAAAGAAGAAACAGTTACTATCATGTTCTCTGAGATGTGTTGCATATATCCATTCCACAATCCACCTTCCTTCCTCTCTCTACTGGAGTCTGTCTGGTAAGAAGGAATTGAGGGAGACAATAAACCGAGTAGATTGGAAGATCTCCATTCATTCTGTTACAGCATGAAAAAGACAACAGATTGGATTGCTTACTTGTAACATATATATATTTTTTTAACTATGTAGAAATGTTTGAAAAAGTATGTGTGAGATTTGGACTAGTTTAGCAACCCCTATATGTTCATCCATTCAGGAATAGATTGATATCAGTACATCAATTCCATGCTTTATGGTGTTTAATGTGTTCCTCATTGTCACCTAGACCTCATCAGTAGAAGCTGAGACTAACTTGTTTCACAAGCTCTCGTCTCTCATACTTGTGGCACATCCATGGCTTAGGTTAACTATGAATCTGCTGTTTGTACTAATACTGTGGCTATCACCATAATAATTTCTCTGGTATATATCACCTCAGGACTGCAAAGTGACTGTTTTATAGTCTCTTACTTAGTGTTCACTTCATATGCCACCCATAGCAACAACCTAGTTCACAGGCTTAAACTCCTTTACTTTCAGAATGGAGAGAATTGGAGAAAAGTACCCTCTCAGGAAGCCAGTCTTAGCTGCTCAGCGAGATGATGTTTAAATAGGTGCAGAGTAATTACTCAGGGAATGTTTATTAAGGGGCAGTTACAACTCTGGTGCATTCATATACATTGTTCCTTTTATGGTGTCTTTCCCTCTCTTCTTACTCTTTCAGGACTCAAAAATCTCCTCCATGGAACGTGGCCTCCGTGACTTGGAAGAGGAGATTCAGATGCTGAAGTCAAATGGAGCTCTAAGCACAGAAGAGCGTGAGGAGGAAATGAAGCAAATGGAGGTGTACCGTAGTCATTCCAAATTCATGAAAAACAAGGTAATGAGAGAACAATGATAGTAGCATAATGAACTCTGAGCCTTGGGGAACAGGTGGGAGAAGTACTCTTACGCATGTCATCGAATCAAGGGATAGAGTTGGGACCTGCCCTGTACTGTGAGCATTGGGAAATAGGAGAGGAGGCATCTGCATTCTACTCTGAAATGACGAGACTAGCCTTAGAATATTTAACAAAGGAAAATGGAATATTTAAGGAAAACTATAGAACTGTGGGCCAGATTCTGCCTTTAGATTTACACTCACAGCTTCCATTGACTTAACTGAGATTTGTGCATATCTTTGGTTCTTTTTATAGTTTAGGTTAATTAAGGGCATGTCTACACAAACACTTACTGCATGGCAAGCTGGGTCATAGATCTACAATGCTCTAGCATGCCACATGCTAACTGTGTGTGTGAACTCTGCTGATGCGCACTAGAAGTTCTCTAGTGGGCATCAGCAAGGTCCATACTGTCAGTTAGTGTGTGGTATGCTGGAGCGCTGTAGGTTGACACCCCAGCTTGCCATGCAGTAAGTGTTCGTGTAGACATGCCCTTAGTTTAGCAGCCTTTTCAAACATACTTTTATGGAGGGAGAAAAGTATTTCTTCCCATTTGACCTGTCGGATCACTGTGACATAACCAAGAGATTTAGCATTATTTCAAGTCTGGGCTGAGCATGAACTGTAGTGAAGGGGTTTCTATTACACTGCCCTTCCAGTAGTGTTGTCATAAAATGAACAGATTCTAGTGGTGTCATAAAATGAACAGATTCTGCTTCAGCAGTGGTGCCAAGATTTATTCAAACTTATGAGTATGTTTGTTCTGCAAGGCAGGATGGCATTGAGAAACACCGGTACTTTGGCACAGAGCTTGGTATCAACACTGCTTGCCGGACTATGTAGAGTTTAAGATCACTTCATACTTTGTTTCTGCTGGATACTGTGGAGTGCTCACTACTGTATTTGTCCTGCAGTGAGATGATTTGTTTAAACAATACAGTTCTAACCTGTTAGAGAAAGTTAAACACAAAGATTACAATCCCCTAAAGCAGAAATATATGTGGTAATAAGACTTGTTAGTGCTCCCACCACTCTAGTAGATTGACTCACCCCAGGAAAAACGTCTCTGTTTTTTAAATAGTGCTTTTTATCCTGTTGAGTTACCACTAGCAAATGAAGGGGGGAGGGGGAAACATTTTAGGCATATGCAAAAACCACTTGAATTACCAAGCCTTCGTACTGCCTTACCATATCCAGTTATTTCCCCCTCACTGTGTTAGAAACTCACGTCACCTCGTCCTCTCCCTTTACAGACTTTATGAGCCTATTTCCTTTTGATCAATTTCTGGATCTCTTCCATACATCACACACACTTCTCTCCTGCTGACAACTTCCTCCCTACCCCTTGTTGATTTAACAGCCTTATCCCACTTGTGGCTTATGTCCAGCCACAATCCCATTGTCTTCTCATATCCCTCTGTCTTGTCTTGCTTAATAAATGCACATAATTGTCCTTTTAATAATGTATTGTGTTGATGTCAAGAGCTGCTTCCTGGCATATTACTCCAGTTTACACCTTTGAAGTGAATGATTTTTCTCTCACTATTTCTGTCTTAATTTTCTACTTGCTCCCAGTTTCAAAATGGTTGGGTAATATGCCCTAGATCTGAAATATAAAAATTGACACTACAAACATGGTTACAGTTAGATTTATATAAGTATGATGATGAAACTCTTGCCTGGGGACTTGTGAAAATAGAAGAACTTTAAACTCCTGTGATCATGACAGCAGGGATGAGGGAATGAGTGACCAGTTGTGATCTTGCTGTGTAGTTTTGTCACATTTAGTCACTATGATGGCTGAAACAGGTCAGCTAGAAGACAACAAATGATAAACACTGAAAAGAATAACAATGTCGTGGCAGGTAGAGCAACTGAAGGAAGAGCTAAGTGCCAAAGAGGCTCAAGGGGAGGAGCTGAAAAAAAGAGTGGCTGGTCTCCAGGCCGAGGTCTCTGCCGTAAGATTCATCTCTTTGTGTGCAGTGGCCATTCATTGGGTCTTTGCTAGGTCTGTGGCTTTCTGGTAGCTTACACTTTTCTTCTTTTACACGACAGTAGAACTAACCAGTTTGCTCTGCTCTGTATCTGCCTCTTGTTCACATCAGCTTGGCATCTGTAGCATCACTGTTCAAAACACACTCTGAATACCCTGTTTGTTGTCTTAAATAGAAAGATTCAACTTGATGGTAATTTGTTCTTTCATATTGGGACAGATTTTCAAAAGTGCTCAGTACCCACAATTGCAGTTAGATTTTTAAGAAGAGCTGCAGTTTTATTTAGGCACCAAAATAAGCGCCTAGTTTTTCTACAGCATGTGTGGAGCTCTTTCGAATATCTCTCCAAAGATGTAACAGTGGGAGCTGCTGAACACTTTTGAAAATATATCCTTGATGTAGTTGCCTAAATGAGATCTGTGCATTTTTGAAAATCTGGCCCTATATCATTTCTGCAGTATACGTTTAAGTTTTTCCTTACTGTAAAGTACGTGAATGCTCTGGGTGATCAGTGTGTGTTCAGGAGCAGAGAGATGTGAACACTTCAGGCTGCCTTCATTTCCTGTGCAGCTTTGAATGGTATGCACTGCATTCCTTCCTAAAGAGCTTGAGCATGATAGCTCGGGGGGTGGGGGGGCTCAAGACTCTGAAATTTTGCATCTGGGGACAATGAATTTATGACATTGCCTGGGACTATTAATATTGTGTACTATCTGTATGCCGGTAAAACTTCATCAGGTTAAAATATCTGGGCTAAAAGGGTCTAAATTCTCTCTTCTTCAGGTGGAGCCAAAGTAAATTCTATTTTTTCAAAAGCAAAACTGACCAGTGATTTTTACTCTAATTTGTGTTGCCTCCGAATTGGAGAATGTAGTGCCATCTGAAGCTTATAGTTTTTTTTGGTTGAGAGACGGTAAGAAAACTGAACTAGCCCCAAATTCTGTAATTACTTTCCATTTCTTATGCTGTACCCAAGGTAACTAATGCATCTAGTTTTTGTTCTATAGGAATAAAAGTTTGAGAGGCTGACCGCAGAAACTGCTACAGTTCACACTTAGGTGCCTCTCTGGTAAATGGAATGAGGGATCTATTTATTGAAGTATTTGCTATCAGTAGAAAGAACTAAGGTGTCTAATGTTCATCTTACGCTAGATGCTAAAATCAGAATTAAGTTAATGACTTACCATTTAATAGTCCTCTAAATTAAATTCTCTTTAACTTCTCTCCAGTTTTTCCATTAAAAAATGGAGAAAGAAATTTTAAACTCTCACCAGTTTCTACACACCTACACTCATCTCCCCTACAGACTGTTTTACTCCGGGACACACAGGTCTGAGGTGAAAAGGGTTAGAAAAACTTCAACAGCATCCAAGAAAGAGGATTTTTAAAATATCCATCCATCAACAGAGTATTGTCAATATATAAGGAAACTTCCTTACTTTCATCTAAGGACTCAAAAGATTATTTTTAAGACATCTGTATTGCTATTAACACCTCAGATTATTAAAACTGACTGTTTTTAAAATATAGTTTATTCTTTTAAAAAATACGATTTATGCTTTTTTCATGTTGTGTATTTCACTCAGTTTGGAAAACAAAATTGGACTGGTCAGTTTCATTTTAGTTTATCTGGTTTGCATGCATTTAGCATGCTCTTGGGCTTGGGTTTCCGGCACTGCTGGGGAAGTTGTTTGTAAATTGTTCTAAAACATTTCTGTTCATGTTTGGTTTTACAAAGACCTGTTTCTCCTTCTTAGATCAAAATGTTAGGCCTAAATTAAATTACCCTTTTTAGGGGAGGAGGCAAAACCAGAAATTTCCAATTATAAGCCTGGATTTGTGTCAGTTTGTAGCCTCAACCAATCCCTCTCTCTAAGCATGTATTCTTGCCTTCAGCTTTGGTTCTAAAGATGTCCTGGGTGATGGTTGTTTTTAGACTGAGGTTATTAATCTTATCCTACTACTCTGCAGATGAAATTTTTCACTCATTCATTGAGATGAGAATCTGATTCACCATCTCTTGAAACCATGGGAATTTTACCACTGTCTTCAGTGGACTCTAAATCTGGATAGAGATTTTCATTGCATGGCAATTCCAAAAGCAGCTTTTTTAGTATGATTTGTCTAATCTTGGTGTTAGTAGTTTTACACTATACTCGGACTCACTTTAAGAAAGATTCCCAAATAAAGGGATGTTTCTCTCGTCAAGAGGGGTGAAATGCTAGTTTTACCAAATTTAAAAATGAAAGGTATGTTTAACTGACATTCTCTCTGGAGATGGGTTTGGATTGGTGAGCTTAAAGGGGGGAGAAGAAACCAGTTCAAGTGACAAAAGGCAAACACCCATCAAAGAGATCACTCAGAGGTATACCCAAACATATCTGATCTCTTTAGGTGTTTATAATTAGGGTTACCATACGTCCGGATTTTGCCGGACATGTCCGGCTTTTTGGGACTCAAATCCCCGTCCGGGGG